>NC_057803.1:188922859-189222859 GCF_018294505.1 Triticum aestivum
GATGTATATAGATGCATTTTTAGTGTAGATTCATTCATTTTGTTCCGTATGTAGTCCACCTAATGGAATCTCTACAAAGACTTATATTTAGGAACGGAGGGAGTACTATGGAAATAGTTAGGTGTCGCACGGTGTCCAGAAAATATGGTGATAGTGTGAGGTGGGCCATGTAATCACTGACCCTGCGTGTTTTCACTGCTCTTGCACTCCTCCGCCGTAAGAATGGAGAAAATTGTAATCTAGTACTACCTCCTTTCGCCGAAAGCATGGGACATCCAGCAGTCCTACCACCTCAGTAATAATGACCAATGAGCCGTCAAATCACAAGACCCAGCAGTAAGTTGGACGGACGAAGCAACCATCACTCTTGAATCCTCTTCTCCCTTCAACACATGCACCAGTGAGAGGTCGCGTCCGCTCTTCCCGATCATGAATGCGGCACTGACCATTTCAGGCGGGAAGTGCGCGCGAGCGCACGGGAGGGTTGTGTAGCTAGTTAGCCTGTTCGCTCATCAAACTTGAGGTCTCGGGTTCAATAACTACACTTGAGCATAATTCGTGCCAGGAGGATTCTTTGACTGGTCAAAATGGATGGATACAGAGCTATACGATCTCGTAGTGACCGTATAATCACCTCATCACGTATAAGTTGCAGCCTTGGCGCTTGTTCTCTAGGATTTGCACTCTTTAGACTCTCTCCAGTATATATATACACGCTGGAGCTTCAGCGCTTGTAGTTGCTCTGTTCACACTCTCTCACCCTCTCCAGATCTAAACAAGACTTCGTTGGCCTCTCTCTCCCCTCACTACTGGTCTGCTTGTAGTTGCTCTCTTCACACTCTCTCACCCTCTCCACATCTAAACAAGACTTCGTTGGCCTCTCTCTCTCCCCTCACTACTGGTCAAATATCCGGCAAGATCCGTCCGCCGGGAAGGGAAGGAGGCTTAACGTTGTTGCCGTTAGTGAGGGAGGAGGGAATCCACTACCGGCGCAGCTATTCACTTTCACCCAACGGCGGCGCGGGAGGGCCTCCGACCCCTTCTTCTTCGCTGCCGTACATAGTGTGGGTCGAACGGCCTCCGATCGCCCACCGAACCACATCCCAAGAACCTTAAGGTATAATTTACTTATTCCACATGCATTGCTCTAGCTACATGTGGGCTTTTTCCGCTTCTGCACTCGAATCTAGGTGTTGGATCAAACAGGAAAGTAGTGGGGAAAGTTGTATACCATGAATCTAGGACGTGGTTCAAAGAGGAAAGGAATGAGGGGAAGTAGTGGGAAAAGTTCTATAGCATGAATCTAGGACGTGGTTCAAAAAGGAAAGGAAGGGGCAAAGTTGTGGGGAAAGTTGTATCGCATGAATCTAAGACGTGGTTCAAAGAGGACAGGAATGGGGGAAAGATGTGGGGAAAGTTGCATAGCATAAATCTAGGACGTGGTTCATAGAGGAAAGGAAGTGGGGAAAGTACTAGTACAAACTGGCTATCCAGCACCTACGTTGGTTGAAAAGGGAAAACAATGACAAACGCAGTATGCACATCTGTAACAAACTAATCTTTTGTTTTGGGGGACAAGGCTGTAGAGTTTGAGCAGGACTAGATTTGCTGCGCTCACATAGGGAAAGGTGTCTAAAGATAACAAAACTGGGACCAAGACAAATATGCTCCTTGGTTGTTTGTTCTTTGTTGCAATAGACTGTGCATCACCCCAGTACATCGTTAGATGCACATGGTGCTAGTGCGTCCACTATCCCCTGCAACTCTGTAGCTGTTGTTAATCTAAGGCCCTGTTTGGTTAAAAACTCCCTTGTCCCTACCTGCTTGGTTCCAGGGACTAAACATGGACTAGAGGTTATTAAATGACATGCTAAAAGACCATGTTACCCCTAGTAATGAACTAATAGAGACAAGGTGTGATGCGTGGCAGGGGCAACTGTTGGAAAAAGTCCCAAAAAGACTCTCCCTCGGGGTCTTATTTCTTTAGTCCCAAATGCCCACTTTTAGTCCCCAAAAGTCCCTCCTGTTAGGTTTATATGGGACTGACACGGAGTTTTTTTTGGTCCCTCCACCAAAATGTCCCTGTAAACAAGCACCCTCTAATAATGTTGCTAGAAAATTGATGCAATGCCACAATTAAAAGCAAATTACATGTTTAACGAATTTTATTGTTAATATAATCTCTCTGTTAATATTAATCAATGCCACCATTTGAGAAATGCTATTGTCTTGCTTTCTTTCCCATTTAGCTAAGGTAGATGCTTCTTTTTGTTGGCTTCTGTGTCATCCACCGTTATTGACCACTAGTTGTTTCCTTTGCACCTTTGTGTAAACATGGTTATCTACTTCACCTTGTTGCCATTGTGACCTTTTGTTGCACTGCACAAAACACTTTTGTTTTAAGAGTGTTTTGTGCAGTTCAACCAAAATGTCACATAGACAACGTTGGTTTATTGCTTGATCTTAGTGGAACTGCACAAGAGGAGATATTACTTCCTATCCGTGTTGGCAAATTTGGTTCAAATATTCTTCTTGTGAGTTGTTTGAATTCCGCGTCATCAGAGGTTAGTACTAGCCTTCTTTTACATGATTCTGCACTGTGCTTTCATATGTTGTGCTACTTGTACGGTAATGTTGCTTGATTTTGGTGAACTGCACAAATGGAGACAAGACTTCCAATCCATATGTGCGCCACAAAATCCCATTGAGGTAAGATAAGGATATTTCACAACTGTTGGCCTGTATTTTGCCACTTTCATCAGAAAATTATGTCATTGTTTAGTGCTATACTTCTGCAACCTAATTGAAATGCCAAATCTTACATTGAAGGCGAAGCTTGTCTGTTATTGAACCAAGTGATGAAGGGGAAGACCAAGCGGAAGAAAAATAAAAATCAACTCCTGGTGCTGTAATGAAGCACTGGAACTGTGATGACACAAGTAATGATATAGTTTTGCATCTTAATTTATTGCTATGGCTGGAACGATCAATTGTTTTGCCACTGATTTGATGCCACTCTTAATGTAATATGTAATTATCTCTACTTGTGCAAACAGGGATCTTCTTTGAAGATACCATATATTTTAGTGGAACTGCACAAGAAGATGTTGGAAACATTAATCTAATCGAGGAGTATATAGTAAGCATGGCCACCACAGTAGATAGCAACAGATGGTTCCAGAGAAGTGCTTCATATGTATGCTCTACAAAATAAGCTTCCTGACAAAGGTTGGTACTCGCCCACTGATTTCATCCATATGATTGAGCTTTGTCATCTCTATTGGTGTTGTGCTACTGTTTAGATACTGTCATCAAAAAGTGGTATTGTCCTTGAGAAGTGCTTCATCTGTGTTGTTTTAAATATTTCCTTTCCTTTTTTTCAAGCAAACAGGGATGCTAGCATTTAGTTATCCTCTTGTCTTTACACAATAGGATCATCCTCCTCTGAAGAAGAATATGGACTACGTGAAGTGACTAGTTCCGATTACGCCAGGATGAACAAGCCCTGTCTATCTTCTCATCAGAAGGAGCAGTTGAATGACGGTTACATTACCCCCCACAAGACCAAACTAACTTCAGCTCAGAAGGACTGACAAATCTCCATTTTCTTGTTGTGATGCGCGAGTATAATGTTGTTCTAGGATTCTTTCTGGTGAGTTCCATTTTTCGAAAAGTGTGCTCTACATGGACCATGTCGGTTGTCACATCCCTAGCTTCTGGTAATGCTCTAGGCTAGCTTCATGTGTGCAACATGTTTAAATTGTATGAAATTTGAAATGGGGATGACCAAGCCCTAGCACCAAAGCATTGCAAATAGGTTCAACTTCAAAATATTTTCAAAGAACCCAAATTGGTTTGCAAAAATGTTCATGATCACTGGAAAAGGGTGAAAACCATATCCAGAGATGATGGATATTTTTCCAAGACATTTTTGGATTTTTTGAATAAACCATATTGTATTTGACTTTGGGCATTTGAATACTATAAATAATTTAAATGTTCAAATAAATGTTGGAAATTGTTAAGGGTCACTGAAATAATTCAGAAAGCACCCATAATTATTTCCAGGATTTTATAAAATGATTTGATATTTTAAATCAAATCCAAAAACAAATTGCAGAAATAGAAAAGAGAACCAGAACAGAAATAAAAGAGAGAAGGACTTACCTGTGAAGCCCACCTGGTGGCCCAACAGGACCGGCCCAGCGCGGCCCAGCCCGCCACCGCTACTCCCCCCCCCCTGTCGTCTTCCTCTTGCCAGTGGGAGCAGCTGCGTGCTCGCACGCGCGCGGCCGAGGAGGCCACCTCCTCCCTGCCTGGCTGCCTCCTCCTTCCCTGGTCCCTCCCGCGACGCCACGCAGCCCCGACCCCCTCTCACTTCTCCCTCGCTCTCTGGACCTCCCTCCCCCTCGCTCCTCTATTTCCCCTCCCGCGACCGAACGGAGCCGCCGCCACCGACGAGAGCCACCGTGGCTACCGGCCACCCCACGGCTCACCGACGCCCCAGGAAGCTCCGCCGGTCCTCCCTCTACCTCCTCAACGAGCCACGAGGCCCCGGACGTGCCACAACACCGCCCTCGATGCCTTCTTCAACCTCGGGACCGCCGGCCATCTTCGTCAAATTCGCCGGCTCCGGACCGTCCCCGACCTCGCCGAGCGTCCCCTCGTCATCGCCGTGAGTCACTGACCCTCTCCCCTAACTCAGCATGCTCCCCTCCGTGCCGTAGCGCCGTTCCCCACGAGCACCGAAGCCACCGTCCGCCATTGCTGCTGCACGCATAGCCTCCGTGCTCCCCTGGCCTCACTGAGCTGCTCTTAGTGCTCCCCATGTCTAGCAGGTGCTGCCCAGCCTCTCCATTTGCTCACTGATGCACCGTAGCGACGCGCCCGAGCACCACCGAACACCATCGCCGCCAAAGCTCGTCGCCGGCATGAGTTCCGGCGACCCCACGACCTCCCACTCGGTCCTCTGGATGCGCGGGAGCAAGGGCCATCCCCTGGTGCCCTCAGTGCGCCAAACTGACGCCTCTAGCGCAAGTCCGGCGTGCCCCGCCGTGTTCTGTGGTCGCCGTCGGCTGGTCTTCGGCGTGCTGACGTGGCGTCGTCGTTAGGGGCTAATGACCCTGCTAACTAACCCTGTGACACTGACAGCGGGCCCCGTAGCGGGTCAA
The DNA here is from genome assembly GCF_018294505.1 of Triticum aestivum. Lineage (NCBI taxonomy): Eukaryota > Viridiplantae > Streptophyta > Magnoliopsida > Poales > Poaceae > Triticum > Triticum aestivum. The sequence continues at coordinate 188,928,031 of NC_057803.1, forward strand.
AGCCCGAGTCAACGCGGGATTAGCCCCTGTGTCACTGACGTGTGGACCCCACACGTCGGGTTTGACCCGAGCCGGCCCAGTTGACCCTGCTGACGTCACAGTGACGTGGTGCTGACGCCATAATTCATTTCTGGATTTATTATTATTCAGAAATTCCAGAAAATGCCTAAAACTTCTAAAATTCATAGAAATTCAACCGTAACTCCAAATTAAATAATTTATATATGAAAAATTATCAGAAAAATTCAAGGAATCCATCTGTACCATTTTCATGCATGTTAGAACAACTTATAGCTGCTGTTTAGCACAAATCAATTAAAGGGCATTTAAATAATCACATATGGAGTTTAAATTTGAATCTTGTATTCAAACCAACTTCATTTAATCTGTTGCTAGTTGCATTAGCTCAAAACACATTCATTTTGCCATGTCATGATCATGCATCATATTGTGCATTGCATTGATTGTGTTCCCTTCTATGTTGCCGGTAATTGTCCCCTCTCGATAGACGTGATACCGATGATGTGATCGTTGACACTGATGAAGACTCAATGCTATCTTCAGAAGTGCCAGGCAAGCAAAACCCCCTTGTTCATTCCGATACAATCCCACTCTCTCGCTCCTGCTCTCTTTTATTGCATTAGGACAACAACGATTCAACTGTTACTTGCTGCGGTAGCTGAACCCCTTTATCCTCTGCATGACCTGTCATTGCCACAGTAAATAGATTGAAACCCACTAGTATGAGTAGGAGTTGTTTGAGCCCTGTTGTGCCTACTCATTCATGCTTGATTGTCATGCCTGCTACTGCTTAGAGTTGAGTCAGGTCTGATTCATCGGGGATGAATCAGAGGCGTGTGAACATGTCCTACTGTGTGTGAGCTAAGTGTGTGAACACGATTTGGTAAAGGTAGCGGTGAGAGGCCATGTAGGAGTACATGGTGGGTTGTCTCATTGAAGCCGTCCTTAGGAACTGAGTTCTATGTTTGTGATCCATGATTCAACTACTACCATGCATTGGGCCCTGAAATATGACCCCACTCGACTTCTTATTCACCCTTGTCCTCTGTCCAGGAGTTGCAAGTAGTTTCTGGTGTTTGTAGTATGCTGGAGGCCGTGGACAGCGCTGACCGTAGGGGTGGGCTGTGATGCGGTAGGCACGTGGCCGGGTATACCGGGCGCCCGTTTGGTGTCACGGAACCCTGTTCACATCGTTTGGGGCTGTGAGCGAAACTCCGGCCGGATCTCCTCATGGATGGAACCCGAATAGGCGATAAACCTGGACTAGAGACTTGAGTGTTTAGGTAGGTCGTGGTCTACACCCACGTCGGCTTTCGCTTGAAGTCTGCCGAGCACATGTCGTGTGCAGACGCTAAGTGGTGGAAACATGTATGAAGAAGTACACCCCTGCAGGGTTAACATCATCTATTCGAATAGCCGTGTCCGCGGTAAAGGACTTCTGGGTTGCTTCTATCAGTTCATAGACAAGTGAAAGTGGATACTCTAAAATACGCAAGATAAGCGTGAGTGCTATGGATGGCGTTCTCGTAGGGAGACGGGAGCGGATCCATAGTGGTGTATTGATATGGTGAATATGTGGACTCGTGTGCGCCACCTCAAAAGAGTTACTTGCAGTCGTAGTTCAGGATAGCCACCGAGTCAAAGCTGGCTTGCTGCAGTTAAACCCCACCATCCCTTTGTTGATAATGATGCATATGTAGATAGTTCTGATGTAAGTCTTGCTGGGTACATTTGTACTCACGTTTGCCTATTTTATGTTTTTTGCAGAGAGACTTCAGTCTCACTAGTAATTCCGCGTGGTCTTCGACGTTTAGCTTGTTACCTCAGCTACGATCTTGTGCCCTCGGCAGGATCTGGTAGATAGTCAGGCTTCTCAGCCTTTTTCATTTATAGATGTCTGTACTCAGACATGTTAAGCTTCCGCATGTGCTTTGACTTGTATGCTCTGATTGTTGGGTCATAAGACCCATGTTTGTAATATCTCGCACCTCGGAGCCTAATGAATATTTACTTGTGTCGTAGAGTCATGTTGTGATGCCATGTTGTATTTGCACATATCGAGCATATTGTGTGTATGTTATTGAAATGCTTGGTATGTGTGGGATCTGACCATCTAGTTGTTTATCTTTAGTAGCCTCTCTTACCGGGAAATGTCTCCTAGTGTTTCCACTGAGCCATGGTAGCTTGCTACTGCTCCGGAACACTTAGGCTGGCCGGCATGTGTCCTTCTTCGTTCCTGTGTCTGTCCCTTCGGGGAAATGTCACGCGATGAATACCGGAGTCCTGTTAGCCCGCTACAACCCGGTTCACCGGAGTCCTGCTAGCCCAGTGCTACAGCCTGGGTTCACTCGCTGATGACCGACACGTTCGATGCTGGGTCATGGATGCCTGTCCCTGTAAGTTTGTGCCACTTTGGGTTTACGACTAGCCATGTCAGCCCGGGCTCCTTATCATATGGATGCTAGCGACACTGTCATATACGTGTGCCAAAAGGCGCAAACGGTCCCGGGCACAGGTAAGGCGACACCCGTGGGAATACCGTGCGTGAGGCCGCAAAGTGATATGAGGTGTTACATGCTAGATCGATGTGGCATTGAGTCGGGGTCCTGACAGCGTTGGTATCAGAGCTTGACTGCCTGTAGGTTACCAAGCCAAACTGGTCGAAGTTGAGTCTAGAAATTCTTTAGTTATATAAGGGAATTGATTGTGGGATGGAACGTAAGGCTCTTTTTACTCCTTATACCTCATGGCTTTCAGATCTGAGTCATCATCTTCTCTTCTACGGGGATTAAGAACTAGGCTATCTCTTCTTTCTATTAGGATCACGTGTTACTAATCAGTGGACTTATAAGATTGTTGGATTTAAGCTTGAGTTCAGTTTCTACTACTTCCGTATGTTAATTGTTGATCTCGAGACCTTGATATTGTGCTTCTGATTGTTATGCCACCATTTTTGTGAATGTCTCAAATCTTTTCTGAGCATTTACAGCCGTTATGCTGTCCGAGTCATCCCAGGTTTCTAAAGAGTCTGATGCATTTGCAAAATCCTTTTTCTCTGGTTTCAATGTCTGTTAGGCCAGGTTAATCACACAAATTGTTGAGCTGAGGTACTCTACTGCCTCAACCTTTATGTTGGAGTTATTGTTATGACCCTAGGTGTCTCAGGGGATCATCTAGTAGTCTAGCCATGATTTATGTTCCAGTGTGATGACTCTGGCCGTCATTATCGAAAGCATCCCGTGATGCCATTTAGTTAGTAGGTATTCTATTCCTGGGTTCTTAAACCCGATATTCACCCTACTTACATCATGTTGATAGTGTTGCTAGTTCTTTTAGTATATTAGTAACCTTTGCGATAGTCCTCGAGGTCCGTGGTATATCGTTCTTCCAAATACCATGAACCATTATGGCAGAAGTTTGTTGGATCAAAAGATCACAACAGGCCCTCTATGAGTTCTCCATGCTATATTGTGACTCTGCCAGCTCAACCTTTCTGCATGGGTTATCCGGAAGAATTATGTTGAACTTCGTTCGACATGCTAAACCATGCATCCACAACTCAGAAAATCGTATGTTCCTTTGAGTTGTCCCTCTTTAGTTGTCCTCTGACCCTCGCCTATCAATTGATAGTCAAGAGTATGCGTGCGTTCGTTTATCGATGCCTATTACCCTTGTGGTCCGTCAAGCCATTCTGTCCTGAATGACTTGGAGAAACAAACTCCAGTACCTCATCCATATCCAGGATTGGGTCAAAGAAGTTGTGCTCCGCAGATCAAATTGCTAATCCAGCTTTTGTTCTGCTCTACCTTGGAGTATTACATATTTTATATCGAGATTGTTATAGGAATTGCACACCATCCTATGAACTCTTGGTACAGTGATACTTCTTGCCATCACTGTTCATTCCTCGGTTCCTGTGTTATTGTAACCGGAATGCCGACAAGTGGATCGTGGCATGTGAAATCAATACTGCTAGCAACTTTGTTGCTTGGTAGTTAAATGGACGATAACCTCATTCTCAGCGTATTGATTTTTGAATCATCCTTCTAAGACTGATCGTGCTACCTAGTCCTTATTTCGGTGCACCCTTCGATTGATGAGTTAGGATCTTGTCAAGTCCTCACTCATTTGATCATATCGTCTTGCCCTCAAAAGCGAGATTGTTCTCGAGCTTAGTAACATACCGGTGGTTCGTGATTTTCCGAATATCTTCTCGGAAGTATTACCAGGTTGTTCCCTGATTGTTATGTTGAGCTCGTGATCAAGTTGGTTTCTTGTGAACCACCTTCTCTCCAAGAATCGGTGTTAGATATCCCTGAGCTAGTTGGTTAAGCTAGACAACAACTTGGAGAGTTGGAAGATAAAAGCTTGCCTAACTTAGTTTGTTCCAAAGGAATATTCTTGTGTAGTGTGTGTTGGAGAAAGATGATATCTTCATCGATTGGTCCCTGTGATCAGTTGCTGGACCTATTGTCTTATCAATCCTTTGATTTGAGTGTGGGCTATCGTCAAATCAAATCAGTACCAACAATGCTCGTAATGTTGTCTTATTCGTGGTTGATCCCTCGAGCATACACCATTATATCTTTTGGGTCTGACCAATGCTATCACCGTGTTCACTTAACTATGGAATTCCTTTTAAAAGGAAACCCAGATGAATTGTTGTTGAGCCCATTGACAACATCCTTATCTCCTCCATGATTTTGTTGGACATTAAGCTAGTGTTGGAAACTTTTGAAAGCATTTTCTTCATGCTAGCTCATGAAGTATTTGTTTGATGAAAGGAGTGACTTCCTCTTATACACGTGCATTTGGTGAAAGTTGCCGCCGAGAATTTGAGAAAGTTAGTTTTGCTTCCTCTGGAATCATCCCAAGTCAGTCATGCATACGTGCGAAGTATTCTGTGGTCTGGAGATTTGCAACCTCCATTCTATATGTATATCCTAGCACACCAAGCCACTGATTGAGTTGTTCAAAGATAAAGGAGTCTGTCCAAGGTGAACTCTTTGGACTTCCATGCGTGGAGACTTCGATGTCGTTAATGATGGTTCCCCCTCCTGAACTCGGTAGTGTTTTATTATAAGACTACTTTGTGGTCATGCTTGTCTTGGACAACATGTTCACATGTTTGTAGCAGAACCAGCTCATGTTTTGGAGCTTGCTATCGTAGTTCATCTCCCGAGAATCCCGCAACGTCATCTCGTCGATTTGTGTTGCAAACTTTCATTTTTTCCTCCTGGACTCGATGAGCCTGGAATATCCTGACACCAACCAGATTTGAGTCTCAGGCAGATATGATGGTTGGAATATTTCCCAAGAACTATAATATTGGTCCCTCGATAACCGGTAAAGTGGATGTCGTGGCCAACACATCCAGCCGGAAGACCTGTTATTATAATATCTTGATTGAGGAAGTTGGCCACCTCCCCATAGGGATTTCGTAGGATTTACTCCCTAGTTGCCCCTATGGATTTTGAGATCCCGAAGTCCGACCTTTTTACTTGATGTTCTAGATATCAAACCATATCCATGAATGGTTACGCTAGCACATCAAGGAGAACATCAGAAGCGGAGTGCTAAATGTCTCTCGGTCGATCATCCAGATTTTATTTCCTTGGCCCCATCAAGGGTGAAATCTGAGAAGGTGTTATCTTCCTTTGCATCTGCATCGTCCATCGCTATTCACCATGGTAGTATGTTGTGTTGTCAGCACCCTTGACGCGGTTGTTGATAAAACCTTGATGGTTGTGGAAATGCTCAAGTTCTTGAGAGCACGCACAAGCGCTACGTGTTATCATCGGCTCTAATTGGGATGCTCTCAGTTCCCTCGGTAATGCTGTGACCTTCTCAAACAGTGAATCCACTCTCTATTGTTGGGTTCTTCCCCAGTTACCAGAATCATTCCCAGCATTTGCATTTTGTTCCCAGCTTGCACCGCCAATGTGTCATTCTACCATGGGTCTCTTCCATTTCCGGTGATAAGCAAATTCATCCATTGCGTTGTCTTCAACAAGGTAATCCACATCATCCAAGTCCGAGTATGCCATTCTACCGACCCCCTCCAAACGATCGCTCGAGAATTGTCTTAGGCTGGTTTAAAGAGTTTCAATGATCTCTGAATCAAAAGTAATTCTTTTTGCCACTTAAGGTAATAATCTACGAATCACCCTCCTCCAGGATGTTTCGTCGTGGTATCATGGCAACTCAACTCCTCGCTACGTTGACAATCGTTTACCACCTTCTTAGGTGTGGAATTGTTGTCTACCTAGTGAACCTTCGTCATCCGTTTCTTTCCACCCCTCTTGATGTGTATCTCGTGTCTCAACCCGAGAGATGGTCCTATGTCTCATTCCGTGAGTTGTTCGATCTTCGAGAAGATCGACCCTTCTAGAGTCTCCTTCTTCCCTCCATGTCATGTTGACAGGGTTTTTCAAGGCAAGACTTCAAGGCAATGATGGTGAATGAATCAACGTTCAACTGAAGTGCACCCTGGATCGTGAAGATTATACTAGTTTGCGTTTCCCCTTCACCTTACCCTACGCTTGAATCTCGAGACGAGATTCTTGTTTAGTGGGGGTGAGTTGTCACATCCCTAGCTTCTGGTAATGCTCTAGGCTAGCTTCATGTGTGCAACATGTTTAAATTGTATGAAATTTGAAATGGGGATGACCAAGCCCTAGCACCAAAGCATTGCAAATAGGTTCAACTTCAAAATATTTTCAAAGAACCCAAATTGGTTTGCAAAAATGTTCATGATCACTGGAAAAGGGTGAAAACCATATCCAGAGATGATGGATATTTTTCCAAGACATTTTTGGATTTTTTGAATAAACCATATTGTATTTGACTTTGGGCATTTGAATACTATAAATAATTTAAATGTTCAAATAAATGTTGGAAATTGTTAAGGGTCACTGAAATAATTCAGAAAGCACCCATAATTATTTCCAGGATTTTATAAAATGATTTGATATTTTAAATCAAATCCAAAAACAAATTGCAGAAATAGAAAAGAGAACCAGAACAGAAATAAAAGAGAGAAGGACTTACCTGTGAAGCCCACCTGGTGGCCCAACAGGACCGGCCCAGCGCGGCCCAGCCCGCCACCGCTACTCCCCCCCCCCTGTCGTCTTCCTCTTGCCAGTGGGAGCAGCTGCGTGCTCGCACGCGCGCGGCCGAGGAGGCCACCTCCTCCCTGCCTGGCTGCCTCCTCCTTCCCTGGTCCCTCCCGCGACGCCACGCAGCCCCGACCCCCTCTCACTTCTCCCTCGCTCTCTGGACCTCCCTCCCCCTCGCTCCTCTGTTTCCCCTCCCGCGACCGAACGGAGCCGCCGCCACCGACGAGAGCCACCGTGGCTACCGGCCACCCCACGGCTCACCGACGCCCCAGGAAGCTCCGCCGGTCCTCCCTCTACCTCCTCAACGAGCCACGAGGCCCCGGACGTGCCACAACACCGCCCTCGATGCCTTCTTCAACCTCGGGACCGCCGGCCATCTTCGTCAAATTCGCCGGCTCCGGACCGTCCCCGACCTCGCCGAGCGTCCCCTCGTCATCGCCGTGAGTCACTGACCCTCTCCCCTAACTCAGCATGCTCCCCTCCGTGCCGTAGCGCCGTTCCCCACGAGCACCGAAGCCACCGTCCGCCATTGCTGCTGCACGCATAGCCTCCGTGCTCCCCTGGCCTCACTGAGCTGCTCTTAGTGCTCCCCATGTCTAGCAGGTGCTGCCCAGCCTCTCCATTTGCTCACTGATGCACCGTAGCGACGCGCCCGAGCACCACCGAACACCATCGCCGCCAAAGCTCGTCGCCGGCATGAGTTCCGGCGACCCCACGACCTCCCACTCGGTCCTCTGGATGCGCGGGAGCAAGGGCCATCCCCTGGTGCCCTCAGCGCGCCAAACTGACGCCTCTAGCGCAAGTCCGGCGTGCCCCGCCGTGTTCTGTGGTCGCCGTCGGCTGGTCTCCGGCGTGTTGACGTGGCGTCGTCGTTAGGGGCTAATGACCCTGCTAACTAACCCTGTGACACTGACAGCGGGCCCCGTAGCGGGTCAAAGCCCGAGTCAACGCGGGATTAGCCCCTGTGTCACTGACGTGTGGACCCCACACGTCGGGTTTGACCCGAGCCGGCCCAGTTGACCCTGCTGACGTCACAGTGACGTGGTGCTGACGCCATAATTCATTTCTGGATTTATTATTATTCAGAAATTCCAGAAAATGCCTAAAACTTCTAAAATTCATAGAAATTCAACCGTAACTCCAAATTAAATAATTTATATATGAAAAATTATCAGAAAAATTCAAGGAATCCATCTGTACCATTTTCATGCATGTTAGAACAACTTATAGCTGCTGTTTAGCACAAATCAATTAAAGGGCATTTAAATAATCACATATGGAGTTTAAATTTGAATCTTGTATTCAAACCAACTTCATTTAATCTGTTGCTAGTTGCATTAGCTCAAAACACATTCATTTTGCCATGTCATGATCATGCATCATATTGTGCATTGCATTGATTGTGTTCCCTTCTATGTTGCCGGTAATTGTCCCCTCTCGATAGACGTGATACCGATGATGTGATCGTTGACACTGATGAAGACTCAATGCTATCTTCAGAAGTGCCAGGCAAGCAAAACCCCCTTGTTCATTCCGATACAATCCCACTCTCTCGCTCCTGCTCTCTTTTATTGCATTAGGACAACAACGATTCAACTGTTACTTGCTGCGGTAGCTGAACCCCTTTATCCTCTGCATGACCTGTCATTGCCACAGTAAATAGATTGAAACCCACTAGTATGAGTAGGAGTTGTTTGAGCCCTGTTGTGCCTACTCATTCATGCTTGATTGTCATGCCTGCTACTGCTTAGAGTTGAGTCAGGTCTGATTCATCGGGGATGAATCAGAGGCGTGTGAACATGTCCTACTGTGTGTGAGCTAAGTGTGTGAACACGATTTGGTAAAGGTAGCGGTGAGAGGCCATGTAGGAGTACATGGTGGGTTGTCTCATTGAAGCCGTCCTTAGGAACTGAGTTCTGTGTTTGTGATCCATGATTCAGCTACTACCATGCATTGGGCCCTGAAATATGACCCCGCTCGACTTCTTATTCACCCTTGTCCTCTGTCCAGGAGTTGCAAGTAGTTTCTGGTGTTTGTAGTATGCTGGAGGCCGTGGACAGCGCTGACCGTAGGGGTGGGCTGTGATGCGGTAGGCACGTGGCCGGGTATACCGGGCGCCCGTTTGGTGTCACGGAACCCTGTTCACATCGTTTGGGGCTGTGAGCGAAACTCCGGCCGGATCTCCTCATGGATGGAACCCGAATAGGCGATAAACCTGGACTAGAGACTTGAGTGTTTAGGTAGGTCGTGGTCTACACCCACGTCGGCTTTCGCTTGAAGTCTGCCGAGCACATGTCGTGTGCAGACGCTAAGTGGTGGAAACATGCATGAAGAAGTACACCCCTGCAGGGTTAACATCATCTATTCGAATAGCCGTGTCCGCGGTAAAGGACTTCTGGGTTGCTTCTATCAGTTCATAGACAAGTGAAAGTGGATACTCTAAAATACGCAAGATAAGCGTGAGTGCTATGGATGGCATTCTCGTAGGGAGACGGGAGCGGATCCATAGTGGTGTATTGATATGGTGAATATGTGGACTCGTGTGCGCCACCTCAAAAGAGTTACTTGCAGTCGTAGTTCAGGATAGCCACCGAGTCAAAGCTGGCTTGCTGCAGTTAAACCCCACCATCCCTTTGTTGATAATGATGCATATGTAGATAGTTCTGATGTAAGTCTTGCTGGGTACATTTGTACTCACGTTTGCCTATTTTATGTTTTTGCAGAGAGACTTCAGTCTCACTAGTAATTCCGCGTGGTCTTCGACGTTTAGCTTGTTACCTCAGCTACGATCTTGTGCCCTCGGCAGGATCTGGTAGATAGTCAGGCTTCTCAGCCTTTTTCATTTATAGATGTCTGTACTCAGACATGTTAAGCTTCCGCATGTGCTTTGACTTGTATGCTCTGATTGTTGGGTCATAAGACCCATGTTTGTAATATCTCGCTCCTCGGAGCCTAATGAATATTTACTTGTGTCGTAGAGTCATGTTGTGATGCCATGTTGTATTTGCACATATCGAGCATATTGTGTGTATGTTATTGAAATGCTTGGTATGTGTGGGATCTGACCATCTAGTTGTTTATCTTTAGTAGCCTCTCTTACCGGGAAATGTCTCCTAGTGTTTCCACTGAGCCATGGTAGCTTGCTACTGCTCCGGAACACTTAGGCTGGCCGGCATGTGTCCTTCTTCGTTCCTGTGTCTGTCCCTTCGGGGAAATGTCACGCGATGAATACCGGAGTCCTGTTAGCCCGCTACAGCCCGGTTCACCGGAGTCCTGCTAGCCCAGTGCTACAGCCTGGGTTCACTCGCTGATGACCGACACGTTCGATGCTGGGTCATGGATGCCTGTCCCTGTAAGTTTGTGCCACTTTGGGTTTACGACTAGCCATGTCAGCCCGGGCTCCTTATCATATGGATGCTAGCGACACTGTCATATACGTGTGCCAAAAGGCGCAAACGGTCCCGGGCACAGGTAAGGCGACACCCATGGGAATACCGTGCGTGAGGCCGCAAAGTGATATGAGGTGTTACATGCTAGATCGATGTGGCATTGAGTCGGGGTCCTGACAGCGGTGCATGTTTAAACTGTCAATTCATAGTACAGTTTGCTTTAACTAATCACTTTTTTGTATTTGTGCAAACAGGGTGCTCAGCTTGATTTAAATAGAAACTACACAAAATGTTCATGAATACATCGAATAATTCATCTCCACCACAAGAAAGGAGGTGCCGATAAGTTCAAGGTGTTGCAACATATAAGGGCGAAATCATACAAGCTACGCGCGAATTTGGTTGATTTTGGTGGAACTGCACAAAAAGAACAGTTGGTTTATTTAGCACAAGGTGCCATGTCAATGCCCGAACTGATGGCAAACCCTGCCCATTCCACAATCGTAGGCATTTGATATTTTGGAATGGGAAAACCTTGTCGAATTTTGCTCATTGATTTTAGCAAGAAGACATGCGTTTGATATTTTTGAATGGGACGCCCTTTGCTGTCAGCAGCGTCGATCCATTTTTTCTTTATTCTTTAGTTGTGAAGTAAATATTGGCTCTGACATGTGAATCGCTGAGATGCATAATCATCAATTGTTTTGAATTTTCTCTATGAATTGCCAGGCATGTGTGTTTGATTGCAATGTACAGGAATGCTAAAAAGCTGCCCAAACTCTTTGTACTCCTTCCGTTCCTTTTTACTTCGCACATTGTGAAAGTGCATACTTTTTTCTATAAGATTGGTCAAAGTAGAGATACTTTGACTGTAGACAAAACTTGTATGTAGACTAGAAAGGACCGGAGGGAGTACATGTGAAACTGCTGCAAACGAGGTGATCACCCTGGGAATAATGCTAGTACGTATTGTTTTGCATGTTCATCCAATGCCAGTGATACAAGAATTCGAACTAATCAAAATAAATTCATTCATACACGGTCGGATTTCATATAAACATGCCGGATTTCATTACATTTCATATATTCTTCAACTAAAAAGGGGTGCGCTGCAGGTATAATTACCTAACCGAAGCTACCCACCTGTGTCCTGCTGAGCCGAACAGAAGCTTTAGTGACTTAACTGCAGGCGCAGTTGCGTAACTGACATGTGTCTCAGATGCCTGTTGGGCCCACGTGCCGGTCAGCCAACTACACCAGCAGTTAAGTAGAAGCCGCGTCATTTTCCAACATAGCTTTCCAACTCCACGTCGCTGCCAAGAAGCTAACCGGCCGTCAGTGGTCAACCCGCCTAGCTTGGTTTCAACTGAGGGTAGCAGCGGTGGCCTTACCTGGACCCGAGCGGCGGCGACCTACCATGTTCTACTCTTCCTCGTTTTCTGTGTGGCACGGCCTCGCTGGCAGCTGGGCGGGGCCTCGACGGAGCCGGTGATGTCCTCTATCTCGTTGCCAGCAGGGGGCGCCTCGGCGGAGCGGGGGAAATCCTCCCCCTCATTGTCGACAGGGTGGGGCCTCGGCAGAGCCGGCGGTGTCATCTGCCTCGTTGTTGGCGCCGCGAGGCCTCGGCGGAGCAGGGCCTCGTCGACGCCAGTGGAGCGGGGACTCGTCGGAGCCGGCATTATCCTATGCCTCGTCCTCGGTCTCGCCAAACAATGCCTCGCCCGCTTCATCGCCCTCTTTGTAGGCGGCCGCAGCCTCCGCCACCCACATGCAGTACCGCCAGCGCTCAAGGCGGCCCTCAAGGGCGGAGAGGTACGAGTCGAGCAGCGCCTGCTGCTCCGCCCACTCCGCGGCGATCTGCTCCTCCGCATGCAGGTGCTCCTGGAGAAGATGGTGGTTGTAGGCGGCGGCGGCCTGCGCCTCCCGGAACTGCTCCTCACGCTTCTGCTTCACCGTGTCCATATATTGGGCACGGGCCTCGCTGATGGTCATGGTGCAATGCACCGGCGAGGATGGCGCGGAGGAGGTGGTTGGCGCCGGATCGTCGACTACCATGTTCTCCATTGGGACGTCGTCGTCCTCCGGCTGCCTGCCGGCCAGCCAGTCGGCAGCAATGGCTGCCATCTCCTTGTGGTTCGTCGTCCGCCTGTCCTGAAGAGCGCAGGAGCGCGAGGAAGCCATGGTGGGTACTAGTGGTGTGGACAGGAGAATAGGAACGGATGCGGATGACTGCGGCTATGGCCGGCGCAGCAGTTTATATAGCAATGGTGGGTGGCGGAGGGATGGACGTGTGACGCCGGAGTAGCCGCCTCGGCAGCCGCATATCATTAATGTGGGCGGCAAAAGGACGGACGGATGACTCTTGTGTTGTTTGAAGGCGGAGCAATGGCATGCACCGGGAAGCGGAGCGAGCGGCACTGACCGTTTCGGGCGAAAAGCGCGAGCGAGCGAGGGAGGCGGTCTGGGTGGGCCAGGGCAGTCAGACTCGTGCTTGGCAGCGGGTCGGTCCAGCAGTGGGACATGCTGGCTCGCCAGCTACCTCACCGAGCTGAGCGACGACAATCAGACGATGGACATAGCTTCTGACCAGGAGCCGGCGCCACTGTCCAAGCCGGTTCATGCCGTGTTCACCATAGAGCAGGTGCGGCTGCACTTCGACGCCCTAATGGCGGAAGAGCTACCAGCACAGGAGGACCTGTGCTGCAACCTCCGTCTCCTCAACGAGCACCGGTGAACAAGCGAACGACAATGCCCTCGCGGACATGTGGCCCTATGATTCTGGCTTCTCAAATGAGCAGCAGGCGTTGTATCAGACCATCCGTAGGGCCCGCGAGGCCCTCTCCGTCGTCCTTTGAGTTGTTGCGCTCGCCGTGGCGCCGCCGTCTCACGTTGTCAACCTGGTCGATGAGGAGATGACTTTACTTGGAGAGGATGACAGTGGGGACCCACCAGGGCCATAGCCACACGTACGCAAGTGCGTCCTTATTAGTATATAAAACAATATTTTTTTGCCTCCTCCTGGTTTCCTAACATCAGGGTCCCACACCATTGTCAACCAAGGTAGTCAATAAAGGAGAGAATTGCACAAGAAGCGGCTGACAGCTGGGACCAAGCAGCTCGAGCAGTATTTGTGTTTTTGAGGTGTGAGCACTGCAGATTTTTTCTTGAGCGATGTTTAGCCCAGATATTAATTTTTCTCCTCCGAACAACAACGAAAACATCGCGGCAGCTATTAACTGGGCGGGCTGTGGCTCGTCTAGCCCAGGCCAGATATCCAGCCCAGATATTAATTTTTTTCAAGCTGAAAAAGGCTAGCCCAGCTATACTTTTTTTAGGAATACCCAGGCAAGGTCAAGTTGTTATTCTCCGCCCCGCTAGGCTGCAAATCTTTCCTAGGAGGGATGCATTAGGCTTAACAAGAAAATGGGCTTGAAGAAATAATAAATGGGATGTAATTATAAAAAGTGGGCAGTAACTAGAAGAAATGCACCAAACACGTAATTACTTTATAAAATATTATTTTTGGATATTGAAAATTTTAATTTCATTAATTGTTGCGAGCGCAATGTTTTGTTGGATTTTTATGTAATATAAATTTATATTGAAATTGTATTTAATCTGACTAGAAATTTCGGGATAAAAATATTTCGGATCCCATCAAAATGTGGGAAATTTTATTGAATTCTGTTTTGAACGATTGGTTGAAATGGGCTGTACTTTTAACAAAATGTAAATGGGCTGTAGTAAATTCATTTAGAATTCAAAAATTGGCTGCACATTCTTACAAATCTCAAATGGGCTATAAGTTCTCTGCCACACACTTGTGGCCTTACTAAGTTGACGCGTCCCCTCAAAAAAAGAGAGTTGACGCGTATGCAAGGCTTTGTCAACTTATAGTCAACACACGCTTCTAGAAGCAGTGGCCGTTGGATGTCCATCCAACAGATGTCGTGCTTCTTCTTCAATCTCGGATATTCTAGCTTCACCCGCCCAAAAAATGATTCCTCCCCCTGACATATGGGGCGCACCGTTTCGGAAGCTGACTTGTGGGCCTACTAAGTTGACACGTACCAAGGGCTTTGTCAACTTAGTCAATATAAACGATTCTAGTTGCCGTTACCGTACGATGTCCATCCAACGGCCGTTGTGCTTCTTCAACCTCTGGTCTTCTTGCTCCAGCCGCCCAAAGCAGCGCCAGTAGTGCCGCCTGCTACTGCCTCCCGTGGCCAGCTGTGCTGCCGCGCGACTCCCACCGCTGGCCAGGGCATCCCTCCACTCACCCACACCCCCTGTTATTCTGCGGCGACGGCAGCCTCACACCGCAGCCGAACCAGTGAACCCCCGTACTCATCTCCGCTTGGGCATCCACTGCTGCGTCTTCCCCGGCTCCGCGCCGTCCCCTTCTAGGCCTCGCCGTCGTCCATCACCCTGGTGCTCTCGACGCGGCGTGGTCAACGTGGTCAAGGAATGACTTCCATCGGAAGAGTACTGTACATGGAGAGGCTGACAGCTGGGTCCACGGCCGCAGCAAGGAAGTGCCTCCTTATTACGCGGAAAATAATTATTCCTCCACCTGACTGCGAGGACCCACCGGACGGGCACCGTATTTGGCAAAAAAAACGTTTCCCCCCTGACTGTTGGGACCCACCGGACGGGCCAACGTATTTCACGAAAAAAAACATTCCCCTCGCTATCAGCTCGGACCCACCGGAGGTGCCTCCTTATTACGCACAAAAAAATGAATACTCCCCCTGCTAGTTGGGACCCACCTTGGTGGGAGGCTGACTTGTGGGCCTACTAAGTTGACGGGGACGGAGTGTTTTGTTAACTTAGTCAATATGAACGGTTCTAGCTCCAGTGACCGTACGATGTCCATCCAACGGCCATAGTGCTTCGTCAACCTCTGGTCTTGTTGCTCCAGCCGCCCAAAGCAGCACCGGTCGTGCCGCATGATCCTGCCTCCCATGGTCGGCTGTGCTGCCCCAAAGGCCTCACCGCCCCCTACTATTCCCACCGCTGGCCAGGCCATCCCTCTACTCACCCACAACCCCTGCTATTCTACGGCGACGTCAGCCCTACACCGCAGCGAACCAGTGAACCCTTGTACTCCTCTACGTGTGGGCATCCACTGTCGCGTCTTCCCCGGCTCCGCGTCATCCCCTTCCTAGGCCTCGTCGTCGTCCACCGCCCTCGTGCTCTCAGCGCGGCGTGGTCAACATGGTCAAGGGACGGCTTCCATCGGACGTGGACTATACATGGAGAGGCTGACAGCTGGGTCCACGTCCGCATCAAGTAAATGCCTCCTTATTACGCGCAAAATAATTATTCCTCCACCTGACAGCAGGGACCCACCGGACGGGCCACCGTATTTCATGGAAAAAACATTTCGCACTGATTGCTGGGACCCACCAGCTACATCTTCGCATGCCAGGAAGTGCCTGACAGTTGGGACCCACCTGGTCGAAGCATACGTAGCATTGTCATTCTAGTCGCGAACGTGTATGTACATACTGGTCGATGTAGAGGCGTGCACGTGTTGTAGTAGAGGTGCGCACGTAGCATGTACACGTACGTATATCAGCCAGTGTGCAAGAAAGAAAATACGGCCACGTACGTACATACGGGCAGGATCTCGAACACCTACTCGTGCATACGTACGGCCAGGGATCGTGTACATGGCTGGGTCATAACAGACAAACAGCATCGTCATCGTGTTCATGGGGAGCCAACCGGCTGGGTCGGAATGGAATGCGTCGCCGTGTTCATCGGGAGGGCTTGGACGGAACAGCCGATGGTAACGAGGCTTGGCGTACCGCAGAACCGAGGAAAGGGCCTTGTGTTCGACCAACCACGTTCAAAACGGGATCCTGTTCATCGGGAGGTCTGGCATACCGCAAAACAGAGGAAACGAACCTCCTACGGTCGAAACGGGGGTCCTGTTGATCGGGAGGGGTGTGGCGTACCGCAAAATGGGATTCCACGAGATACTGTTCATCTTCACCGTTGACCCCTCCAGCCTCCACGGGCTACTATTCATCCACCATCGACCTCCTCCAGCCTCCACCCGCGACTGTTCATCCACGGGCTCCTGTTCATCCAGCCTCCACCGCGCGCTACTCCACCGGCTACTGTTCAACCAGCCCTCCCCACGGGCTCCTATTCAACCACCCCTCCATGGGCTACTGTTCATCCAGCCCTCCACCATCTACTATTCATCCTACCCTCCACGGGGTGGTCTTGTTCATCCTGCCCTCCACTGGGTCCTGTTCATCCAGCCCCAACCGGCTCGATCGATCAGGGTCCTATTCATCCAGAGGCAACACCACGGGGTCCTGTTCAACGACCCCCACCCGGAACTATTCATCCAAACCCCCCCAGCAATGCTCACTGTTCATCCAGAGGCAGCATCGATCGGCTTCAGTTAGCAGCAGTAGCAAAGGAATCGCTCGATCGGGTTCAGTTAACAGCCGTCGATCGATCGCTCGGGTTCAGTAATGCGTGGCCCGCAGTGCAATCGCTCGGGTTTAGTTAGAGCCCAACGCCTCGCACCCACGCGTGTGCGTGTATGAGAGAAACGTGCATCGCTCGGCCCCGACCACCCACTGTAGCCGGGAACACCCCGATATTTTCCTCGCCCTCACTTCTACCTTGGTTTTTTCCGTCATGGATGGCCCAAAGAATGTCATGTAGCTGCGTCTCCGGCCCGCCCAGGATGAAAAGCCCATTTTCTGTCATGATTTTTTGTCATAGAAGAAGGACCCCACCACATCTATGATGATACCGGGTTTTGTCACAATTATCATCATAGAAATGTCATAAGTATGATAGAAAAAAAATTTCATTCGGCCCAAAATGTCACGGATGTGTCTTTTTTGTAGTGATACATTGTCAATACAAAATCTAATGCAAGAAATAACTTATGAGTAACAAGCACGAATTGATTATGTGGTGCTTGCATCCATAGAGTACAAAAACAATGTGATTTATGACTTGCATGCATGACGTGTTCTTGTGCCATAGTTGCATGTCTAGGAAAAAAGCTACTAGTGGGTTGTACTACCTATTTAGAAATAGAAGATGTATACATGGAAGTTGTGACATGTATCTCAATTCCTATGAGTAGGGATTGGGAAAGAGATGTCAGTTGGTTCACATCATAGGAACTTTTCTATTGAATATATGCTAATGTTTATTTTCCTTTGAAATAGTGGGAGTATAGGAATCCATTCATATGAACCAAGTGGCTCTAAAGCTATAAAAATGATATCATGTTTATTTTCCTTTGAAATGTGGAGTATATGAATCTATTCCTATGAACCAATTGGCTCCAAAGGAAAAAATCCTACAAAAATCATATCGTATAGAGTTCCTATGATATTCCTCCACACCAAAGGATGGTTAAAATTGCTGCAGGTGATACGATGGTCTTTCTTTGTAGACTCATCCCCCATCTTTATAGTTACCTCTCGAAGGTGAATGACATGATATATACTGGGTATTCTATAGGTGCATTTTGGTACACGAAAACTCGGTAAAAGTTTGCGAGGTTCAAGTTTTCAATAAATCTATATGCACTGCATTTTGGAACGGAGGGAGGAGCATACGACAGTTGCTAACTGATGTAGGGTGGAAACCCTCGGGCCAATCTTTCACAATTGGAGAGGATCCTATGAAGAACACGAGAGGGAAACGAGGGGAAACACAAGAGAAATCACTCAAACCAACAAGATTCGGTCACACATATGCTAGATTCTCGAGACACAAAGAGATACACGATCCAAATCTAACAAAGGACGATACACAGGGAACGAGTTCTTCTCCGTGAGGAGGTCTTGAGGGGGTCTTCCCATGAGGGGTCTTGAATCCACTTGGGGGATCTTCTCTGAAGAGGTCATGGACTCCAAAGGAGGAGTAACCAAGTGCATGATCAAAGATCTATCTTTAATATGAGCTATCACATTGCTAACCCTAACTAGGAGGAGGAGGAGGTCCATTTATAGTGTTAGTGCAAATTGGGGCGAAGTGAAGGGGTACATGGGCCTCAGGCCCAAAACTGTGCGCAGACATGTACCGGACGTCCGGTGGGTTACGGTCGTCCAGTGGCTTATGGGCATCCGGACATCCGGGAGTCGTCTTGTCCGTTGGATGTAGCGGCTCCGTGGCGTTCCTCCAAGTACCAGATCACACATAGTGTTTCCGCTTGACGTAGTAGCCATGTCTCATGTATAGAAAGTGGTAGTTCAGAGAGGAGCGAGTTCACCTTATCTTCGACCGTCTTTGCTCGGGCCCTTGTCATTGGTCCAAGTGGTTTCGTAGGGGACGTAGGTAGGTCCATGGGGATGACCTTGGGATGCTCCGCATCATCTCCCCCCCCTTGGGAAAGATCCGACCTCGGATCTAAATCTTCATCACCATGGTAGGGCGAGATATCCTTGACGTTGAAGACATCACTGACATTGTACTTGTCGCGCAGGAGGTCAATCTTGTAAGCGTTGTTGTTGTAGCGTGCTAGCACCTTGAAGGGTCCATTGGCTCGTGGTAGAAGTTTGGACTTGTGTTCATTGGGGAGCGGTCCTTGCGAAGGTGTAGCCACATGAGATCTCCAATGTTGAATTATCATGGGTTGCTTGTTGAAGTTGAGCTTGGTGGCGAGTCATTGTACTTGGCGCCGATGGTGTGCCTTGTATCTTCATGCATCTTCTTTAGATAGTTCACTCGTGCACTTGCGTCCATATTGATGCACTCTTGAAGTGGTAGGGGGGAATGTCCAATGGGGACAACGGGTTGAAATCGTAGACGACCTCGAAGGGGGACTTGCAGGTAGTCGAATGTCTTGCGCGGTTGTAGGCGTACTCAGCGATGGGTAGGCACTCCTCCCACTCCTTTACGTTCTTATTTATCAACATGCATAGGAGAGTGGAGAGTGTCCAGTTCGTGGCCTCCATTTGACCGTCAGTTTGAGGATGGTATGCCGAAGAGAACAAGAGCTTGATTCTGAGCTTGGCGCATAAGGTCTTTCAAAAGTAACTCAAGAACTTGACATCACGGTCTGAGACAATCGTCATTGGCACTCCATGTAGGCGCAACATTTCCCTACAAAAAAGATTTGCAACATGTGAAGCATCATCTATATTGTTGCATGGTATAAATGTGCCATTTTAGAGAATCGGTTGTCGGCGTCCTGGGAACGGGGGTCCCCAGACTTGTCTGCTTGCGGCCCATGGCGTGGCTCCGCTAGCGGCCCCGTACGGCCCATCTTCACCAGCGAACACTCAAGACCCTCGCGAGGCGGACGATGCAAGACCTCCTCGGGGGCGGTCTCACCAGGCTGGCTCGCGAGGGGCAGAGAGATCAAGGCAAGGGGCACCTCGCGAGGTTCCTATGACACAAGTCATGACGACCAAGGCCAGGCGGGCGCCACTGCACGCAGTGTCCTCATTTCCTCTTTGGTGCTAAAGGGACAAGCGTAGGCGAGGAGTCCTGAGGCATCGGGAAAAGGTTTCCTATCAGTGCAACGAGACCAAGACCAGCAGGATGGCAGGACGGAAGTCACCATGGAGCCCAGGACCTTGTCACAACCAGAGCCCTTGGCAGGCGAAGACCACCTTTAGTCAGGATAACTTGTACAAGTTGTCCCCCTTCAAATTTGGCCTTTGTGGCATCCCTTCCCGCCAGCATTTGAGAAGAGGACCGGGGCCTCTATAAATAGGGTTAGCCACCATAGTAGGAGGCAGACGGATCCGAGAAAACAGATCCAAGGCCATTCAGATCATCCTCATCCACACAAACTCGCCAAGCACAAGAGCACCTCTCCTCAGGAGGCTGTTCTTCCCTTGTATTTTTTCATCCTTAGCCTAAGAGGCAATCCACCACACCGCACTAGAGTAGGGTATTACACCACATCGGTGGCCCTAACCTGTATAAATCTTGTGTCCCTTTGTTCTGCGAGTTTGGCACGCTGAGCCTTGAGATCGCGGTGAGGGAGAGTGTAAGGGGGAGGAGAGATCTTCGTGCGCACCCCAGTGTTCGAACCTCAAGGGTTTTGCCGGAACCTGAAATCCGACATTTGGCACGCCAGGTAGGGGTGTGCTGAAGCTTTCCTTCCGTTGATCCATGTTCCACCGCTCCACCGCATCCATGTCAGATGTGCGTCAAGCCCACGCCGAGCGCGGTGCCGCCCTCGCTGCCCGTGTCGCTCAGACAGCCCCTGTCGGCGGGCCTCCACGTCATTCTCCATCTCCTGTTGCCAATGCCGCTACCGGCCCATCAGCAAGAATCATCACTGCACCCCTCCGTGCGGCGGAACGGCCGCACCGCCACCCCGTCGCTGACTCCGGCCGGCTCATCGTCTCACGCTCGCCGCGCACCCACGGACGCGCAGGCGACGCTGCTCATGGAACGCGAGCTCCTACGCTACCGCCCGGTCGACGACCTCTACATGGACTAGTTAGACCGCATCGCCGAGCTCATCAGCGCCGCTGGGGGCTCCCCTGCACCATCCCTCTCACTGCCTCGCCCACCTCCAGCCGCGAGTGATGTAGCTCATGGAGCCCCTTCACCGCCTCCACATCAAGACGGAGCGCTCGTGCCGAGACACGCAGCTCACGAAGCGCCATCGCCCCCTCCGCATCAAGACGGTGTCCTCGCCCCAAGACGCGCGGTCCCGCGGCATGATCCGCCACGCCGTATGCCTGCGCACGAAGAAGGAAGCTGCCAAGAGGTTCCCCGGCCGCAAGAAAACGCTCCGACGCTCCCGGCACCACCATGACAAGACTGCATGCCACCTGTGGTGGTAGTGCGTGAACATCAAGGGCAGGATCCGCCCCTGCAAAGGGCCCCGGTGGCCACCGCAGGCTACCGCACCTTCGCTCCCGAGCTACGCACCGTCGTTTGGCCAGGCAATTTCATGTCGAATCTGCCTCCGCGCTACAATGGCACCCCTGACCCCGCGGAGTCCCTGCAGCTCTACGAGCTGATCATTGAGGCGGCCAACGACGATGAAAAGGTCATGGCAAATTGGTTTCCCATGGCTCTCAAGGATGGCGCCCGCTCATGGCTCTTGAACCTGCCCGCAGGATCAATCTCCTCCTGGGGTGAGATGCGCAACTGCTTCATCGCCAACTTCTAGGGCACTCGCGACCGCCCTCCGGCTGCGGGTGACCTGCGCCGCATCAAGCAACAGCCGGGAGAGACCCTGTAGAAGTACATCCAGCGCTTCAACAGCGTTCGTCTCAAGATCCCCAAGGTGACGGACGAGGCCATGATCTCAGCATTTTCCGATGGCGTCTACGACATCAAGATGAAGGAGGAGCTCTCCATCCACGAGGAGCTATGCACGACTTTGGAGCTGCTCAATATAGCAACCAAGGGTGCAAGAGCCGAGGAGGGGAGTCTCTCCCTCCTCGAGCTCCCAACTGCCGACCTAGAGGAGAAGAAGGCCAAGGTCAAGGACGTGAAGCGCAAGGGAGTAGCCGTACTCGCGGCAGAGCCAGACACGAAGTGCGGCCGGGAACACCCCGAGTCGTCCAAGGGCAGCCGTTCGTTCTACGCCTTCCAGAACGTGCATAGCCACAACATAATGATTGTCAACAGCTCAGGGTCATCCGAGATGGACGCTTCGGTCGACGCCCCGAGCGTAATGACCAAGGCTACGGCCGAGGAGGAGGACTAGGTGGAGGACGTTGGGACGACTGCGGCCCCCGCCATGAGTGGCGCGACCGGCCTCGTGAGGACCACTGGCAGGAGCAGCCTCGTGAGGGTGCCTAGCGTGACTAGCCTCACGAGGACCATCCTCAGGGAAATCCTGGCCTCCCTCCGCTGCCGCCACCACCAAGAAGGAATGACCACTAACATCAGGACGAGGGGGCTGGGGGCTTCCACGAGCTGCGCGCCATCGCTTGCATCTTGGGTGGTTCTCAGGCCCCGGCTTCCCACCACATCTTCAAGCAGTTCTCTCGCGAGGTGAATGCAGCCCTCCCTAGGCTCAAGGCCACGCACCCGCTCAGGTGGTCCAAGTATGCCATCACCTTCAGCTCGGCGGACCAGCTGAAATGCGCGGCGACCGTCGGCATCCTCCCGATGCTCTGCTCACGTGTCATCAGCAATGTACAAGTCACCAAGACACTCATCGACAGCGGCGCGGGGTTCCGTGTCCTGTCCGTCGAGACATTTGACAGCCTTCAAGTGCCCTGCGATCAGCTGCAGCCTACAAAGCCCTTCTTAGGAGTGACCGACAACTCCACCACCTCGATAGGGTAAGTTCGTCTCCCTGTCACCTTCGGTCAGTGCGACAACTACCACACCGAGCTCATCAACTTCGACGTCGCCCACATTCGTCTGCCGTACAATGCCATCTTCGGGTACCCAGCATTAGCCAAATTCACGGTAGTGACCCACCATGGCTACAATGTCCTCAAGATGCCAGGAAGTGGAGGAATCATCACAGTCCCCTGCGAAGAAAGAGATACGGTGTGCTCCCTCAAGCGCGCTTTCCAAGACGCAGCCATCGAAGACCCTGACAGCAAGGACACGCAGTACCCTCCTGAAGCCACCCCCAGGAAGAATAAGCAGCTACTCCGCACAGGGCCTCAGGGGGCGGTGTTTCTAACGGCGCCGCCTCAGGATCTGCGCCCGCGCCTGGGGCACCTCCCTCCCTTGCATAGGAAGGCGTGCCTGGCGCCCTCCTTAGGCAAAGGCTCGGGGGCTCTCTTCTGGAGGGCCTCAGACCTGGTCAACATCACGAGGGAGGCGCTCGGGCACCATGTGGAGGTGTGCTTCGTGGCACATTTCCCTCAGGAGGGCACCGGGCGAGGAGAGCCCGGCGCTTAGGATTTCGTCGCCAAGACCACTCAGGAGCGGCAGGATGCAAGGGCCATGCGCGGCGACCGCCGCCCACCTAGCGCAGATCCCCATCTAGGCGAGGATGGCGGGTTATGCATCTGCATCGACATCCCAGGGCTCAACATGGCCGCATCTCAGGAGTGCTTCTGGCCTTCGCCCGTGGGAAGTTGCGAGGGCTCACCTCAAAGCTATGTTCGCATGCCATTCAACCTGCCGAGCATGGCGGCCGCCTTCCAGCGCAACCTACGAAGCATCCTGGCAACCCAAGAGGCCAGGCATCACGCGGTCCTGGCGGAGATGGAAACGGTCGTCAGGGAGCCACCTAAGCCCCAGAGCCTCCCGAGGCTCAGGGTCTTGGCGGCTCATGAGGAGCGACTTCTTCAGTGCGCGCCTTCAGCTACACCAACGCTCCTGCGACAACAAAACCAGGTGACATTTTCCAAGTTCATTCAGCTGGGAGCGCCCCTCGGGCTGCATTATTCCCAGGTCGCGTGGGCCTATCCCTGTGGCATGCATCCTTCTTACGTCTTTAGCTTACTCTGCTGGGGGCGCTGAGGGAATATTGGATTAGGGGGTCCCCGGACAGCCAGACTATATCCTTTGGCCGGACTGTTGGACTATGAAGATACAAGATTGAAGACTTCGTCCCGTGTCTGGGTGGGACTCTCCTTGGCGTGGAAGGCAAGCTTGGAAATTCAGATATGTAGATCTCCTCCCTTGTAACCGACTCTGTGTAACCCTAGCCCCCTCCGGTGTCTATATAAACCGAAGGGTTTTAGTCCGTAGGACAACAACAATCATAATCATAGGCTAGCTTGTAGGGTTTAGCCTCCTCAATCTTGTGGTAGATCAACTCTTGTAATACTCATATCATCAAGATCAATCAAGCAGGAAGTAGGGTATTACCTCCATCGAGAGGGCCCGAACCTGGGTAAACATTGTGTCCCCTGCCTCCTGTTACCATCCGCCTTAGACGCACAGTTCGGGACCCCCTACCCGAGATCCGCCGGTTTTGACACCGACATTGGTGCTTTCACTGAGAGTTCCACTATGCCGCCATGAAAAGGCTTGATGGCTCGCCTTGTTGTCAAGGACAACATTACCTCGGGGGGAGCCCTGGCTGTTGGCCAAACTCCCTGACTAGGCGGCTTCGTCATGACCGCCCGTTCGGCCGTCGCGCCGACGATGACTTCTCGGGTCATCAAAAACAGCCTCCACGCCGGCTCGGGACTCGCCGAGCAGATGGATCCAATAGAGCTCTCTTCCTTGAACGAGCTCTTGGATCGCATCGCCGCCCTGGGAGTCGCAACGGACTATGATCGGATCAGGCTTAAACCCGACCAAAGGGAGATTAACTCTCCGTCGGTCACCCATCAGATAGCGTTGGTGGAGGAGCAATGTAGCAATTCTTCCTCTATTTTGAGGACAAACTATGTCCGGATTCCCGAGCTCTCCGAGCCGGATACCCGTCCACGGGAGGACATGGCCCAAGCTTCGAACCTAGAATCAGACAGCGGGCCAGAACTATTGGGCAACATCCCGGAGTCCGAACTGCCAAGCTCGGAAACTCCTCCGCCCCTGGGTCTCAGATCGGGTCAGGGTTTGGACCTAAATCTACCCACCCACCCAGACTCAAGTGATCTTTCCCACATTAGACAAGAGCCCCAAGAGACAGTACATCACTATTGGGCCAGATTCCTCCTTGTAATGAGCAAGGTCAAGGACTGTCGCGAGGAAGACGCAATTTCATTCTTTTGCAAAAATTGCACCGACAAGGGAATCCTCAATGCCATAAGTTGTCGTGACATAGCACACTTTGCTGACTTGGCGGCCATAGTACGGAAGTACTGTGCGATGGAAAGCGCCTGGAAAACCCAAACAAAATTCTGGGACCCTCCGGCTCTCACTAAACCCCCCGTCCGAACTAAAAGGGTGTACTCTCGTAAGTCACCCGATCCAATTACAAAGAACAAAAGCCCACTACAGGGCGTAGAACTGTATTGGAGGGATGGCTTAACAGGCCATGCAAAATTCACAGTAGAGCGGATACCATGCCAACACACAGCCTTAGAGCATCTTGGATACTCTGGCAGGTGGCCAAGAGCGGCGAGGATATCCTCATCAATAATACAACAGAGCACCATCCCGAGGAAAACAACAATACAGTATTGACAGTCTTCGAGACCTTCGCCTCAAATAATAGGCGCAAGCGAACACTCCGCAGCCTTGCCGAAGTCTGCCACGTTGCAGCAATAAATCCATGGAACGACACGGCCATAACCTTCAATGCCAGTGACAAACCTCAATTCCGAATAGCCCGAGAACCAGCAGCTTTGGTCCTTAGTCCAATCATGGACTGCTTCCGGCTTACTAAAGTGCTCATGGACGGTGGTAGTGGATTAAACCTCATCTACGAGGAAACTCTTAGCAAAATGGAAATAGACAAGAGCCGCATTGAGCAAAGCAGCACGACCTTCAGAGGAATCATCCCTAGTCGGGAGGCACGATGTGCGGGAAAAATCACACTAGATGTGGTATTCGGCACGCCGGAGAATTATAGGTCCGAAGAAATCACATTCCAAGTGGCCCCGTTCAGTAGCGGATACCACGCCCTTTTAGGGCGGGAGGCATTCACGATCTTCCAAGCTATACCCCATTACGGGTACATGAAGCTCAAAATGCCCGGGCCCAATGGAATCATCACTCTGGCTAGTGATCCGGACATAGCACTCCGCGCCGAAAATAAAACCGCCGCACTAGCCCTCGAGGCGTTATCCGAAGCCCTTGCGGCCGAAGAACTAACTGCGCTGCGCTCCACGGTGGACAGGGACGACGTGATACTCGACAAAAGACCCAAGTCCACCTCTTTTAAACCAGCGGACGAAATAGTCAAATTCCAGGTCCACCCAACGGACCCTACAAAAACAGCATCCATCGGGGCACAGCTGAACCCCACAACAGACGCCGCACTGCGGGAGTTCTTGCGCGAGAATTGGGACATCTTCGCCTGGCATCCTTCAGACATGCCAGGAATCCCACGCAGGCTGGCCGAGCATAGCCTTAACATTCTAAAGGGGTTCAAGCCGGTCAAGCAGACTCTTCGGCGTTTCTCTGAGCCTAAGCGACAAGCCATGGGAGAAGAGCTAGCCAAGTTACTCGAGGCCGGATTCATTAGAGAAATAAAACATCCGGATTGGCTAGCAAATTTGGTGATGGTACCAAAGAAGGACAAATCCTGGCGCCTATGTGTCGATTTCAAGGACCTTAACAAGGCTTGCCCCAAGGATCCCTTCCCCCTCCCCCGCATCGATCAAATTATTGACGCTACCGCAGGACACGAATCATTGTGCTTCCTCGACGCATACTCCGGATACCATCAAATTAAGATGGAGGAGCCCGATCAAGCTGCAACGGCATTCATCACTCCATACAGCCCCTTCTGTTTTAACACCATGCCTTTCTGGCTCAAAAACACCGGTGCAACCTATCAACGCATGATTCAAACATGCCTGGAAACACAAATCGGCAAAACAGTGGAGGCATACGTAGATGATGTGGTCATTAAAACAAGACATGTAGAATCCTTAATAGACGACTTGAGGCTCACGTTCGACAATCTCTAAACATATGACATCAAGCTCAATCCGGAAAATGCATTTTCGGCGTGCCCACCAGAAAGCTCTTGGGCTTCATCGTCTCCAATAGAGGAATTGAAGCAAATCCGGCTAAAATCCGAGCTTTGTCATAGTTGGCTATCCCAACAGAGCTCAAGAAAATCCAGAAGTTAACTGGATGCATGGCTGCCTTAAGCCGCTTTATCTCCCAATTAGGAGAAAAGTCATTACCTCTTTATTGCCTTCTTCGACGCACCGAACACTTCGAGTGGACGAATGCGGCCACGATCGGATTGGAAGAAATAAAAGCCGTATTGGCCACCAACCAATCTTGGCCGCGCCAAATGTCGACGAACCTATGCTGTTATATATAGCGGCAACACACCAAGTTGTAAGCGCAGTGCTCGTCGTCGAACGAGAGACGGATGGACATAAGTTCCCGCTTCAAAAGCCGGTATACTATGTATCCACCGTCCTTACTCCATCCAAATCACGGTACCCACATTATCAAAAGATAGCATACGCGGTCTTCATGGCATCCCGGAAACTATGACACTACTTTCAAGAGTGTTCAATTACGGTGGCCTCTGAAGTACCACTCAACGACATAATAAATAACCGCGATGCCACGGGCCGGATTGCTAAATGGGCTATCGAGCTCCTCCCGTAAGACATCACATATAAACCATGGCGAGCCATTAAGTCGCAAGTACTGGCTGATTTTGTCGTCGAATGGACGGAAGCCGAACTCCCTAAAGAGTACGGGGCATACTCCAATTGGATCATGCACTTTGACGGCTCTAAGATGCTGGATGGTCTGGGGGCAGGCGTCGTCCTGACATCCCCCACCGGAGATACAGTCCAATACGTACTGCAAATCCTATACACTGACTCCAACAATGCAGCAGAATATGAGGCCCTATTGCATGGTCTTCGGATGGCAGTCTGCATGGGCATTCAACGCCTAGAGGTGCGGGGGGATTCCCACCTCGCAATATCTCAAATAAATGGGGACTTTGACACCAAGGACCCAAAAATGACAGCTTACCGCAACGCCGTCCTCAAAATGTCAGCTCGGTTCGAGGGCCTCGAATTCCACCATGTGGTCCAAGAAAACAATCAAGCGACGAATATCCTCGCCCGCATCGGCGCTAAGCGCGACCCTGTCCCACCTAATATCTTCTTGGAAAGGCCGTTTAAGCCATCCATGGTGTGGGAAGGGGAGACCGGCAAAGACAGTCCAGATCCGGCCACAACACCAGACCCCGAACACTCTGACGTAATCAGAGGCTCTGCCACCGAAATAACATCTTTGGGCCACGTGATTATGGCTATCATCGCCCCGTGGACAGAACCCTTCTTGGCTTACCTAACTAGGCAAGAACTCCCTGATGACCCAAATGAGGCACGTTGCGTTGTGCGGTGGTCTAAAGCCTACAAGGTCCACGAGGGAGAGGTTTATAAGAAAAGCGCTACTGGAGTACTTCAAAGGTGCATCTCCAAAGAGGAAGGACGGCAACTTTTGGCAGAAATTCTTGCTGGACTTTGCGGCCACCATGCCGCAGCTCGGGCCCTTGTAAGCAAGGCCTTCCGTGCAGGTTTTTACTGGCCGACGGCCCGAGAAGACGCACAGGACCTCGTTCAACGTTGCGTCGGTTGCCAGCTTTTTGCAAACCAAAGCCATATGCCACCTACCGCTCTCTAGACAATCCCCATTACTTGGCCCTTTGCGGTCTAGGGGCTAGACATGGTCAGACCCCTCAAAGGGGGAAGCCATAAGACAAAAATACCTATTGGTCATGGTGGATAAATACACCAAATGGATAGAAGCCAAACCAGTTAAAACGGCCGAGTCTGCACCAGTGATAGACTTCATATCCGGGGTTGTACACCGTTACGGCGTCCCCCACAGCATCATCACTGATAACGGCTCGAACTTTACAGCCGATGATGTAAAAACATGGTGCAACAACATGGGAATTAAGCTCGATTATGCCTCTGTCTATCACCCGCAAACTAACGGTCAAGTCGAGCGAGAAAATGGTCTTATCATGTGCGGCATTAAACCCAGATTAGTGCGATCCTTGAAAGAATCAGATACGCACTGGGTGGAGGAGCTTGACTCTGTACTATGGGGGTTGCGGACCACGCCGAATTGCACTATCGAATACACACCGTTCTTTATGGTGTACGGCGCAGAGGCGATACGGCCCTGCGACATCATTCATGACTCACCTCGAGGGCGCATGTACGAAGAGAAAGAAGCCAAGCTTGATCTGCAGGACAGTTTGGACACCCTGGTGGAGGAGCGTGATGTGGCAAAAGCCCGCTCCGCATTCTATCAGCAACAGCCTCGGCGGTATCAAAGCAGAGAAGTACGGGCCAAAACTTATAACATTCGCAAACTCGTTATACACCTACCGGAGAAGAAAAAGGACAAGCTCAAGCCCAAATGGGAAGGTCCCTTCGTTATTGACAAAGTTCTGACCGGTGGAGCGTACCGTCTGCGGGATGCATCGGACAATTGACTCGAGCCAAACCCAT
The DNA here is from genome assembly GCF_018294505.1 of Triticum aestivum. Classification (NCBI taxonomy): domain Eukaryota; kingdom Viridiplantae; phylum Streptophyta; class Magnoliopsida; order Poales; family Poaceae; genus Triticum; species Triticum aestivum. Next base: position 188,957,557 of record NC_057803.1, read on the forward strand.
GGAACGCAGCCAGACTCCGAAGGTTCTACGCCTAGTGTCGGACTCTGTGTTCGTCTCCTTACCTCCGTTAATTTTTTATATATCCGTTATCTGTCTTTTCTTTCTTTCTTCCCTTTTTTCTTCACGGCCTTAAAAGGTTAAAATGTGTCTTGACTACACAATCTTGACACGCTAGGCATGCTCATTATACCTGGGGGCTTCTTATACAGAAGCTTAATATAACTATGTTCCGGGCTCTATGCCCCCTGCACATGTGTTACTTTTCCACATGTACCTTTTCTTTGCCATTATATGCATCGATATGACTTAAGTTTTGGCCAAGCTGGGTTGCCTGGCTCTTATGTTTATGCCTTATGTTCCCATTAATTCGGCTAGGGCATAAGGGGAGCACCTCTGCTATTGTTACTGCTGGGTCAGCCGGATGTTTACCTCAGACTGGGTGAAGCCGAAAGCTAGCGTTCTTAAGGGAATATTCGATCGATGAACAAAAGATGACTTTTATTTATTGTAATACATGCCCCCAGATGTTTATATCATGCATCTCTTCTCGCAGTTCAGACATGCACATTAATGCATGCGTACCTAGGGAAAGGAACCCTTAATGGAACTATTCTCCCTGGAAGATGTTTCTTACTATCCATGTAATATAACATAGCTAGTTGGGTACTTACCTGTTCAAGCACTTATGACCCCTACGCCTGGTTTCCACGTGTACCCCGGTTTTTACATAACTAAGCAGGTATTCGGATACACTCCAGACTGTCGGGTACGAAGGTTGAAGCAAAAAGGTCCGCATGACAAATGATTTACAATCCGGCTAGGGACAATATATGTCACTTGAAGTACACAGTCACTTAGACTGACTAAATTCTTCTTCTATACCATCCAACAGGCTGTCTAGCCTACAATTATGTTGGGAATACTTTGCGGCTAATTTCACCTGGTCATACACCAAACTGATGGGGATCTCTTTCCCATCAGACCCCATGTCGGTGTCAAAACCGGCGGATCTCGGGTAGGGGGTCCCGAACTGTGCATCTAAGGCAGATGGTAATAGGAGGCAGGGGACACGATGTTTTACCCAGGTTCGTGCCCTCTTGATGGAGGTAAAACCCTACGTCCTGCTCGATTTATTCTTGATGATATGGGTATTACAAGAGTTGATCTACCATGAGATCGGAGAGGCTAAACCCTAGAAGTTAGCCTATGGTATGATTGTATGTTGTCCTACAGACTAAAACCCTCCGATTTATATAGACACCGGAGAGGGTTAGGGTTACACAAGGTCGGTTACAAAGGAGGAGATATCCATATCCGTACTGCCTAGCTTGCCTTCCACGCCAAGTAGAGTCCCATCCGGACACGAGACGAGGTCTTCAATCTTGTATCTTCATAGTCCAACAGTTCGGCCAAAGGATATAATCCGGCTGTCCGGAGACCCCCTAATCTAGGACTCCCTCAGTAGCCCCTGAACCAGGCTTCAATGACGATGAGTTCGGCGTGCAGTATTGTCTTCGGCATTGCAAGGAGGGTTCCTCCTCCGAATACACCCTGGAAGAATTTAAATACAAGGATAGTGTCCGACCCTGCAAAATAAGTTCCACATACCATCGTAGAGAGAATAATATTTCCAAAAATCTAATTTGCTGACTTGTTTTGGCAACACGACATTATTTCATGGCCCGGTGATTATTCGATCCGTTTCCTTTAACTAGCCCCGCACAAACGCGAGGCAGTTTTTTGACGCATCTTGTCAAAGCAGAGATCGTGTCCCTTTAATCACGGGATTCTCATCATTACGGGCGTGGGTAACCCAACCACGCCATTGATTATGGCGCTTGGGGGATAAGCGAGTTTCACCAGGCTAGTGGGGACGCATAGTTTCTTTCGCCCATATAAAGGGATAAAGATTCACTTTCCCATCCATGCCTTCTCCCTCCTTTGCTCATCCATTTTCGCACACTCAAGCTCCAGCGCCCAAGTCCGCATTTCCCACCTCAACCTTCTCCAACCATGTCCGGAGCGGGAGGCAGGTGGATGGTCTCCTCCGTCACGAAGGGACACATCAAGAAGCTGAGGAGAGCCGGATACCTGCCCGACGACATCGCACACTGGCTCCCAGATAAGGGGCAGCTCATGCCCACCCCCAGGCCCCATGAGAGGGTAGTGTTCCTTACCCATTTCCTCCGCGGAATGGGATTCCCTCTCCACCCGTTCGTCCAGGGGATCATGTTCTACTACGGCCTGGATTTCCACAATCTGGCCCCGAACTTCATCCTCAACATCTCGGCGTTTATCGTCGTGTGCGAGGCCTTCCTCCGCATCAAGCCCCACTTCGGCTTATGGCTGAAGACCTTCAATGTCAAGCCAAAGGTAGTGAGCGGCCGCCAGGCGGAGTGCGGAGGCGCGATGGTGGGCAAGATTCCCAACGTCACATGGCTCGAGGGCTCCTTTGTGGAGACCGTAAAGGGGTGGCAATCGGGTGGTTCTACATCACCGAGCCGCATGACCCTAAATGGGCAGCGGCCCCCGAGTTCCGATCTGGCATCCCCACGCGTCTCACCTCCTGGCAAGAGAAGGGACTGTCCTGGGGTAGTTCGGGAGAGCTGACTCCAAACATGTATTGAAAACATGGTGAACAAGAAGCTCAAACTCGTCAACGTAGTCCAGGTCATGCTCATCCGCCGGATCCTTCCGTGCCAACAACGGGCTTTCAACTTGTCACACCCTAGCTAGTCATGCATTAGAGTGTTGCATCATGTTTACTCTTTCATCAGAAACTTGAAATGGGGATCTGTGAAACCCTCAGAATCATTTTGAAAATGACCCAAATAAAAATTTCTCCAAAAGGGTCCAAGAAAATGCTCATGTTGCTCTCTGAAAATATTGGACAGAGATAAAAATCAAACCAATATTTTTAAGAGCTCATAGGTATTTATTTTGGGCATTTGGAATTAATGCATAAATATTTGCATTGGAAATATATTAGTTATATATATTAATATATGTCCAAAAATTATGCCACCTGTTGGGGAGCTCTGGAATAATATATCTAGCTCCTGCAAAAATTGGCATAAGGTTATAAAATGATTTAATATTTTATTTAAATCAAAACAAATGTCAGAAATTAGAAAAACAAAAATAAATAAAGGAGGGAAACCTTACCTGGGCCTCTTACCTGGCGCCTCTGGCCCAGCCAGCTGGCCGGCCCAGCCAGCAGGCGGCCCAGCCCGCCTCCCTCCTATGTCGTCTTCGTCCTCGACAGAGGGAGGGGAGTGTGCCCGGCGCGCGCGCGCCACCGCGCCACGCCACCAGCTCGCCTGCCTGCCTGCCCCTCCCCTCCTCGTCTGGATGGCCTGGAACGACGCCACGCCCTCCCCCTGCTCTCTCTCACTCTCCCTCGGTTCTTCCCCTCCTCTCCCTCGCTCTCCCTCTCCCGTGTCCGAACGCCACCATCGCCGCCGTTCGCCATAGCAGCCGCCACCGGCCACCCCTCGCCCCTCCGCTGAGCTCAAGAGCTCTGCCGCGACCCCCTCTTCCTCCCCACCAAGCCAAGCCCCTCGGGAAGCTCTACATCGCCTCCACGCCATCGTCTTCGTCCTCGACCGCCGCCGATGGTCACGAGCGTGCACCCGTTGTGCTTGCCGCGACCCGTAGAGCCCCTCCAGCGCCTCAGCTCCCTCGCCTGCGAGCAGCAGCGCCGATCCCGACCGCACCCGAACTCCGGCCGCCGCTCACGAGCTCGCCGTCGTCGGTACCGGCCACCACAGGCACGACCACCACCACCGTTCGACGCGCGGGAGCAAGGGCTCTCCAACGAGCCCAAGCACGGCCTCGCCCGTGCCCTGTAGCGCGTTTCCGTATCGCGCCGCCGTCTCGGGCCTCGCCGGCGTCATGTCGCAGGTGGGTTTGACCTGTTTGACCTGGGGTTTGACCCCCCAGGGTCACTGACGCGTGGGCCCCGTCGGCCAGGTGGTTAGATTAGCGCTAATCACTGTTAGTTAACCCCCCTGACACTGATCAGTGGGCCCCAGCGCCACTAACCCCTAATTAGGATTAAATTAACCCTGTTAAACCCCCCTGTCACTGACGTGTGGACCCCACACGTCAGGTTTGACCCCAGCCAGCCGCAGTTGACCACTGACGTCATGCTGACGTCATGCTGGCGCAATATATATATTTCTGAATTTAATTAAATCAGGAAATTCCAGAATATTATTTAAACTTCAAAAATTCATAATTTTTATTCTGTAACTCCAAATCGGACAAATTATATATGAAAAATGATCAGAAAAATCCAATCTATCCATCTGTACTATTTTCATGCATGATCAAACAAGTTAAATTGATGTTTAAAGCAGAACAAGGAATAGCACTTTAAAAGGCCATGCTTGAGTTTGAAATTTGAATCTTTGATTCAAATTGGTTCAAACCCTTCTGGTTTTAGTTGCATTAGCCCAACACACTCATATTGCCATGTTTCATGCATGCATCATATTGTTGCACATTGTTTGGTAATGGTTGTGTATCGGTGTCCTTTGCGACAGGTTCTGCCTCCGAGGAGTACCGTGATTACCCTAACGAAGAACCGTATCAGTGCATCGAACCATCAGGCAAGCAACCAACCATTTGATCATATCGATACAATCCCATGTTCTCGCTCCTGCTCTCTTTTACTGCATTAAGACAACGCGTTTCAAACTGCTGTGTGCTACGGTAGTTGAACCCATTTCCTCTGCATGACCTGTCATTGCCACAGTAACTAGATGAAACCCACTAGCATGTGTAGGAGTTGTATGAGCCATATGTATGTGTTGTTCCTACCTTGCTATGCCTGCTATGCTTAGAGTCGTGTCAGGTCTGGTTCATCTGGGTGATGGGCTAGAGTGAAATGATTATGTCGGTAATGAGAGTGGTGTGGTGAACACGATTTGGTAAAGGTATCGATGAGAGGCCATGTAGGAGTACATGGTGGGTTGTTTCATTGAAGCCGACCTTAAGCACTGAGATCTGTATGTGTGATTTAAGATACAGCTACTACCATGCATTGGGCCCTGAAATATGACCCCGCTCGACTTCTTATTCACCCTAGCTCTCTGTCCAGGAGTTGCAAGTAGTTTCTGGTGTTTGTAGCCTACTGGAGGCCGTGGACAGCGCTGACCGTAGGGGTGGGCTGTGATGCGGTAGGTACGTGGCACGGTGTACCGAATACCCGTTAGGTATCTGGGGAACCCTGTTCACATCGTTCGGGGCCGTATGGGAAACCTCGGCCGGACTCCCTGCGGATGGAACCTGAATAGGCGATAAAGCTGGACTAGAGGCTTAAGTGTTTAGGTAGGTCGTGGTCTACACCCACGTCGGTTTTCGCTTGAAGTCTGCCGAGCACATGTCGTGTGTAGACGCTAAGTGGTGGAAACATGTATGAAGAAGTACACCCCTGCAGGGTTATCATGATCTATTCGAATAGCCGCGTCCGCGGTAAAGGACTACTTGGTTGCCTATACAGTTCATAGACAAGTAAATGGAAACTACTAAAAGCTTCAAGATAAGTGTGAGTGTCGAGGATGGCTTTTCCGTAGGGAGACGGAGGTGGATCCTCGGTAGTGTATTGAAGTGGTGAGTAGTGGACTCGTGTGCGCAAAACCATTTCAAGTTGGAGTATCGTAGGATAGTCTAGCCAAGAGTCAAAGCTGGCTTGCTGCAATAACTCCACCAACCCTTCTTGATAATATGCATGTATGTAGGATCTGATGTAAGTCTTGCTGAGTACCTTTGTACTCATGTTGCTATAATTTACATTTTTACAGAAGACGCTGCAACCCCTTCTGATGGGTTCTATGTAGACGTTGACATCAACGAGTAGGCTAAAGGCCCAGGTGGTGATCCTGAGCTTGTGAAGGACCATGTAGTATAGCTAGGCTTTCCGAGCCTCTTTTATTTTACTAGTTGTCTGTACTCAGACAAGTTACTTCCGCTGCTGGTTTGTATGACTGTATGACTTGTATGTTGGGTCGTGAGACCCGTACCTTTGTGTATGCTATGTATGGCTCCCTGAGCCTTAAATAAAGTACTTGTGTCGTAGAGTCATGTTGTGATGCTTCGTTGTATTTGCACATATCGAGCATATTGTGTGTATGATTGAAATGCTTGGTATGTGTGGGATCTGACTACCTAGTTGTTTATCTTTAGTAGCCTCTCTTACCGGGAAATGTCTCCTAGTGTTACCGCTGAGCCATGGTAGCTTGCTACTACTCTAGAACACTTAGGCTGGCCGGCATGTGTCCTTCTTCGTTCCTGTGTCTGTCCCTTCGGGGAAATGTCACGCATTGAGTACCGGAGTCCTGTTAGCCCGCTACAGCCCGGTTTACCGGAGTCCTGCTAGCCCAGTGCTACAGCCCGGACCCACTTGCTGATGATCGACACGTTTGAAGCTGGGTCATGGATGCCTGTCCCTGTAAGTCTGTGCCACTTTGGGTTTACGACTAGTCATGTCAGCCCGGGCTCCTTATCATATGGATGCTAGCGACACTATCATATACGTGAGCCAAAAGGCGCAAACGGTCCCGGGCAAAGGTAAGGCGACACCCGTGGGGATACTGTGCGTGAGGCCGCAAAGTGATATGAGGTGTTACGGGCTAGATCGATGTGACATCGAGTCGGGGTCCTGACACAACTTGTGGGAGTTCGACCCGGCCCAGCACCAAACTCTAAACAGGCTCTTCGACACAACTCACGAGGATGCCTGGAAGGTGCTATTCAAGGGTGCCGAGGTTCCCCCTCCCACTATCGAGGATCGCGGATTCTGTGCGAAGCGCCAAGCTAGCGCGGTAAGTTGTTTTACCTCTCACAGGATACTTGTTTTTCATAGTTTGACTCTATGCGGGATCTAAGCTCCCGTACCTTTGACAGGACTGGCAGGAGACGGACGGACAGATCGACTGTCTGGCTCCTTTGCCCGAAGGCCCAGCAGACGCTCTCCTGATGAAGATGCTGACTCTGGCTCCTTACAAGGTGCCGGAGAAGACCAAGAAGGCCAAGGGAATCCGAAAGAGTTCCCAACGCCAGGCGTCATCGGACTCATCGTCTGATAACTCTACGACACACTCCTCCCCCGAAGACGAGGAGGAAGAAGAAGAAGAAGACGCCCCCCCCTTTAGTTGGGGGAGACAAGAAAAGGAAGACTGCCCCAACTGGGGAGGCCGAAGGGTCCAAGAAGGGAAGGACTCTTCTTCCGGACAGTTCCAACACCGCCGCTGAAGGCGAAGACGAGTGGCTGCTCAGGGCCAAGCCCCTGGTGAAGTTGTAAGTATTCGAATACCAGAGTAACTCATAGCATTCCTTTGTCGCACTGCTTCTCCTAACGCCGAATATGATTATGCAGGCCGCCACAAGCCCGTATTGATGTATCGTCGGACGGCTCCCTGGGCTCGTCGGATATGGATAGCGATCCACTTCCGACTGCCATCTCCCCTTGCCCTGCGGACGACGCCGAGGTATTGTATCAAGAGGCACCGGGTCGAGGGGAGACAGTCCCGGAGGCACCTCAAGGTGACCTTTCGGACTCCGGGAGCAGAGGGAACAAGGCCCCTGAGTGCTCCGAGTTCGGCCCTCAGCCGAACACCGCGCTGGAACCTCCAGTGGTTTCGGGCTCGGGCAGGCGGCCTCCTTCCAAGAGGGGCAAGACGCCTATGCCGATGAAAACTGTCCATCCAGAGGCGCTGGACAATCTGCTGGGAGCGCTTCGCAGCACTTCCATCGACGAGGAGCACCGTACTATTATGAGTGCGGTGGTCCAAAAGGTTCAGTCCGCCAAGAGCGGATTGACTGAAGCCTGTGCCAGCCTTCTAACAGACTTTGAGGTAAGTTTTTAAAATATAGGAAAAATATTACCGCATAGACAGTAGCCCCTGATGCTCTGTTCGGTGTTCACAAAGAAAAGCCGAACAGAGGACCAAAAAATATCACAGGAGTCTAATATAGGTATGTCAATATGCGTATGTAGGCTTCACTGCTGGCATCTGCCGCACTGACTGCGGAGGTCGCCGCATTGAAGCAGGACCTTAAACGGTCCAAGGACGAGCTCGGCCTTGCCAAGAAGCAGCTCGAGGAGAACAAAGGTAAGTAGTACCTAGTCTATGGAGATGTACAAAAAGAATGCAATTGCAAAATGATAGGATCATCATGAATTTGCCAGGGGCCACGACCGAAGTGGCGACCCTAAGGCAAGCGTTGTCCGAGGCCGAAGATAAGGCGGCCAAGGAGCGCACCGAGCGGGATAGGCAAGAGGCTCGGGTGGGCGAGGTGCAACAAGAGCTCCAGGCTCTCATGACGAAGCACGAGGCGTTGGAGCTTGACTCGAAGACGCGAGAGTCTGAGCTTTCCGCGGCCCTCAAGAGCGCAAAGAGTGCCAAGGCCGAAGCCCAAAAGGCCCTCCAAGAGATTGATGCGACGAAGAAAATAGCGGCGGGTAAGGCATTCTATATTCAAAGCAAGCATGTGAGAGTAAATTACCTATTACTTGCCCGAATCCGGAGCTCTCCAGGAGCATTCATAGATTTGCCCCGCAGCGTGTCGGATGCCGCACAGTTTTACCAGCCCGAGGAGGGGAGGTCAACGGAGAAGCTTTTCTGGTCTCAATATATTGGGACCGAACACCCGATGCCTCTGAGCGACCAGCTAAAGCAGCTGGTCGAGCTACACAAGGCGGCCGAACAGGCCATGAAGGGCCTTATAGTCCGGCTGTGGCCTGGCGACGCCCTTCTGAACAGCTACTTCGGCCTGGTGAGGCGGCTTGTGGATGTCTGCCGTCGGCTGGAAGTTGTCAAGTGGTTCGTCTGCATCGAAGGTGCACGCTGGGCTTTCGCCCGTGTGAAGGTGCAATGGGCCAAGCTAGACGCCGTGAAGCTGATCAAGGAAGGACCGCCGTAGGGCAAGGAGCATCGCACCCCCAAAATTTATTATGAGGGTGTCCTGAAGGGTGCCCGTCTTTTAGCGGACGAATGTACAAAGGATGTAATATATGAGTAAACTTGCTCGTGTGATCCTGTATGATGAAAACTTGTTTCATATGTGCTATGCAACGCTTGTTTGAATTTAAAATATTACCTTCTGTTTGACTGTTTATCCAATCTGAGAGATGGCTAGTCCTCGGCTTCTTCCCCCATGCCGCGAGTGCTGGGGTGTTCAGGATAAACCTGAGCACTCTTGTTCCCATTTTTGGGTCATTCGAGGGAGGTGCTCAGCACAGCGAACAAGGCAACCGGACTAATAATGCTTTATCACTCTCACTTAGCCATAAAATTCTATAATTTTAAATTTTGGCGAAGCCCCTGGTATTTGGAAGGCCGAATTCGGGGCGCGATACACGCCTTTAAGCCGGACAGGACCGGCTCCTCGCTCTAAGCGGCATAAGTCTTTAGGGACTCGAAACCTCGCCGAACAGCGACCAGTCTCTTGCCTTATCATGACAGTCAGTTTTAGCTTTCTCTACCGACGTGCTTAGCCCAGCAGAACCGGGGCACAATCGCAGTAGTTCTCCTAGTGCTACCTTAGCCGGTAGAGCGGAACGTAAGGTACCAAAACATAGGAGCTGGGCAAACCCAACATTTGACCAAAGACATGATTCGGAGCTGATGCATATAATGCTATAAGTTCGGGGTGCCGCACTTGTGAAAGTTTTCGGACTTCTCACACCATATTGTGGGTTACTTAAGCCCCTGGTGTATCGGCCATACCAAAGTGTACTGTTGCAAGGCGTCATTAATGAACACATATATAAAAAAGAAGAATGCAATAATAGTCTTAATGATATGCATTGTTTATTCAAAAAGGTGCATTAAAGCATAATGATACAGATAGTGCGATAAGCAAAAAGTAGGACTATGTCCCTTCCAAGGGCAAGCTGAGGAATAGTATTAAAGCAAATATTTCACTTGTTATCGTAATCCACCTGGGAGTTCCGTGGTGTGACGTAGCTTTCTGCCTCCTTGGTTGCTGCATCATGTGTTCAGCAATCATGTTGCCGGATAGGGTTTCCGGAGATTAAAGTCCTGAAAGAGAAAAATAAAAAAGCGGGAAACCCCTAGTGCAGTTTAGGCCGCGTATTGGGGCGTGCCGTAGTTGTGCCCCCCTCCCCGCCTGTGCCCATGGTATTTTTAATGCGTAATTATGTATGCGTGGCATGAATTTCGCCGTTTGGTTGGGACTGGGGTGAGGGCCGCATTGCTACGCGAGCGCAGGTCGTGCCAGGCGGTCTAGTTGCTAATTACCCCGAGCGCGCTTGAAGGTGTCCGGGTCTTAAAACACCGAACTGGTGGATTGCCTTGAAAGGATACTTTGCGCTTCTGCTGCGAGGGCCGCAGTGTGCTCCTCTGTGCGGAGAGAGCGCTCTGTGTTTCCATTAACTGTGATGACCCCCCGCGGTCCTGGCATCTTGAGCTTGAGGTATGCATAATGCGGTACCGCATTGAATCTCGCAAATGCGGTTCGCCCGGGTAGTGCATGATAGCCACTGTGGAACAGGACTATATCGAAGATTAATTCTTCGCTTCGGAAGTTATCCGGGGATCCTAAGACCACTTCCAGTGTAATTGAGCTTGTGCAATGGGCCTCTGCACCTGGAATGACGCCTTTAAAGGTCGTTTTTGTGGGTTTGATCCTTGAGGGGTCTATACCCATTTTGCGCACTGTGTCCTGATAAAGCAGGTTCAGGCTGTTGCCTCCATCCATAAGGACTCGAGTGAGGTGAAATCCGTCAATGATTGGGTCTAGGACTAGTGCGGCAAATCCGCCATGATGGATACTAGTGGGGTGGTCCCTACGATCGAAGGTGATCGGACAGGAGGACCATGGGTTGAATTTTGGGGCGACTGGCTCCAACGCATATATGTCCCTGAGCGCACGCTTCTGCTCCCTCTTGGGGATGTGGGTTGCGTATATCATGTTCACTGTCCGCGCTTGTGGGGGGAACCTCTTCTGTCCTCCTGTGTTCGGCTACCGGGGCTCTTCCTCGTCATGGCTATGTGGCCCCTTATCTTTGTTTTTGGCAATTAACTTGCCGGCCTACTTGAATACCCAACAATCCCTATTGGTGTGGTTGGCTGGCTTGTTGGGGGTGCCGTGTATTTGATACGAGCGATCGAGTATGCAGTCCAAACTGGACGGGCCCGGAGTGCTTATTTTAAATGGCTTTTTCCGCTGACCGGGTTTAGAGCCTTTGAATCCGGCATTGACTATCGTATCCTCGGTATTGTCGCTGTTAATGCGGCGCTTATGTTTATTTCGACGTGACCTGCCATTGCCGTCCTTGGTATCCGAAGTACCACGGTTCTTTGATATGTTATTACTGCGAGCTAGCCAGCTGTCTTCTCCCGCACAAAAGCGGGTCATGAGTGTCGTGAGGGCTGCCATAGATTTCGGCTTTTCCTGATCAAGGTGCCGGGCTAGCCACTCGTCGAGGATGTTGTGTTTGAAAGCTGCTAGGGCCTCTGCATCTGGACCGTCGATGATTTGATTTTTCTTTGTTAGGAACCGAGTCCAGAATTGCTTGGCCGATTCTTCTGGCTGCTGAATTATGTGGCTAAAGTAATCGGCATCTGGTGGTCGCACATAAGTGCCCTGAAAGTTGTCAAGGAATGCGGCATCCAGATCTTCCCAACACCTAATGGACTCTGCTGGCAAGCTATTAAGCCAATGTCGCGCTGGTCCTTTGAGCTTTAGTGGGAGGTATTTGATGGCGTGTAAGTCATCACCACGGGCCATGTGGATGTGGAGGAGGAAATCCTCAATCCATACCGCAGGATCTGTTGTGCCGTCGTATGATTCTATATTTACGGGTTTGAAACCCTCTGGGATTTGATGATCCATGACTTCGTATGTGAAGCATAAGGGGTGTGCGGCGCCTCTGTATTGGAATATATCACGATGCAGCTCGAATGGGTCTTACCCGTTGTGTTCGGCCCGACCGGATTTACTTTTGCTATATCCGGCGTGACGTTTATCATCTCGCATAGTGGCGCGTCCTCGTGATCCATAGATCGATCTTGCATGCTTTGCTTTGCCCTCCAATACATCTCGCAGGTCTGGCGTATTTCTCCATGCCTTTTTATTTGAATGATGTCGGGGTGCGGGCTGAGTTTTTGGCTGGAATGCCTCTCTATCACGGCCACGAGGTGGCCAATCAGCCGCGTCATACGCTTCTTCCTCCAGTCGGGGTAGCAACCTGCATTTTGGGTAACTCTTGGAGGGGCGTTCGAGTTTATATTCCTCGGCCGCGAGGACGTCAGTCCATCTGTCATCTAGCAGATCTTCATCAGCTTGAAGCTGCTGCTGCTTTTTCTTAAGGCTATTTGCCATGGCCATAAGCCTGTGTTTCAAGCGCTCTTGTTCGACGGGATCCTCTGGCATGGCGAATTCTTCATCGCCGAGGCTTCCCTCGTCTTCGGAGGGGGCATGTAATTATCATCCTCCGCCTCTCCATCTGCCGCTCTCTCAGGAGGGCTGGTTCCTCCATCTTCCTACTCTAAATATTGCTAGAGGGGATTGTTGTTGTCTTCGGCACTATGCGGAGTGTTATTATCTCTTGTGACAGTATTACCACTTTTGCTTTGGCGGGACTTGGAACGGTGCTGCTGACGTCGGTGCTTGGGTTGCTTCTTGGAGGGGTCAGCTGTAACACCCTCGACGCGACTATAGCTCCCACGTGTCGAGGCACGACTTAGAGACATAATCGCATTGAAGGCATATGTCACAAGTTAGGCAATCTTCACAACATCCCATGAATTATATAGATAATAAAAGGGGAGATAACATAGTTGGCTTACACTCGCCACGTCAATCAAGTACATAAATAACATTACATCTTTCAAACACACATGGCCCGACTACGGCGCCAAAATAAAAGATAACCCAACATGCGACACGGTCTCGGTCACCCCAACTGGGCACCACTACTGATCATCAGGAAAGGAAACATAGTATCATTGAGAGTCCTCGTCGAACTCCCACTTGATCTCGAGCGTGTCACCTAGAGCAGAATCATCAGGCCCTGCATCTGGTATAATAGAAATCTGTGAGCCACAGGGACTCAGCAATCTCGCACCCTCGCGATCAAGACTATTTAAGCTTATAGGTAAGGCAAGGTAAATATGTGGAGCTGCAGCAAGCGACTAGCAAATATGGTGGCTATCCTGTTCGCAAAAGAGAGCGAGAAGAGGAGGCAAGGCGCGAGCGAGAAACTAGAGAGCAACCTGCGCAAGCATTACTCCAACACCGTGTCCACTTCCCGGACTCCGCCAAGAAGTGGCCATCACGGTAACACACTCAGTTGATTCATTTTAATTAAGTTAAGGTTGAAGTTGTCTACAACTGGACATTAACAAATTCCCATCTGCCCATAACCGCGGGCACGGCTTTCGAAAGTTCAAATCCCTGCAGGGGAGTCCCAACTTAGCCCATGACAAGCTCTCACGGTCAACGAAGGAATAGACCTCCTCCCGAGATTTCCGATCAGACTCGATATCCCGGTTCTTCAAGACAACTCCGACAATGGTAAAACAAGTCCAGCAACACCACCCGCTGTGCCGAAAAATCCCGATAGGAGCTGCACATATCTCGTTCTCAGGGCACACCGGATAAGCTAAGCGTACGGGAGCCAATGTAACCCAAGTTGCCAAGGGACGGCCCCGCACAGTGCTCTAGGTTGGACCAACACTCAGAGGAGCACTGGCCCGGGGGTTTAAAATAAGATGACCCTTGAGTCCGCGAAACCCAAGGGAAAAGGCTAGGTGGAAAATGGCAAAACCAAGGTTGGGCATTACTGGAGGAGTTTTATTCAAGGCGTACTGTCAAGGGGTTCCCATTATAACCCAACCGCGTAAGGAACGCAAAATCCGGGAACATAACACCGATATGACAGAAACTAGGGCGGCAAGAGTGGAACAAAACACTAGGCGAGAGGCCGAGCCTTCCACCCTTTACCAAGTATATAGATGCATTAAGATAACAAGATAAAAAATAATGATATCCCAACAAGTAAACAATGTTCCAACAAGGAACGGCCTCCAATCTTCACCTGCAACTAGCAACACTATAAGAGGGGCTGAGCAAAGCGGTAACATAGCCAATCAACGGTTTGCATAGGACATGGTGGATTAGAGGTTTGACATGGCAATTTGGGAGGCTTGAAAGCAAGTGGTAGGCATCGTAGCATTGGCGTAGCAAAAGAGCGAGCAATCTAGCATAGCAAAGATAGTAGTGATTTCGAGGGTATGATCATCTTACCTGCAAAGTTGTCAGAGTTGACTGGATCCTCGAAAGCAAACTCAACGGGCTCCTCATTAGCGAACTCGTCTCCCGGCTCTACCCAAACAAGACAAACAAGCAAACAGAACACAATCAACCACGTGCAAGGATCAAACAATATGATGCAAGGATGGTATGCTATGCGGGATGTGATGCGGGATGCATATGCAAGATTTGACAAGGAATGCATGAACCTGGCCTCAACTTGGAAAACCAAGTATACCACTGGAAAGATGAGATGAAATCGATTGAATATGATATAAAGAACGCCAGAATCGGAGTTACGGTTTGGAAATGGCAAGCAATTCAAATATGACACCCGTCTGCGATTTACAGCAAGTAGCCATCTAAATGCAATGAGATGAACATGCTACAACACCCAAACATGGCAACAAAATACATGGAAGGGATGCATTCATGATGCTTAACAAAATTCTAGCACTGAGCTACGGCCAATTCATCCATTAACAGGTTCAAACAAGCATGGCAAAAATGCATATGGCAAACAGATTTCAGACTTTGTGAAATTAACACTTGTCTAGAATTTCAGATTAGATAGCACTCTTCGGAGCAACAAAACCACATGCTACGTGACCTGAACAGCAAAGTAAAGCATGGCATGGAGATACTCAAAGATCTTAACTAAAGTCCCTTAGTGACCTTGAGCCAAAAGGGATCAGAAAATACAATTGCAAGCATGTGAACATAGCAAAAGCATAATCAGTTTTCAGACTTAGTGAAAACTGGAGCATGCTGAAAACAGATATCAAGTAGGCATGTTTACGAGCTCGATGCACTCACTATGGAGCAAGTCATGATAATCTAAGCATACACCCATCAATAATACACAAAATGCAAGCTAGACATGGCAAGAACAATAGCATAGCATGCACGGATCAACTACAACATCATTGGCAAAATTGCTAACAAGTAGACAATCTGCCCAGATTCACGAAGTAGCAAAAGTAGAGATTGATTGACTCAAGCTAGGGGGCTCCATAGTTTCAAACAAAGACATGGATGGATAGAGCACTACAAGATTAACAAAACATCCTTACTGATCATCCTCAAAAGAGGCACGGATCACTAGGAAACAACATGAACATATGGCCATATGAAATAAACAGCTCAAGGACTTAGTGGAAATGCTAAGTCCCTGAAATCAGCATTACCAAGTACCTCACTTTGCAAGCTTGTGCTAGTCACCACACACATCACAAAAATACATGGGTTACACCTCTGGAAAGAGGGCAAAACCCTTAACAAAACATATGTAGAACTCATGGGCATAACATGCACACAATAATCATGGCAAAAATGACAAATATCTAAATGGAGTAGCAGATCTGACAATTATCTCAAGTAGCCCTCTTCTAACAGCATTTCGGGCATCAAGATGAACTCAAATGAAAATGATGCAATGGAATGAAATGATGTACTCTCTGAGATGAACTTTTTGATATGCTATATGCCCAAAACGGAGCTATGGATGCAAAGTTATAGCATGATGAAGATGAGCATATGAACTAGGGTTTCGGGAGAAAGTCAACCGGACTAGATCAAGATCTGGATCCGGATCGGCGCGGATTACGAGGATCGCCGGAAACACTGTTCACCGGGGGCGGAGATGGCGCCGGAGCTCGAAGTAGGGGAGGCCGGAGCTCGCCGGACGGCGAGGTGGCCGCGGTGGAGCTCGGCTCCGGGCGAGGGGAGGCGAGGCCGAGGCGGCGGCGGAGTGGCGAGGCGCGGCCGGGCGGCGGAGTGGGCCGGGAGGCGGCGGAGGTCGGCGCCGGCGGAGATCCGGCGGGCGGCGGCCGGTGGGCGAGGCGGCGAGCCAAGGAGGCAGGCGGCGGCGGCGTTTGGGCCCTCGGGGGCCGGCGATGGGCTCCCCGGGCCGTGCGATGGGGGAGGCGGCCAGGCCACTCGGGCGGCGACATGTGGCGGCGGCGGCGGCAGGTCGGACACGTCCGGCCCGAATCGGACGTGTCCGGCGGCGAGAGGTGGGAGGAGACTAGGTTAGGGCTGGAAATGACCCAAAATTTCGGGGAGGGACCTATTTATAGAGGTAGGAGGAGCTAGGAAGCTCCAAATGAGGTGCGGTTTTCGGCCACGTGATTGTGATCGAACGATCTAGATGATGGAGAGGGTTTAGGTGGGTTTTGGGACAAAGTGGAGGGGTGTTGGGCTGCAACACACACGAGGCCTTTTCGGTCCCTCGATTAACCGTTGGAGTATCAAACGAAGTCCAAATGGTACGAAACTTGACAGGCGGTCTACCGGTAGTAAACCAAGGCCGCTTGGCAAGTCTCGGTCCAATTCGGAAATGTTTAATCCCCACACACGAAAGAAAGGTAGAAATGACCACCGGAGGAGAACGGAGCGCCGAAATGCAAAACGGACAACGGGGAAAATGCTCGAATGCATGAGATGAACACGTATGCAAATGGAATACACATGATGACATGATATGAGATGCATGACAACGAGAACAACACACGGAGACAAAAACCCGAACCTGAGAAAATAAAATAACTTAACGCCGGAAACGGCAAGAGTTGGAGTACAAATTGGGAAAGTTACATCCGGGGTGTTACAACACTCCACCACTACGATAGGATCTCGTCCTGAGATCTAGGACTGAAAGAACATCGGGTACTCAGAACGGAGGTGATCCTCACGTTCCCAGGTAGCTTCACAGTTGGAATGGTGTGACCACTTGACTTTGAGGAATTTGATTGACTTATTGCGAGTCTTGCATTCAGTCTCTTCAAGAATAGCAACTGGGTGCTCACGATAGGAGAGATCTTCTTGGAGCTCAATGTCGTCGAAGTTGACGGTGCGGTCAGGAGTCTTGAAGCACTTTCGGAGCTGAGAGACAAGGAACACATCATGAACATTTGCAAAGTTTGAAGGAAGCTCAAGTTGATAGGCGAGATCGCCTCTCTTGCTGACAATCTTGAAAGGTCCCACATATCTGGGGGCAAGCTTCCCTTTGATACCGAAGCGACGAGTACCTTTCATAGGAGAGACGCGGAGGTAAACATGATCTCCGATCTCGAAAGCCAAATCACGGTGCATACTGTCATAGTAGCTCTTCTGGCGGGATTGGGCTACTTTGAGGTTATCTCGAATGACTTTGCACATTTCCTCTGCCTCTGTGATTAAGTCATTTCAAAAAAGCTGACGTTCACCGGTTTCAGACCAGTTGAGAGGGGTACGGCACTTCCTGCCATACAGAATTTCAAATGGGGCCTTGCCCGAACTTGCTTGAAAACTGTTGTTGTAGGAGAATTCAGCATAAGGAAGACAATCCTCCCACTTCATGCCGAAGGAGATCACACAAGCCCTGAGCATATCTTCAAGAATCTGGTTGACACACTCGAATTGACCGCTAGTTTGAGGATGGAAAGCTGTGCTGAAGCGGATGTTGGTGCCCATGGCCTTCTGAAAAGAATCCCAAAACTTGGAGGTAAATATGCTGCCACGGTCTGAAGAGATCACTTGTGGAATACCGTGTAGAGAGACAATCCGAGAGGTATAGAGTTCCGCCAATTGAGCTGCAGTGATTGACTCTTTGATAGGCAGAAAATGAGCCACTTTGGTGAGTTTGTCGATGACAACGAATATAGCATCATTGCCACACTTGGACTTTGGAAACCCAGTCACGAAGTCCATCTCAATGTGGTCAAACTTCCATTCTGGAATGGCAAGAGGTTGGAGGAGACCCGCTGGCCTTTGATGTTCTGCCTTCACTCTTCTGCAGACATCACATTCATTCACGAATTGAGCAATCTCGCGCTTCATTCGAGTCCACCAATAAGCCTGCTTGAGGTCCTGATACATCTTTGTGCTCCCAGGGTGGATGGAGAGGAGAGAATTGTGAGCCTCGTTCATGATCACTTTACGAAGTTCACCTTTGGGCACAACAATACGATCCTCAAAGAAGAGAGTATCCTTATCATCAAGGCGGTAGCACTTGTACTTGGGTTGACTCTTGGCAATCCCAATCTTCACCTTTTTCACCATAGCATCAAGAAGCTGAGCTTGGCGAATCTGGTCTTCCAAGGTAGGAGAGACTTGAAGGTTGGCGAGGAAACCTTGAGGAACAACTTGCAAGTTAAGTTTGCAGAAAGCTTCACAAAGCTCGGGTTGATAAGGCTTGAGAATCAGACTGTTGCAATAAGCCTTCCTGCTCAATGCGTCAGCAATCACATTGGCCTTGCCTGGAGTATACTCGATACTCGGATTATACTCTTGAATCATTTCGAACCATCGAGTTTGCCTGAGGTTGAGATTAGGATGAGTGAAGATGTACTTGAGACTCTTGTGATGAGTGAAAATGCCCACCTTTCTTCCCAATAAGAGTTGTCTCCAAGTCAAAAGAGCATGCACAACTGCCACCAACTCGAGATCATGAGTGGGGTAGTTCTTCTCATTAGGCTTCAATTGGCGAGAGGTATAAGCAACAACTTTCTTCTCTTGCATCAACAGTGCGCCAAGACCTTGGAGAGAGGCATCACAAAAGACCTCGTACGGCTTGGATTCATCAGGCGGAGTCAGAACTGGAGCAGTGATCAATTTCTCTTTCAAAGTGTTGAAATGTTGGAAATATGCCCTAGAGGCAATAATAAAATGATTATTATATTTCCTTGTTCATGATAATTGTCTATTATTCATGATTTAATTGTATTATCCGGAAATCGTAATACATGTGTGAATACATAGACCACAATATGTCCCTAGTGAGCCTCTAGTTGACTAGCTCGTTAATCAACAAATAGTCATGGTTTCCTGGCTATGGACATGGGGATGTCATTGATAACGGGATCACATCATTAGGAGAATGATGTGATGGACAAGACCCAATCCTAAACATAGCACAAGATCGTATAGTTCGTTTGCTAGAGTTTTTCCAATGTCAAGTATCTTTTCCTTAGACCATGAGATCGTGTAACTCCCGGATACCGTAGGAGTGCTCTGGGTGTACCAAACGTCACAACATAACTGGGTGACTATAAAGGTATACTACGGGTATCTCCGAAAGTGTCTGTTGGGTTGACACGGATCAAGACTGGGATTTGTCACTCCGTATGACGGAGAGGTATCTCTGGGCCCACTCGGTAATGCATCATCATAATGAGGTCAAAGTGACCAAGTGTCTGGTCACGGGATCATGCATTACGGTACGAGTAAAGTGACTTTCCGGTAACGAGATTGAAAGAGGTATTGGGATACTGACGATCGAATCTCGGGCAAGTAACGTACCGATTGACAAAGGGAATTGTATACGGGGTTGCTTGAATCCTCGATATCGTGGTTCATCCGATGAGATCATCGAGGAGCAAGTGGGAGCCAACATGGGTATCCAGATCCCGCTGTTGGTTATTGACTGGAGAGCCGTCTCGGTCATGTCTACATGTCTCCCGAACCGGTAGGGTCTACAAACTTAAGGTTCGGTGACGCTAGGGTTGTAGAGATATGAATATGCAGTAACCCGAAAGTTGTTCGGAGTCCCGGATGAGATCCTGGACGTCACGAGGAGTTCCGGAATGGTCTAGAGGTGAAGAATTATATATAGGAAGTGCAGTTTCGGCCATCGGGAGAGTTTTGGGGGTCACCGGTATTGTACCGGGACCACCAGAAGGGTCCCAGGGGTCCACCGGGTGGGGCCACCCATCCCGGAGGGCCCCATGGGCCAAAGTGGGGAGGGGAACCAGCCCATAGTGGGCTGGTGCGCCCCCACTTGCCCACGCCATGCGCCTAGGGTTGGGAACCCTAGGGTGGGGGGGCGCCCCAGCTAGCTTGGGGGGCACTCCACCCCTTGGCCGCCCCCCAAGGAGTTCCCAGCTCCTAGGGCCGGAGCACCCCCTAGGGTCCTATATAAAGGGGGGAGGGTGGGGCAGCCGCACCCTTGAGTCTTGGCGCCTCCCTCTCCCCTGCTACACATCTCCCTCTCGTAGTATAACGGTGAAGCCCTGCTGCCGTGACGCCCTGCATCCACCACCACGCCGTCGTGCTGCTGGATCTTCATCAACCTCTCCTCCCCCCTTGCTGGATCAAGAAGGAGGAGACGTCACGCTGACCGTACGTGTGTTGAACACGGAGGTGCCGTCCGTTCGGCGCTAGGATCTCCGGTGATTTGGATCACGTCGAGTACGACTTCCTCATCCCCGTTCTTTGAACGCTTCCCCGCGTGATCCACACAGGTATGTAGATGCAATCCGATCACTCGTTTCTAGATGAACTCATAGATGGATCTTGGTGAAACCGTAGGAAATTTTTTTGTTTTCTGCAACGTTCCCCAACAGTGGCATCATGAGCTAGGTCTATGCGTAGTTCTCTTTGCACGAGTAGAACACAATTTGTTGTGGGCGTAGATGTTGTCAACTTTCTTGCCGCTACTAGTCTTATTTTGCTTCAGAGGTATTGTGGGATGAAGCGGCCCAGACCGACCTTACACGTACGCTTACGGGAGACTGGTTTCACCGACTGACATGCACTAGTTGCATAAGGTGGATAGCGGGTGTCTGTCTCTCCCACTTTAGTTGGAGCGGATTCGATGAAAAGGGTCCTTATGAACGGTAAATAGAAGTTGACAAATCACGTTGTGGCTATTACGTAGGTAAGAAAACGTTCTTGCTAGAACCCTTTTGCAGCCACGTAAAACTTGCAACAACAATTAGAGGATGTCTAACTTGTTTTTGTAGCAAGTGCTTTGTGATGTGATATGGCCAAAGTTGTGATGAATGATGAATGATATATATGTGATGTATGAGATCATGTTCTTTTAATAGGAATCACGACTTGCATGTCGATGAGTATGACAACCGGCAGGAGCCATAGGAGTTGTATTTATTTTTGTATGACCTGCGTGTCATTGAGAAACGCCATGTAAATTACTTTACTTTATTGCTAAATGTGTTAGCCATAGTAGTAGAAGTAATAGTTGGCGAGCAACTTCTGGAGACACGATGATGGAGATCATGATGATGGAGATCATGGTGTCATGCCGGTGACAAGATGATCATGGAGCCCCAAGATGGAGATCAAAGGAGCTATGTGATATTGGCCATATCATGTCACTATTATTATTTGATTGCATGTGATGTTTATCATGTTTTTGCATCTTGTTTACTTAGAATGGCGGTAGTAAATAAGATGATCCCTCATAATAATTTCAAGAAAGTGTTCCCCCTAACTGTGCACCGTTGCGACAGTTCATTGTTTCGAAGCACCACGTGATGATCGGGTGTGATAGATTCCAACGTTCACATACAACGGGTGTAAGACAGATTTACACATGCAAACACTTAGGTTGACTTCATGAGCCTAGCATGTACAGACATGGCCTCGGAACACAGAAGACCAAAAGGTCGAGCATGAGTCGTATAGAAGATACGATCAACATGAAGATGTTCACCGATGTTGACTAGTCCGTCTCACGTGATGATCGGACACGACCTAGTTAACTCGGATCATGTTATACTTAGATGACTAGAGGGATGTCTATCTAAGTGGGAGTTCATTATATAATTTGATTAGATGAACTTAATTATCATGAACTTAGTCTAAAATCTTTACAATATGTCTTGTAGATCAAATGGCCAACGTTGTCCTCAACTTCAACGCGTTCCTAGAGAAAACCAAGCTGAAAGACGATGGCAGCAACTATACGGACTGGGTCTGGAACCTGAGGATCATCCTCATAGCTGCCAAGAAAGAATATGTCCTACAAGCACCGCTAGGTGACGCACCCGTCCCACAAAACCAAGACGTTATGAACACTTGGCAGACATGTGCTGATGATTACTCCCTCGTTCAGTGCGGCATGCTTTACAGCTTAGAACCGGGGCTCCAAAAGCGTTTTGAGCGACACGGAGCATATGAGATGTTCGAAGAGCTGAAAATGGTTTTCCAAGCTCATGCCCGGGTCGAGAGATATGAAGTCTCCGACAAGTTCTTCAGCTGTAAGATGGAGGAAAATAGTTCTGTCAGTGAGCACATACTCACTATGTCTGGGTTACATAACCGCTTAACTTAGCTGGGAGTTAATCTCCCGGATGATGCGGTCATTGACAGAATCCTTCAGTCGCTTCCACCGAGCTACAAGAGCTTTGTGATGAACTTCAATATGCAGGGGATGGAAAAGACCATTCCTGAAGTATTTGCAATGCTGAAATTAGCAGAGGTAGAAGTCAAAAAGGACCATCAAGTGTTGATGTTGAATAAAACCACTAAGTTCAAGAAAGGCAAGGGTAAGAAGAACTTCAAGAAGGACGGCAAGGGTGTTGCCGCGCCCGGTAAGCAAGCTGCCGGGAAGAAGCCAAAGAATGGACCCAAGCCCGAGACTGAGTGTTTTTATTGCAAGAGAAGTGGTCACTGGAAGCGGAACTGCCCCAAATACTTAGCGGACAAGAAGGTCGGCAAAACGAAAGGTATATGTGATATACATGTAATTGATGTGTACCTTACCAGTACTCGTAGTAGCTCCTAGGTATTTGATACCGGTGCAGTTGCTCACATTTGTAACTCAAAGCAGGAGCTGCAGAATAAACGGAGACTGGCGAAGGACGAGGTGACGATGCGCGTCGGGAATGGTTCCAAGGTCGATGTGATCACCATCGGCACGCTACCTCTACATTTACCTACGGGATTAGTTTTGAACCTTAATAATTGTTATTTAGTGCCAAGTTTGATCATGAACATTGTATCAGGATCTCGTTTAATACGAGATGGCTACTCATTTAAATCCGAGAATAATGGTTGTTCTATTTATATGAGAGATATGTTTTATGGTCATGCTCCTATGGTGAAAGGTTTATTCATAATGAATCTCGAGTGTAATGCTACACATATTCATAGTGTGAATAACAAAAGATGTAAGGTTGATAATGATAGTCCCACATACTTGTCGCACTGCCGCCTTGGTCACATAGGTGTCAAACGCATGAAGAAGCTCCATGTAGATGGACTTTTAGAGTCTCTTGATTACGAATCATTTGACACGTGCGAACCATGCCTCATGGGTAAGATGACCAAGACTCCGTTCTCAGGAACAATGGAGCGAGCAACCAACCTATTGGAAATCATACATACTGATGTGTGCGGTCCAATGAGTGTTGAGGCTCGTGGTGGCTATCGTTATGTTCTCACCCTCACTGATGACTTGAGTAGATATGGGTATATCTACTTCATGAAACACAAGTCTGAAACCTTTGAAAAGTTCAAGGAATTTCAGAGTGAGGTTGAGAATCAACGTGACAGAAAAATCAAGTTTTTGCGTTCAGATCGTGGAGGAGAATACTTGAGTCACGAATTTGGTACACACTTAAGAAAATGTGGAATAGTTTCACAACTCATGCCGCCTGGAACACCTCAGCATAATGGTGTGTCCGAACATCATAATCGCACTCTATTGGATATGGTGCGATCTATGATGTCTCTTACCGATTTACCGCTATCATTTTGGGGTTATGCTTTAGAGACTGCCGCATTCACTTTAAATAGGGCTTCATCAAAATCCGTTGAGACGACACCGTATGAATTATGGTTTGGGAAGAAGCCTAAGCTGTCGTTTCTAAAAGTTTGGGGATGCGATGCTTATGTCAAGAAACTTCAACCTGAAAAGCTCGAACCCATGTCGAAAAAATGCGTCTTCATAGGATACCCTAAAGAAACTATTGGGTATACCTTCTACCTTAGATCCGAAGGCAAGATCTTTGTTGCCAAGAATGGATCCTTTCTAGAGAAGGAGTTTCTCTCGAAAGAAGTAAGTGGGAGGAAAGTAGAACTTGATGAAGTATTACCTCTTGAACCGGAAAGTGGCGCAACTCAGGAAAATGTTCCTGTGGTGCCTGCACCAATTAGAGAGGAAGTTAATGATGATGATCAAGATACTTCTGATCAAGCTCCTACTGAACTTCGAAGGTCCACAAGGACACGTTCCGCACCAGAGTGGTACGGCAACCCTGTCTTGGAAATCATGTTCTTAGACAACGGTGAACCTTCGAACTATGAAGAAGCGATGGCGGGCCCGGATTCCAACAAATGGCTGGAAGCCATGAAATCCAAGATAGGATCCATGTACGAAAAAGAAGTATGGACTTTGACTGACTTGCCCGATGATCGGCGAGCCATAGAAAATAAATGGATCTTTAAGAAGAAGACAGACGCGGATGGTAATGTGACCATCCATAAAGCTAGGCTTGTCGCTAAGGGTTATCGACAAGTTCAAGGGGTTGACTACGATGAGACATTCTCTCTTGTAGCAAAGCTGAAGTCCGTCCGAATCATGTTAGCAATTCCCGCATACTATGATTATGAGATATGGCAAATGGACGTCAAAACGGCATTCCTTAACGGTTATCTTAAGGAAGAATTGTATATGATGCAGCCGGAAGGTTTCCTCGATCCTAAGAATGCTGACAAGGTGTGCAAGCTCCAACGCTCGATTTATGGGCTGGTGCAAGCATCTCGGAGTTGGAACATTCGCTTTGATGAGATGATCAAAGCGTTTGGGTTTATGCAGACTTATGGAGAAGCCTGCGTTTACAAGAAAGTGAGTGGGAGCTCTGTAGCATTTCTCACATTATATGTAGATGACATACTTTTGATGGGAAATGATATAGAGCTTTTGGACAGCATTAAGGCCTACTTGAATAAGAGTTTTTCAATGAAGGACCTTGGAGAAGCTGCTTATATATTAGGCATCAAGATCTATAGAGATAGATCAAGACGCCTCATAGGTCTTTCACAAAGCACATACCTTGATAAGATATTGAAGAAGTTCAATATGGATCAGTCTAAGAAGGGGTTCTTGCCTGTGTTGCAAGGTTTGAAATTGAGCTCAGCTCAATGTCCGACCACGGCAGAAGATATAGAAGAGATGAGTGTCATCCCCTATGCCTCAGCCATAGGTTCTATTATGTATGCCATGCTGTGTACCAGACCTGATGTAAACCTTGCCGTAAGTTTGGTAGGTAGGTACCAAAGTAATCCCGACAAGGAACACTGGACAGCGGTCAAGAATATCCTGAAGTACCTGAAAAGGACTAAGGAAATGTTTCTCGTTTATGGAGGTGACGAAGAGCTCGTCGTAAAGGGTTACGTCGACGCTAGCTTCGACACAGATCTGGATGACTCTAAGTCACAAACCGGATACGTGTATATTTTGAATGGTGGGGCAGTAAGCTGGTGCAGTTGCAAGCAAAGCGTTGTGGCGGGATCTACATGTGAAGCGGAGTACATGGCAGCCTCGGAGGCAGCACACGAAGCAGTCTGGGTGAAGGAGTTCATTACCGACCTAGGAGTCATACCCAATGCGTCGGGCCCGATGACTCTCTTCTGTGACAACACTAGAGCTATTGCCCTTGCCAAGGAGCCCAGTTTTCACAGGAAGACCAGGCATATCAAGCGTCGCTTCAACTCCATTCGTGAAAGTGTTCAAAATGGAGACATGGAGATTTGTAAAGTACATACGGACATGAATGTAGCAGATCTGTTGACTAAACCTCTCCCTAGAGCAAAACATGATCCACACCAGAATTCCATGGGCGTTCGATTCATCACAATGTAACTAGATGATTGACTCTAGTGCAAGTGGGGGACTGTTGGAAATATGCCCTAGAGGCAATAATAAAATGATTATTATATTTCCTTGTTCATGATAATTGTCTATTATTCATGCTTTAATTGTATTATCCGGAAATCGTAAACATGTGTGAATACATAGACCACAATATGTCCCTAGTGAGCCTCTAGTTGACTAGCTCGTTAATCAACAGATAGTCATGGTTTCCTGGCTATGGACATGGGGATGTCATTGATAACGGGATCACATCATTAGGAGAATGATGTGGTGGACAAGACCCAATCCTAAACATAGCACAAGATCGTATAGTTCGTTTGCTAGAGTTTTTCCAATGTCAAGTATCTTTTCCTTAGACCATGAGATCGTGTAACTCCCGGATACCGTAGGAGTGCTCTGGGTGTACCAAACGTCACAACGTAACTGGGTGACTATAAATGTATACTACGGGTATCTCCGAAAGTGTCTG
Organism: Triticum aestivum; assembly: GCF_018294505.1. NCBI lineage: Eukaryota > Viridiplantae > Streptophyta > Magnoliopsida > Poales > Poaceae > Triticum > Triticum aestivum. The sequence continues at coordinate 188,983,914 of NC_057803.1, forward strand.
TTGGGTTGAGTCGGATCAAGACTGGGATTTGTCACTCCGTATGACGGAGAGGTATCTCTAGGCCCACTCGGTAATGCATCATCATAATGAGCTCAAAGTGACCAAGTGTCTGGTCACGGGATCATGCATTACGGTACGAGTAAAGTGACTTGCCAGTAACGAGATTGAACGAGGTATTGGGATACCGACGATCGAATCTCGGGCAAGTAACGTACCGATTAACAAAGGGAATTGTATACGGGGTTGCTTGAATCCTCGACATCGTGGTTCATCCGATGAGATCATCGAGGAGCATGTGGGAGCCAACATGGGTATCCAGTTCCACTGTTGGTTATTGACCGGAGAGCCGTCTCGGTCATGTCTACATGTCTCCCGAACCCGTAGGGTCTACACACTTAAGGTTCGGTGATGCTAGGGTTGTAGAGATATGAATATGCAGTAACCCGAAAGTTGTTCAGAGTCCCGAATGAGATCCTGGACGTCACGAGGAGTTCCAGAATGGTCCGGAGGTGAAGAATTATATATAGGAAGTGCAGTTTCGGCCATCGGGAGAGTTTCGGGGGTCACCGGTATTGTACCGGGACCACCAGAAGGGTCCTGGGGGTCCACCGGGTGGGGCCACCCATCCCGGAGGGCCCCATGGGCCAAAGTGGGGAGGGGAACCAGCCCATAGTGGGCTGGTGCGCCCCCCCTTGGCCCACCCCATGTGCCTAGGGTTGGGAACCCTAGGGTGGGGGGGCGCCCCACCTGGCTTGGGGGGCACTCCACCCCTTGGCCGCCCCCCCCCCTAGGAGTTCTCATCTCCTAGGGCCGGCGCACCCCCTAGGGGGCCTATATAAAGGGGGGGAGGGAGGGGCAGCCGCACCCTTGAGTCTTGGCGCCTCCCTCTCCCCTGCTACACCTCTCCCTCTCGCAGTATAACGGCGAAGCCCTGCTGCGGTGACGCCCTGCATCCACCACCACGCCGTCGTGCTGCTGGATCTTCATCAACCTCTCCTCCCCCCTTGCTGGATCAAGAAGGAGGAGACGCCACGCTGACGTATGTGTGTTGAACACGGAGGTGCCGTCCGTTCGGCGCTAGCATCTCCGGTGATTTGGATCACGTCGAGTACGACTTCCTCATCCCCGTTCTTTGAACGCTTCCGCGCGTGATCTACAAAGGTATGTAGATGCAATCCGATCACTCATTGCTAGATGAACTCATAGATGGATCTTGGTGAAACCATAGGAAATTTTTTTGTTTTCTGCAACGTTCCCCAACATGAAAGCAATGTCACACTCTGGAGACCAAACGTACTTGACGTGCTTCTGGAGAAGATTTGAGAGAGGCTTCACGATCTTGGAGAAGTTTTCAACGAATCTTCGGCAATAGCTTGCGAGACCGAGGAAGCTACGGAGTTGCTTCACGTTTTGAGGAGGTTCCCAATTCACAATTGCAGACACCTTCTCAGGATTCACCGCAATGCCCTTGGCAGAGATGATATGACCAAGATAAAGAACCTCATCGAGCCAAAATTCGCACTTGGAGAACTTGGCGTAGAACTGATGTTCCCTAAGCTTATCGAGTACCAAACGCAAGTGTTTGGCATGATCTTCCTTGTTTTTCGGGAAAACCAGAATGTCGTCGAGATAGACCAAAATGAAGTCATTGGTGTAGGCGTTGAAGATGAAGTTCATCATGCGAGAGAACGTCGGAGGAGCGTTGACGAGGCCAAAAGACATGACAGTGTATTCATATGAACCATAGCTTGTCCTGAAAGCCGTCTTGGGAATATCTTGCTCACGGATACGAATCTGATGATAACCCATACGGAGATCAAGCTTGGAGACTACTTGGGCACCTTTGAGTTGTTCGAACAGCTCATTGATGTTGGGAAGTGGGTATTTGTTCTTGATGGTCTTCTTGTTCAATGGATGGTAATCAACACAAAGTCGGTCCATTCCATCCTTCTTCTTCACAAAAATAACACCCCAACCCCACGGAGAAGAACTAGGCCGGATGAGACCCATTCTCTCTTGAATATCGAGTTGCTTCTTCAGCTCCTTCAACTCTTCAGGTCCGAGCTTGTAAGGACGCTTGCACACAGGTTCCGTGCCAGGCTCAAGATCAATAACGAATTCAACTGGGCGGTGCGAAGGCATTCCTGGGAGCTCTTCTGGAAAGACGTCTTGATATTCGCAAACAACTAGAATTTGCGAGATGGCATCGAGTTCACCCTTCTCATTAAGAGAAAACAGACGGATGGTATCGTCGTTAGCAGCAAAGACAATTACATCCTCAGACGAATGAGTCAATTGAATCTGCCTGGCTGCACAATCAAGTTGAGCCTTGTGCTTAGAAAGCCAATCCATCCCGAGAATAAGATCAATATCTGAGTTACCAAGAACCATTGGGGAAGCCAGAAACTTGAAGTCACCCAACATGATAGAAACATCCGGGACTATTGAAGTAGCCCTCATAGACTTAGCCGGAGAAACCACTCCCATAGGTTTACCCAACATTTGTGAAACGAAGTCATGCTTGGAAACAAATGATCTTGACATGAAGCAATGCGATGCACCAGTGTCAAAAAGAACTTTTTCGGGAAAAGAGTTAACTGGAAAGTTACCCATGATGACATCTAGCGAGTCCTCTGCCTGAGCTGCATTCACCATGTTAACCTTGGCATGCTTGGGGTTATGCTTGACCACAGTTGTACTTGCCGATCTCACAAGAGGAGGAGGAGGAAGACGCCTCTGGTTGAAACACTTGTTGGCATAGTGACCCTTCTGTTGGCACTTGTTGCACGTGACCTCTAAAAGCGGACGGTGGTACGGAGCACTCGATCTTAGGGGTTGAGACAAAGTCTTGTTCTGAAAGCCAGGGTTGGGTGGGTGGGAAGATCCACTGCCACCTTTGCTCTTCTGCTGATACGGCTGGCGGAACGGAGGAGGAGGAAGCCAATACTTCTGCTGCTTGGCCACTTGAGTAGAGGAAGAAGGAGTAACATCTCTGACTCGCTTCTTGGAAGCATCACACCTCAATTGAGCGGCCTCTTGCTTCAATGCCATGTTGTAGAACTCATAGTATCTCAATGGCTCGAAGAGAACAAGAGCTAGTTGGATTTCTTCTCTGAGACCACCCCTGAACTGGTATATCATGCTCTTCTCATCAGGGACGTCCTGCTTGGCAAAGCGGGCAAGCTTCTGAAACAACTTGTTGTAGTCATAGACAGACAAAGAGCCTTGCTTCAGGTTGCGGAATTCCTCACGCTTGCTTTCAACCACGCTCTGAGGGATATGATGAGCTTTGAAATCTTGAAGGAATTCATCCCAAGTGATAACAGGTCCACCTTTGGAATCCTTGTACTGATGGAACCATTCTGCAGCTTGATCTTTGAGTTGGAAGGAAGCGAACTTGACGAAGTCCTCAGGCCTGGCATTACTGCACTCGAAATGCTTGCACAGATCCACAAGCCAATCATCAACATCGGTTGCCTCAACACAATTGCTGAAAGTCTTTAGCCCGTTGGCAAGGAACTGGTTGAGTATAGCTGAGTGATTGTGATTGTTGCCTTGGTTCTCTTGGTTGCCTTGATTGCGCTCTTGAAGAATTTGCATGATCAACTGTGTGTTTGCATTGGTTGCGGCCATCACAGCTTGCCATGCCTTCGGAGGAGGTGGAGGTGGTGGCGGATCAGGATTCGGAGTCGTGCGCGTTGGAGGAGCCATCCTGAAGAGGTTGACATCCATTAGCACATTGATAGATAAATATTGAAGTTGAATCCAACGGAATGAAAATTGCAACATATAGTCTTCACATCCGAACAAAATGAACGAATGCATTCCTCTTGAAATGGTCACATATCCATAAATTGAGAAGCCACTTAGAATTTAGGTAGAGAAATAAATCAACAAGGTACGGATCAAGAACGAATAATCGGTAAGAAATCCCAATCTCAAACCAAATATCAGTGGAAGAAGAACTAGAGCTACTAGAATTCCCACCTATGAAACTCCCGAACCTTTCCGGTTATGCAATCAGGTGTTGGGGATACAGGGGAAGCATAATATCTCACCCAAACTAGCAAATCCTACATCCAGCTGTATCCATCCTTCAACACATAACCGAGAAAAACTTCGGAAATCATCTACCTCAACCTTCGAAAAACATCCGTTATACAAGTTATGGCGATACTCCCGAACTCCCGCCCCAGTACTGGGTGGCGTCGAGGTTATCTCACCAACGAACTGCATAAAAGAGATTTTCAATGTCGGCGTACTAAACTCAGGTATTCCAGAACTGCAACGATAAAATTATGACGACAACACCTTAGAGCTCAACTCCCCGGGACACTTCCACAAAACCCCTGACAGGAGGCCCCAAGACAATGTTCTCATCATAAAACCATCGGAACGATTCCAAGATACCCGCGTGATCCTAATTTTTTTTTTGTGAAATTTGAGAAAAGAAGAGTCAAAACTCTACGTCAGGATGCCTTACCAGAGCAATGAGGAGACTGGGAAGTAAAAAGAATTCCTAAACTCTCCGATATACAATTCCTAGATCACTCAAAACATTTTTCTATACACAACTCGGCCGCTAATAACAATCAAGCAATGGGGCTCCTAAGGTCGGGGGAGGCTCTGATTACCAACTTGTAACACCCTCGATGCGACTATAGCTCCCACGTGTCGAGGCACGACTTAGAGACATAATCGCATTGAAGGCATATGTCGCAAGTTAGGCAATCTTCACAATATCCCATGAATTATATAGATAATAAAAGGGGAGATAACATAGTTGGCTTACACTCGCCACGTCAATCAAGTACATAAATAACATTACATCATTCAAACACTCATGGCCCGACTACGGTGCCAAAATAAAAGATAACCCAACATGCGACACGGTCCCGATCACCCCAACTGGGCACCACTACTGATCATCAGGAAAGGAAACATAGTATCGTTGAGAGTCCTCGTCGAACTCCCACTTGAGCTCGAGTGCGTCACCTGGAGCGGAATCATCAGGCCCTGCATCTGGTATAATAGAAATCTGTGAGCCACAGGGACTCAGCAATCTCGCACCCTCGCGATCAAGACTATTTAAGCTTATAGGTAAGGCAAGGTAAATATGTGGAGCTGCAGCAAGCGACTAGCAAATATGGTGGCTATCCTGTTCGCAAAAGAGAGCGAGAAGAGGAGGCAAGGCGCGAGCGAGAAACTAGAGAGCAACCTGCGCAAGCATTACTCCAACACTGTGTCCACTTCCCGGACTCCGCCGAGAAGAGGCCATCACGATAACACACTCAGTTGATTCATTTTAATTAAGTTAAGGTTGAAGTTGTCTACAACCGGACATTAACAAATTCCCATCTGCCCATAACCGCGGGCACGGCTTTTGAAAGTTCAAATCCCTGCAGGGGAGTCCCAACTTAGCCCATGACACGCTCTCATGGTCAACGAAGGAATAGACCTCCTCCCGAGACGTTCCGATCAGACTCGGTATCCTGGTTCTTCAAGACAACTCCGACAATGGTAAAACAAGTCCAGCAACACCACCCGCTGTGCCGACAAATCCCGATAGGGGCTGCACATATCTCGTTCTTAGGGCACACCGGATAAGCTAAGCGTACGGGAGCCAACGTAACCCAAGTTGCCAAGGGACGGCCCCGCACGGTGCTCTAGGTTGGACCAACACTCAGAGGAGCACTGGCCCGGGGGTTTAAAATAAGATGACCCTTGAGTCCTCGAAACCCAAGGGAAAAGGCTAGGTGGCAAATGGTAAAACCAAGGTTGGGCATTGCTGGAGGAGTTTTATTCAAGGCGGACTGTCAAGGGGTTCCCATTATAACCCAACCGCATAAGGAACGCAAAATCCAGGAACATAATACCGATATGACGGAAACTAGGGTGGCAAGAGTGGAACAAAACACTAGGCGAGAGGCCGAGCCTTCCACCCTTTACCAAGTATATAGATGCATTAAGATAATAAGATAAAAAATAATGATATCCCAACAAGTAAATAATGTTCCAACAAGGAACGTCCTCCAATCTTCACCTGCAACTAGCAACGCTATAAGAGGGGCTGATCAAAGCGTTAACATAGCCAATCAACTGTTTGCATAGGACATGGTGGATTAGAGGTTTGACATGGCAATTTGGGAGGCTTGAAAGCTAGTGGTAGGCATCATAGCATTGGCATAGCAAAAGAGCGAGCAATCTAGCATAGCAAAGATAGTAGTGATTTCGAGGGTATGATCATCTTGCCTGCGAAGTTGTCAGAGTTGACTGGATCCTCGAAAGCAAACTCAACGGGCTCCTCGTTAGCGAACTCGTCTCCCAGCTCTACCCAAACAAGACAAACAAGCAAACAGAACACAATCAACCACGTGCAAGGATCAAACAATGTGATGCAAGGATGGTATGCTATGCAGGATGCGATGTGGGATGCATATGCAAGATTTGACAAGGAATGAATGAACCTGGCCTCAACTTGGAAAACCAAGTGTACCACTGGAAAGATGAGATGAAATCGATTGAAAACGATATAAAGAACGCCGGAATCGGAGTTACGGTTTGGAAATGGCAAGCCATTCAAATATGACACCCGTCTACGATTTACAGCAAGTAGCCATCTAAATGCAATGAGATGAACATGCTACAGCACCCAAACATGGCAACAAAATACATGGCAGGGATGCATTCATGATGCTTAACAAAAGTCTAGCACTGAGCTACGGCCAATTCATCCATTAACTGGTTCAAAAAAGCATGGCAAAAATGCATATGGCAAACAGATTTCAGACTTTGTGAAATTAACACTTGTCTGGAATTTCAGATCAGATAGCACTCTTCGGAGCAACAAAACTACATGCTACGTGACCTGAACATGGCAAAGTAAAGCATGGCATGGAGATGCTCAAAGAGCTTAACAAAAGTCCCTTAGTGACCTTGAGCCAAAAGGGATCAGAAAATACAATTGCAAGCATGTGAACATAGCAAAAGCATAATCAGTTTTCAGACTTAGTGAAAACTGGAGCATGCTGAAAACAAATATCAAGTAGGCATGTTTACGAGCTCGATGCTCTCACTACGGAGCAAGTCATGATAATCTAAGCATACGCCCATCAAGAATACACAAAATGCAAGCTAGACATGGCAAGAACAATAGCATAGCATGCACGGATCAACTACAACATCATCGGCAAAATCGCTAACAAGTAGACAATCTGCCCAGATTCACGAAGTAGCAAAAGTAGAGATCGATTTACTCAAGCTAGGGTGCTCCATAATTTCAAACAAAGACATGGATGGATAGAGCACTATAATATTAACAAAACATCCTTACTGATCATCCTCAAAAGAGGCATGGATCACTAGGAAACAACATGAACATATGGCCATATGAAATAAACAGCTCAAGGACTTAGTGGAAATGCTAAGTCCCTGAAATCAGCATTACCAAGTACCTCACTTTGCAAGCTTGTGCTAGTCACCACACACATCACAAAAATACATGGGTTGCACCTCTGGAAAGAGGGAAAAACCCTTAACAAAACATATGTAGAACTCATGGGCATAACATGCACACAATAATCATGGCAAAAATGACAAATATCTAAATGGAGTAGCAGATCTGACAATTATCTCAAGTAGCCCTCTTCTAACAGCATTTCGGGCATCAAGATGAACTCAAATGAAAATGATGCAATGGAATGAAATGATGTACTCTCTGAGATGAACTTTTTGATATGCTATATGCCCAAAACGGAGCTACGGATGCAAAGTTATAGCATGATGAAGATGAGCATATGAACTAGGGTTTCGGGAGAAAGTCAACCGGACTAGATCAAGATCTGGATCCGGATCGGCGCGGATTACGAGGATCGCCGGAAACACTGTTCACCGGGGGCGGAGACGGCGTCGGAGCTCAGAGTAGGGGAGGCCGAAGCTCGCCGGACGGCGAGGTGGCCGCGGTGGAGCTCGGCTCCGGGAGAGGGGAGGCGAGGCCGAGGCGGCGGCGGAGTGGCGAGGCGCGGCCGGGCGGCGGAGTGGGCCGGGAGGCGGCGGAGGTCGGCACCGGCGGAGATCCGGCGAGCGAGGCGGCGAGCCAAGGAGGCAGGCGGAGGCGGCGTTCGGGCCCTCGGGGGCCGGCGATGGGCTCCCCTGGCCACGCGATGGGGGAGGCGGCCGGGCCACTCGGGCGGCGACACGTGGCGGCAGCGGCGGCAGGTCGGACACGTCCGGCCCGAATCGGACATGTCCGGCGGCGAGAGGTGGGAGAAGACTAGGTTAGGGTTGGAAATGACCCGAAATTTCGGGGAGGGACCTATTTATAGAGGTAGGAGGAGTTAGGAAGCTCCAAATGAGGTGTGGTTTTCGGCCACGCGATCGTGATCGAACGATCTAGATGATGGAGAGGGTTTAGGTGGGTTTTGTGTCAAAATGGAGGGGTGTTGGGCTGCAACACGCACGAGGCCTTTTTGGTCCCTCGGTTAACCGTTGGAGTATCAAACGAAGTCCAAATGGTACGAAACTTGACAGGCAGTCTACCGGTAGTAAACCAAGGCCACTTGGTAAGTCTCGGTCCAATCCGGAAATGTTTAATCCCCACACATGAAAGAAAGGTAGAAATGACCACCGGAGGAGAACGGAGTGCCGGAATGCAAAACGGACAACGGGGAAAATGCTCGAATGCATGAGATGAACACGTATGCAAATGCAATGCACATGATGACATGATATGAGATGCATGACAACGACAACAACACACAGAGACAAAAAACCGAACCCTAGAAAATAAAATAACTCAACGCCAGAAACGGCAAGAGTTGGAGTACAAATTGGGAAAGTTACATCCGGGGTGTTACATCAGCCTCCGCTGTCTCGTCGCCATTGCCTTCTATGGGTGTGTCCACCATGTATATATCGTATGATGAGGTGGCTGTCTAGTGCCCTGTGGGCAGTGGTTCCTCTTCATCTCCCGCATCGTCGTCCATACCGTCGATGTCTTCGGAGTCAAAGTCGAGCATGTCGGTTAAGTCCTCGACAGTGGCTACTAAGTGGGTGGTGGGTAGGCCGCGAATTTCTTCATCGTCCTCATCCCAATCCTGCCGGACCTAGTTCCGCCAGGATCCTCCAGACAAGGAGAGAGACCTTAATGAGTTCAGTATGTCGCCAAGGGGCGAGTGCTGAAAAATATCTGCGGAGGTAAACTCCATGATCGGCGCCCAATTGGATTCACTAGGAACGGGCGCAGGCGGTTCGGAGTCCGTGGCCGGAGAAGGATCCAACAGTTTGACAACACGACTCTCGTGCAGGGTAAGGTCGATGTCCGGCTTGATCGCCGATGAGGATAAGGCTTCCGTGGCGGGGTCCATCCACCCATCCATGGACGGCACAACTAGCTCCGAATTGAGGGTCGGAGCGGCTGCCGGTGCGGTCTCCTGAAGACTGTCTGATGGTAGAGCTAAATCGTACTCATCGTGACTGTGTGACGCATAAGGCAGAGGCTCGAATCCGTCGAAGATCAAGTCTCCCCGGATATCGGCCGTGTAGTTTAAGCTTCCAAACCTGACCTGGTGGCTAGGGGCATAACTCTCGATCTGCTCCAGATGGCCAAGTGAGTTGGCCCGCAGTGTGAAGCCACTTGTCGGTGTCAAAACCGGCGGATCTCGGGTAGGGGGTCCCGAACTGTGCGTCTAGGTGGATGGTAACAGGAGGCAGGGGACACAATGTTTTACCCAGGTTCGGGCCCTCTTGATGGAGGTAAAACCCTATGTCCTGCTTGATTAATATTGATGATATGCATAGTACAAGAGTAGATCTACCACGAGATCAGAGAGGCTAAACCCTAGAAGCTAGCCTATGGTATGATTGTTGTTTGTCCTACGGACTAAAACCCTCCAGTTTATATAGACACCGGAGAGGGCTAGGGTTACACAGAGTCGGTTACAATGGTAGGAGATCTACATATCCGTATCTCCAAGATTGCCTTCCATGCCAAGAAAAGTCCCTTCCGGACACGGGACGAAGTCTTCAATCCTGTATCTTCATAGTCTAGGAGTCCGGCCGAAGGTATAGCCCGGCTATCCGGACACCCCCTTATCCAGGACTCCTTCAGTAGCCCCTGAACCAGGCTTCAATGACGATGAGTCCGACGCGAAATTGTCTTCGGCATTGCAAGGCGGGTTCTCCTCCAAATTCTATGTACCTATTGAATAGTGTCCGGTTTCTTGTAAATGTAGTGCCCCTTGGCTTCTACGCCCAATAATGGCCGTCTTCCACGTGTCAAACGAATATGAAAAGTCAGGGTGTTTTCTTTATATTTAAACCCCTAGTCGCGTGAATGAGCCGCCTATTTAAGGGGATGAGGATTTAGATCCAAACCACACCTTCTCCCCTCCGCGAGTATTCATCAGAGCTTATCCGACAGAGGTCCATTCTATCATGGCCGGCCGCCGCAGCTCCTCCTCTCGCCCTTCCAGCCCTCAGCCTGGAGATTGGAAGAGGTGCTCCATCCCGCACAGTGAGCTAGCGACACTCCAGACCAAGGGATTTCTCCCCCCGGCCTATATGGTCTCGGTTCGAGTCGGACTTGCCACCTATAATGGCGGAGAGCCAGTGGAGAGCGCCCCCAATCCCTCCAAAAGAGAGCGGGTATGCCTTGTCCCTTACTTAAAAAGAGGGCTCGGATTTCCAATTCATCCATTTCTCGGGTCTCCTAGAGTCCTATGGCCTCCAGCTGCACAACCTCACGCCTGCCTCCATATTGCATATCGCGGGCTTCATAGCCCTTTGCGAGCTATTTTTGGGCTGCGAGGCTCATTTCGCGCTGTGGAAAAGGCTATTCTGCCTTGTGCCCCGTTCTCAGAAGGGGTCAATATATCAAGTGGGCGGAGCCGAAGTGTGGCGCATCGCTGGGACCGGATATCTATCCGGAACCCAAACGAAGGCGTTCGAGGACTGGCCTTCGGAATGGTTTTATATAGAGGACGTCCCGCTGCCGGATCCTGTCCGGATCGGCCTCTCTGAGTTCGACAGTGCTCCCCTAAAGAAGCGCCTAAGCTGGAGTCCACGGAGCCCTCAGAGGGAAAGCGACAAGGACTTTCTTTACCTGATGGGCCGAATAAGATTGTTAGCCCATTTCGGACTGACCATGATCGGGGTCATGGCCGCATGCATCATGCGAGGGGTGCAACCGCTCCAGTATAGAGGCCACCCCATGTGGGAATTCAACGGGGAGGACGACGCCACCCGCCACGGCCGTAAGGGGCCGGATTCGGCTGCCGCTCTAATAAAGACCTTGTCCGCTTTGTACAAGGGAGAAGAGGAGGAATTTCTCCACGTCAACCCACAGGGTGGATTTTCTATGTATAATCCCCCAAGTTGGGTAAGTGGACACTTTTACCTGCCCATCCGTTTTATATTCCCATCGTTAAATATTCAGTCTAACGACTTCAACGCAGGAACTATGCCAGGCTATTAAAGAAATAAACAGCCCTCCTCCACAACCCGAGGATCCGGGACGGTCGCTCGACCCGGCCTCTCAAGAGGATCCAGACTTATCTGTGGAGCTGATTGATGGGGTGTTTCATCAATTGAGCAAGGACAACGCCTTGGTGGCCATCATGGCCGATTACCCAGGGCTACTCCCAGCCTCACAGGTAACTGAGACCGAAGTCCCAGCACTTTGAAAAGGGATCTATCCTCGCATATTTTCGATTGCCGTATGACAATCGTGTTTTGGAGGGGAGGTCCTTGAGACGAGAGGCCGAGCCTGCGGCGACTGGCCAACGAGGGGCGGCAAGGCCCCGCGGGCTGAAAAGAAGTGCGGTCCATACTGAGACGCCGGCGCAAAGGTATAGCGCGCCATCTTATTCCCAGGTGTTATTCCTTCAAGGCATACTAACGCTCGTGCTTTCTTCAGGACGAAGAGACCTCGCCGGACTATATCCGGAGAGGTTGCCAACCGGGCCTCCACCAGCCAGGCTCCAAAGCCTGGTCCAAAAGCGGAGGCGAACACGAGGCACGCACCAAACGCTCCTCCGACAGAGGATGCAGACAGGCTGTCTACCACCAATTCCGAGGTGGAGAGTGCCATGAACCACAGGCGTCGCCGGACAGTTCTTCGCGACGCTTGTTTCTCCAAAGAGGCATTGGATGCCTTCAATTCGGGAGATGCGTACCTTCGTGCCGCTCAAAATGGTCTAGCCAGAGCCACGGAGCAATATGTAAAAGACATATGGGTAAGAAAATTTTGGTAATTATATATATACCAGTAGCCCCCGAGACTTGAAACAGTTAGAATAACTGATTTAAGGATCATTTGTTATGCAGGTTCTTACAGAAAAGAATACCCTACTGTCCCAGGAGCTGGAAGAGTGCAAAGCCCAACTTGAGGCAGCACTAGCCGCGGCAGGGGAGCCCAAGGAGACCCCCTCTGGTAATATACGCTTCGAAAGGTAAGTATTTTGTGAAGTGCGGCGTGGGTGCAAATCTGACAAATGAAATTGCAGATGGCACTGGATTAAATCCGGAAGAGCAACAACTCCGACGCCAGCTGAAGGCTGGTGAGAACGTGCTGACAAAGGTGAGGCGGGAGAAGAACGATCTCCAAGATGCCAACACCAAGCTGGGCGTTGAACTGAAGGATGTTCGTGCCCAGCTGTTGGACTCCGTGAAGGAGAATCAGCGGCTTCGACGCGGCATATATAGTAAGTGCTTAAACGAACTTTGCAAAAAGAGTTCAGTGAGGAAGTCGACTAACAGAATAATGTCTGTAGGTATGCTAACAGGTCGTCCTACGGAGGAAATGCCCAGTTCTACGGGTGACCTTCTTCCCGAGATCTCACAGCTGCACAATTGTACGGGTGACCTTGTGGCCATCTGTCTCCATGCCCGAAGGCCTTGGAGAGCTTGTAGAGAAGCTGAAGGGAGCGCGGCAGCGCTTCCGATTGTGGAATATGTCGGCCTGCCGTCAAGGCGCCAGGGAGGCCTGGGCCATGGTGAAGTCGCGGTACACGAAGGCTGACCCAAACCACATGGTCGAGATCGGACCCGTGGGGCCTGATGGGAAGGAGATCCCTGTGAGCTTAGTATATGGCCAAGTAGAATTGGCCGTAAAGTATTCCCAACAGGACTGTAAACTAGACAGCCTGTTAGATGGTATTGAAGTGGAATACAATCAGTCAGATTGACTATGTAATTATAATTGACATGTGTAATGCCTTCTAGCCGGATTGTAGATCGTTTGTCATGGCCGACCTTTTTGCTTCAACCTCGGGACCTGATGGTCCGGAGTGTGTCCGAATACCCTCGCGGTTATATAAGAACCGGGATATGCATGGAGACCAGGCGTAGGGGTCATTAGTGCTTGAACAGACAAGTGCCCAACTAGTTATGTTATATTACATTGTTAGTAAGAAACATCTTCCAGGGAGAATAGTTCCATTAGGGGTTCCTTTCCCTGGGAGGCATGCCCTAAAGTGCATGTCCATTCTGCAAAAAGAGACGCAGGAAAAACATCTGGGGGCGTATAGATAAATAAGTGAAAAAAAGATCATCTTTAGTTCACCGACCGAATATTCCCTTAAGAACACTAGCTTTCGGCTTCACCCAGTCTGAGGTACACATCCGGCTGACCAGGCAGTAACAATCGCAGAGGTGCTCCCTTTACCACCTAGCCGAACAATTAGGAACGTAGGGGTAAGCACAGGAGCCAGGCAACCCAGCTTGGCCAAAACTTAAGTCATATCGATGCATATAATGGTGAATAAAAGGTACATGCGGAAGTGTGACACATGTGTTGGGCATGAAGCCTGTATAAATAAGCTTCTGTTTAAAGAAGCCCCCAGGTTTAATGAGCGCGGATAGCGCATCACTGTATGAGCCTTTAAAGGCTATAAGAGAGAGAGAGGGGAGAAAGAGAGAAATGTAAGACAGAAAGTATATAAAAAAATGGACAGAGGAAGGAGACGAACACAGAGTCCAGCGCTAGGCATAGAATCTTCGGAGACGGGCTGCGTTCCATGGGTTCGGCTCGAGTCGGTTATCCGATGCATCTCGCAGACGGTACGCTCCACCAGTCAGGACTTGGTCAATTATGAAGGGACCTTCCCACTTGGGCTTAAGTTTGTCCTTTTTCTTGTCCGGCAGGCGTAGAACTAATTCGCCAACGTTGTAATTTTTGGCCCGTACTTCTCTGCTTTGGTATCTTCGAGCCTGCTGTTGATAGAATGCGGAACGGGCTTTTGCCACGTCACGCTCTTCCTCCAAGGCGTCCAAACTGTCCTGCCGATCGAGCTCGGCTTCTCTTTCTTCGTACATGCGCACTCGAGGTGAGTCATGAATTATGTCGCAGGGAAAAACTGCCTCTGCGCCGTACACCATGAAGAATGGTTTGTATCCGATGGTGCGATTCGGCGTGGTCCGCAGCCCCCAGAGTACGGAGTCGAGCTCCTCTACCCAGTGCGTATTAGATTCCTTAAGGGACCGCACTAATCTGGGTTTGATGCCGCTCACGATAAGACCATTTGCACGTTTCACCTGGCCGTTAGTTTGTGGGTGATAGATGGAAGCATAATCGAGCTTGATGCCCATGTTTTTGCACTAGAGTTTTACCTCGTCGGTCGTAAAGTTCATGCCATTATCAGTGATGATGTTGTGGGGGACGCCGTAATGGTGTACAACCCCGGATATAAAGTCTATCACCAGTCCGGATTCGGCCGTCGTTATAGGCTTGGCTTCTATCCATTTGGTGAACTTATCCACCATGACCAGTAAGTATTTTTTCTTGTGGGCTTCGCCTTTAAGGGGTCCAACCATGTCAAGCCCCCAGACCGCGAAGGGCCAAGTGATGGGGATAGTTTGGAGGGCGGTGGGTGGCATATGGCTTTGGTTTGCAAAAAGCTGGCAATCGACGCATCGTTGGACTTAGTCCTGGGCGTCTGCCCGGGCTGTCGGCCAATAAAAGCCTGTACGGAAGGCCTTGCTTACAAGGGACCGAGCTGCAGCGTGATGACCGCCGAGTCCGGCATGAATTTCAGCCAGGAGGTCCCACCCTTCCTCTTTGGAGATGCACCTTTGAAGGACTCCGGTAGTGCTTTTCTTATAAAGCTCTCCCTCATGGACTTTATAGGCTTTAGATCGCCGCACTATGCAGCGTGCCTCATTTTGGTCCTCGGGGAGTTCCTGCCTGGTAAGGTAGGCGAGGCATGGTTCTGTCCATGGGGCGATGACGGCCATTATTACATGGGCTGAAGGTGTTATTTCATTGGCAGAGCCTCCAATTATGTCAGAGTGTTCGGTGTCGGGCAGTGCGGTTGGGTCCAGGCTGTTATTGCCAGGTTCCCCTTCCCATACTACCGACGGCTTGAACAGCCTTTCCAAGAAGATGTTGGGGGGGACTGCATCGCGTTTTGCGCCGATGCGTGCCAGGACATCTGCCACCTAATTATTTTCTCGGGCTATATGGTGAAATTCGAGCCCTTCGAACCGAGCTGACATTTTTAGGACGGCGTTGCGATAAGCTGCCATTTTTGGATCCTTGGCATCAAAGTCTCCATTTATTTGGGATATTGCGAGGTTCGAGTCCCCGCGCACCTCTAGGCGTTGAATGCCCATGGATACTGCCATCCGGAGACCATGTAAAAGGTCCTCATATTCGGCTGCATTGTTGGAGTCTGTGTACATTATCTAGAGTACGTATTGAACTGTGTCTCCTGTGGGGGACGTCAAAACGACGCCAGCTCCTAGACCGGCCAACATTTTGGAGCCGTCGAAGTGCATGACCCAGTTTGAATATGTGTTGTACTCTTTAGGGGGTTTGGCCTCCGTCCATTCTGCGACGAAGTCGGCCAAGACTTGCGACTTGATAGCTCGCCATGGCTAGTAAGTTATGTCGAACGGGAGGAGCTCAATGGCCCATTTTGCAATCCGGCCCGTCGCGTCGCGTTTGTTTATAATATCGTTAAGTGGCACTTCCGAGGCTACTGTTATTGAACACTCTTGAAAGTAGTGTCGCAGCTTCCGGGATGCCATAAATACCGCGTACGTAATCTTTTGATAATGCAGGTACCGTGACTTGCACGGAGTAAGGACAGTGGACATATAGTAGACCGGCTTTTGAAGGGGGAATTTGTGTCCGTCCGTTTCTCGTTCGACGACGAGCACTGCGCTTACGACCTGATGGGTTGCTGCAATGTATAATAGCATTGGTTCGCCAATGTTTGGCGCGGCCAGACTGGGTTTGTTGCCAAGATGGCTTTTATTTCGTCTAGTCCGGCCATGGCTGCATCCATCCACTCGAAGTGTTCCATGCACCGAAGGAGGCGGTAAAGGGGTAGGGCCTTTTCTCCCAAGCGGGAGATAAAGCGGCTTAGAGCCGCCACGCATCCGGTTAATTTTTGTATTTGTTTGAGGTCCTTCGGGATATCCAATTGTGACAGAGCTCGGATCTTGGCTGGATTTTCTTCAATTCCTCTACCAGATACAATGAAGCCCAAGCGCTTTCTGGCTGGAACGCCGAAAACGCATTTTTCCAGGTTGAGCTTGATGTCGTATGTTTGGAGGTTACCGAATGTTAGCCTCAAGTCGTCTACTAGAGATTCGACATGTCTAGTTTTAACGACCACATCATCTACATATGCCTCCACTGTTTTGCCGATCTGGTTTGCCAGACATGTCTGAATCATGCGTTGATATGTTGCGCCAGCGTTTTTGAGCCCGAAGGGCATTGTGTTGAAGCAGAATGGGCCGTATGGTGTGATGAATGCCGTTGTGGCTTGGTCTGAATCTGCCATCTTTATTTAATGGTAGCCGGAGTATGCGTCGAGGAAACACAACGAATCGTGTCCTGCGGTAGCATCGATAATTTGATCGATGCGGGGGAGAGGGAAGGGATCCTTTGGGAAAGCCTTGTTAAGGTCTTTAAAATCAACGGACATGCGCTAGGATTTGTCCTTCTTTGGTACCATCACCAGGTTTGCTAGCCAGTCCGGGTGTTTTATATCTTTGATGAATCCGGCCTCCAATAGCTTGGCTAGTTCCTCTCCCATGGCCTGTCTCTTAGGTTCGGAAAACGCCGAAGAGCCTGTTTGACTGGCTTGAATCCTTTCAGGATATTTAAGCTGTGTTCGGCCAGCCTGCGTGGGATTCCTTGCATGTCTGAAGGGTGCCAGGCGAAAATGTCCCAGTTCTCTCGTAGGAACTCTCGCAGTGCGGCGTCTACATCAGGGTTTAACTGTGCCCCGATGGAAGCTGTTTTATTGGGGTCTGTTGGATGGACCTAGAATTTGACTATTTCGTCCGCCGGTTTAAAGGAGGTCGACTTGGATCTTTTGTCGAGTATCACATCATCCCTATTCACCGTGGAGCGCAGCGCAATCAGTTCCTCAGCCGCTAGGGCTTCAGATAGCACCTCGAGGGCCAGTGCGGCTGTCTTGTTTTCGGCGCAGAGTGCCATGTCCGGATCACTAGCGAGAGTGATGATTCCGTTAGGCCCGGGCATCTTGAGCTTCATGTACCCGTAATGGGGTATTGCTTGGAAGATTGTAAATGCGTCCCGCCCAAGCAGAGCGTGATATCCGCTACTGAACGGGGCCACTTGGAACGTGACCTCTTCGGACCTGTAATTATCCGGCGTGCCGAACACCACATATAGTGTGATTTTTCCTGTACAGTGTGCTTCCCAACTGGGGATTATTCCTCTAAAGGTTGTGCTGCTTCACTCAATGTGATTCCAGTCTATTTCCATTTTTTGAAGGGTTTCCTCATAAATGAGGTTCAATCCGCTGCCGCCATCCATGAGTACCTTGGTAAGACGAAAGCCGTCCACTATTGGATTGAGGACCAATGCGGTTGGTGCTCGGGCTGTTCGGAATTTAGGTTCATCACTGGCGTTAAAAGTAATAGCCGTGTCACTCCATGGGTTTATTGTTGCTACTTGGTAGACTTCGGCAAGGCTGTGGAGTGTTCTTTTTCGCATATTATTTGATGCGAAAGTCTCAGAGACTATTAATACCGTATTGGTGTCTCTGGGGTGGCTTTCTGTGGCTTCTGGAATTAGAAGATCTTCGCCAATTTTTGCCACCTGCCGGAGTATCCAACATGCTCTAAGGCTATGAATTGGTGTGGCGCCCTCTGCACTGTGAATTTTACAAGGTCCATTAAGCCATCCTTCTAGCACGGTTCCGTGCCCTGTAGAGGGCTTTTTCTTTTTGGTATTGAACCCGGGTGTCTGGCTTTGATGCACCCTTTTATTTCGGACTGGGTTTGTATTCAAGGTCGGATTGTCCCAAAATTTTATTTCGGTTTTCCAGGCGCTTTCCATCGCACAGTACTTTTGTACTATGGACGCCAAGTCAGTGAAGCGTGTAATATCACGGCGACTTATGGCGTTGAGGATTCTCTTGTCCATACAATTATTGCAGAAGAATGAAATTGCGTCTTCCTCGCGGCAGTCCTTTATCCTGTTCATAACCAGGAGGAATCTGGCCCAGTAATGATGTACTGTCTCTTCGGGCTCTTGCCTAATTTGGGATAGATCGCTTATGTACGGGTGGGTGGGTGGAATCAAATCCGAAACCTCACCCAATCTGAGACCCAGGGGCCAAGGAGTTTCCGAACTCGGATGTTTGGATTCTTGGATGTTGTCCAATGAATCTAGCCCGTCGCCTGACTTTAAGTTCAGGTCTTGAGTGATGTCCTCCCCTCCGCAGGTATCCAGCTTGGAGGGATCGGGAATCCGGACATAGCTAGTCCTTAAGATGGATGAAGGGTCGCCGCACTGTCCCTCTACCACGGCAACATGATGGGTGACCTAGGGAGAGTTAATCTCTCTCAGATCGGGTTTAGGCCCAATCTGGTCGTAATCCGTAGCAACTCCCAGGGCAGCGAAGCGATCCAAGAGCTCGTTTAGGGAAGAGAGCTCCATTGGATCTAGCTTCTCGGCGAATTCCAAGCTGACGTGAAGATTGCTTTCAATGACCCGAGAGGTCATCATCGGCGCAGCAGCCGAACGGGCGGTCATAAGGAAACCACCTAGCCTGAGAGTCTGGCCGACGGCCAAAGCTCCCTTAGCAACGGTGCCGTCTTTAAAGACGGGATGAGGCATCCTTCCTGATGGCGACGGCAAAGAGGAACTCTCAATGAAAGCACCAATGTCGGTGTCAAAACCGGCAGATCTCGGGTAGGGGGTCCCGAACTGTGCGTCTAGGCGTATGGTAACAGGAGGCAGGGGACACAATGTTTTACCCATGTTCGGGCCCAATTGATGGAGGTAAAACCCTACGTCATGCTTGATTAATATTGATGATATGGGTAGTACAAGAGTAGATCTACCACGAAATCGGAGAGGCTAAACCCTAGAAGCTAGCCTATGGTATGATTATTGTTTGTCCTACGGACTAAAACCCTCCGGTTTATATAGACATCGGAGAGGGCTAGGGTTACACAGAGTCGGTTACAATGGTAGGAGATCTACATATCCGTATCGCCAAGCTTGCCTTCCACGCCAAGAAAAGTCCCTTCCGGACACGGGACGAAGTCTTCAATCTTGTATCTTCATAGTCCAGGATTCCGGCCGAAGGTATAGTCTGGCTATCCGGACACCCCCTAATCCAGGACTCCCTCACCGCTGAACACAAATATCTGTCCGGGGAGAAAAGTCTCACCCTGGACTGCATCGCTATCGATGATAGGAGGAGCCATCAAGCCTAACGACGACGACACAGAGGAACTCTCAATGAAAGCACCAATGTCGGTGTCAAAACCAGCGGATCTCGGGTAGGGGCTCCCAAACTGTGCGTCTAAGGCGGATGGTAACAGGAGGCAGGGGACACAATGTTTTACCCAGGTTCGGGCCCTCTTGATGGAGGTAAAACCCTACGTCCTGCTCGATTTATTCTTGATGATATGGGTATTACAAGAGTTGATCTACCACGAGATCGGAGAGGCTAAACCCTAGAAGCTAGCCTATGGTATGATTGTATGTTGTCCTATGGACAAAAACCCTCCGGTTTATATAGACACCGGAGAGGGTTAGGGTTACACAAGGTCGGTTACAAAGGAGGAGATATCCATATCCGTACTGCCTAGCTTGCCTTCCACACCAAGTAGAGTCCCATCCGGACACGAGACGAGGTCTTCAATCTTGTACCTTCATAGTCCAACAGTCCGGCCAAAGGATATAATCCGGCTGTCCGAAGACCCCCTAATCCAGGACTCCCTCACCCCACAGGTCCGACCTCGGCCATGTGGTTCGGGTCAGCCTTGGTATATTGCGTCTTCACCATGGCCTAGGCTTCCCTTGCACCTTGTCGGCAGGCTGATATCTTCCATAATCGGAAGCGTCGCCGCGCTCCCTTGAGCATCTCTACAAGCTCCCCCATGCCTCCTGGCAGGTAGGCGGATGGCCACAAGGCTTGGGCAATGCCCTGCATCACCTGCCGAACTTGTTCGTGCAGTTGTGAGAGCTCTGGCAGAAGATCACCCGCAGATCCGGGCATCTCCTCTATGGGACGACCCGTCAGGATACCTACAGATATAACTCTGTTAGCCGGTTTCTTCGCCGAACTCTATAAAAGTGTCAAAGCCTCTTATTCTCCTTTACGGAGTCAGCAAGCTGGGCCCGAACATCTTTCAGTTCAACTCCCAGCTTGGTATTGGCATCTTGGAGATCATTTTTCTCCCGCCTAACCTGCGTAAGCACGCGCTCGCCAGCCTTTAGCTGTCGTTGAGCATGTTGCTCATCCCCTCGCACGATCTCCGGATTCACTGCAGGATCATCTGCAGAATCTATTGTTAGATTGCATGCATGCCGAATACTAACTGGTACATGTCATTCTTTTAGATAGAAACAAGTGTTACCAGATCGGGCCTTCTCGGACTCCTTCATTGCGGCAACTGCGGCCCGTAGCTGGGCTTTGCACTCCTCCAGCTCTTGAGACAACTTGGTATTCTTCTCCGTAAGAACCTATGCAAACAATGATTCTTAAATCAGTTGTGCCTACTGTTTTAAGTCTTAGGGGCTACTGATATACATTATTATTAGATTTTCTTACCCGTATATCCTTCACATACTGGTCCGTGGCTTGGGCAAGACCATTTTGAGCAGCTCGGATGTACGCGTCTCCTGAGTTGAAGGCATCGAACGCCTCTTGAGAGAAACAAGCGTCGCAGAGTACGGCCTGGCGACGCCTGTGATTTGTGGCACTCTCCACTTCGAAATTTGTAGCGGACAGCCTATCCGCATCCTTTGTAGGAGGAATATCCGGTGTTGGCCCCACGTTAGCATCTGCCTCTAAGTCCGGCTCTCGAGCCCGGCTGGTGGAGGCTTGGCCGGTAGGCTCTCCGGATATGGTCCAGCGAGCATTTTTCCTGCCAGGAACCATGGACGTTATTATATTTTAAAAGACGACAACCACGCAGCGGGGTTCTTTTTCATACCTCTGCGACGGTGTCTCAGTCCTAACCGCCTCCCTTTTAAGCCTACCCGGCTTCGGTGCCCCTTGTTGGTGAGTCACTGTGGGTTCGGCATGGCGTCCCGAGGGCCTTCCCTGTAAGACACCATATGTGTGCGGTATGTGAAATGTGAAAAAAGGGATCCTTCTCGGAAGTTGGGACTCTGGTTTTACTTACATGCGATGTAGGGAGTAGTCTAGGATAATCGGCTATGATGGCCACCAAGGCACCATCACAGCTTAACTGATAGAACGTCCTGTCTATGAGCTGCACAAATGTGTCCGGATCTTCTTCGAGTCCGGGGTCGAGGGCCCGGTCAGGGTCCTCTGGTTGTGGAGACGGGCTGTGGACCTCCCTCACAGCTTTTCGAAGTTCCTACTATGAAATAGCAAGGTAAATACTTATGACGAAGAACGCGGGAAGGTCTGGAGTAGAAAGTAACAGCTCACCCAGTTTGGGGGGTTGTACATGGAGAATCCATCCCGTGGCTTAATGCGGATGAACTCCTCTTCCTCTCCTTTATATAAATTGGACAGTATTTTCGCTAGAGCAGCGATGGAGTCCGGTCCCTTACGACCACAGCGGGTGTCATCGTCTTCTCCATTAAAGTGCCACATGGGTTGTCCCCGATATTGAAGCGGCTGCACCCCCCGTATTATACATATTGATAGAACCTCAATTATTGTCAATCCTGATTTGGCCAGCGTTTTTATCCGGCCCATCAGGTAAAGGACCTCTTTGTTATCTTCCTCCTGGGGGCTCCGAGGGTGCCAGCTGCGGCGTTTCTTCAAAGGGGCATTATTGAACTCAGGAAGGCCCATCCGAATAGGGTCTGGAAGGAGGACGTCCTCCATATAAAACCACTCTGAAGGCCAGTCTTCGGATGTCTTCTTCAGAGTACCAGACAGGTATCCGGTCCCGGTGATGCGCCATATCTCGGTTCCGCCCACTTGATATATTGACCCCTCCTGTGTACGGGGTACGAGGCATAATAGCCTCTTCCATAGTTCAAAATGAGCTTTGCAGCCCAAAAACAGCTCGCAAAAGGCGACGTAGCTAGCGATGTGTAATATGGAGGCGGGAGTAAAGTTATGCAGCTAGAGGCCGTAGAACTCCAGGAGCCCGCGGAGGAACGGATGGATTGGAAATCCAAGCCCCCTTAATAAGTAAGGGACAAGGCATACCTGCTCCCCCATGGATGGGTTGGGAAAGTTCTCTGCATGCTCCCCGTCGTTGTAAGTGGCAAGTCCGGCTCGAACGGGGACCATATACACTGGAGGGAGAAACCCCTGGGTTTGTAACTCTACTAATTGGCTGTGGGGGACCGGACACTTCTTCCAATCGCTTGGCTTAGGGCTACGGGAGCGAGAGGAGGAGCTGCGATGGCCGGCCATGATGGGATGGACTTTTTCCGAGTGCCCTCCGATGGATACTCGCTATGGGAGGATGGTGTGATCTGGATCTGAGGATCCCCGTCTCTTTAAATAGACGATTTACTCACATGGTTAGGGTGGCAAGTGTAAAAACGCCCTAACTTCTCGCATTCGCTCAACACGTGGAGGATAGCCATTATTAGGCGCGGAAGCCAAGGAGTGCAACATTCATGGGAAGCCGAACACTACTCGACAGGTATTCGGAATTTGGAGAAGAACCCGCCTTGCAATGCCGAAGACAATCTGCGCGTCGGACTCATCGTCATTGAAGCCTGGTTCAGGGGCTACTGAGGGAGTCCTGGATTAGGGGGTCCCCGGAGAGCCGGACTATATCCTTTGGCCGGACTGTTGGACTATGAACATACAAGATTGAAGACTTCGTCCCGTGTCCGAGTGGGACTCTCCTTGGCGTGGAAGGCAAGCTTGGCAATTCGGATATGTAGATCTCCTCCATTGTAACCGACTCTGTGTAACCCTAGCCCCCTCCGGTGTCTATATAAACCGGAGGGTTTTATTCCGTAGGACAACAACAATCATAATCATAGGCTAGCTTCCAGGGTTTAGCCTCCTCGATCTCGTGGTAGATCAACTCTTGTAATACTCATATCATCAAGATCAATCAAGCAGGAAGTAGGGTATTACCTCCATCGAGAGGGCCCGAACCTGGGTAAACATTGTGTCCCCTGCCTCTTGTTACCATCCACCTTAGACGCACAGTTCGGGACCCCCTACCCGAGATCCGCCGGTTTTGACACCGACAGGTGCCCCTCGGGCTGCATCACCCCCAGGCCGCTCGTGTCCGACCTAGTGGCATGCATCGTTCTTGCATTTATCTAAGCCAGTTTGTCCCTTGCATAAGCTATCTATGGTTATTACCTGCTTGACTGTCACTCGCCGCGGCCGCCCGCATCATCGATCGACCCCTCGCTCATCCCGCAAAGGGGTCTGCCCATGCTGGAATGGCGCTTGTGCTCAAGTTCGTCCCTACAACACTGACAAATCTGAGCGGTCGAGCTCTGGCTCATGGCACGCTCGCGCACGTCACCTCACCAGACCCTCAGTGCCTTCATCTTCTTGCGGAGCGACCAGTGGCAGACCAGCAATCGTAGTGGCAATTTGTGTCCCTCCTCGAGCTAACCTGCAGGAACCTCCTGAGGACAATAGCAGGCGGTACCGCGGGCTCCCTCTTCTCCCATGCAATTCGCTTGCGCGTTAAAAGGGGGGCTCCTAAGCATCGCGACTCAGGAGCTCTTACTGGCTCTCCAGCCCTCACCCCTGGCCTTGACCACGGCACCGTGACCTGGCATACCAGCGGTGGCTGAGCTCGCTCGAGGGCCGGGACCTGAGGACGTAGAGCACATAGAAGAGCGTGGAGAAGAGGGGGAGGCTCGCACGGGCCTAACCTAGCTACACTATGGCCATCGACGCACGTGTCTGGCGCAGCACAAGGAACCGACTCTGGACTGCCAAGATAAGTTTCGTGCCCGGGTCGATCGAGCGCTATGGCATAGGATTCTCACTTGTTGCAGCCTTGTCACGGCAACGTCGCCTCCCTTTCCTACCTCTCGGTGGCTGCTTGCACGCTAAAGGGGACCTCTTGAGCATCGTGCCTTAGGAGCTCTTACTGGACCTCGGGCCACTCACCTCCTGGCCTTGACCACAGCATCGCGACCTGGCATACCAGCGACGACTGCAGCCTGCCTGGGGACCAGGACCTATCGGTGTAGAGCACCAAGCTGACGCGGGGTTGGAAAGGGGAGACCGAGCCGAAACAGGACATGCGTTCACAAATTTTCATAATAAGGATAATATTAACAAAAGACATTACAGACTCTTTACATGCCCCTGCGGGGTCCATCTCGATTCCTCGTAGGGAACAAAAGAAGGTACTTTCTAGGGGCCCTATCTACACGCGCCAGCGCGGCCGACACCATCATCAACAGGTGGCCATGGGAGGCCGGTGCCAACCCCATCCAGATCAGCAACGGCGGCAGCCGGATGTTGCGGCCTTGCTCCGGGCGTGGCGAGAGCTCGGGAGCACGTAGTTGTTGTCGCTCGTCTCCGGGGTCTCATAGGGCCCAGGAGAGTCACTGGACTCCCAAGCGCCGCCGCTACTGCTGGAGGAGCTACTGGCGAAGCCAGCGTCAGGCTCGGCGTTGGCCGCTGCGCCATCCCGACGACCCCCTTCAGGATAGCACTCCAAGCGATGACCTTCCTCGTCGAAGCCTTGAAGAACATCATGGAGGCGCCGTCGTACTCAAAATGGATGGTGAGGGCGCCTTTCGCACTATAGACTCGAGCAACCTCGCCCCAGCCATGGGTCATGAAGATCTTGCCTGGGGAGACGGCCTCAACCTCTGCTCCAGTCGCCGGGGCGTCACAGTCGGCGTGCTGCAGCCAAAGCTCAAGGGGGCCCCTCGGCGACATCTCGGCAGAGAAGAACTTTGGAAAGTGAATCCAAGTGCACGGAGGCATCGCCACCCACATCACGAGTTCGCGTGAGGAGTCCGCGGCATGGGATCCTGGGGCAACGACGTGCATCACCACGGCGCGGCGACCACACCCACGGTGTGGGCGGCACCGCTCGCCGCCTCTCCCTCTGGAGCCCTCGGCTTGGGTGTACAGAGGCAGCGGATACCCGGGAGGTGGCCGCTCGCACCAAGGCCTTGACACCTCTGGACTCACGACTACGTCGCGGCGGTGGGCCAGCCTATTCTTCGGTGGAAGTTTCCCGGGCTCGTCGTGGGGGGTTTTCCCTTCTCTACGGCCGAGAACCTCCGTATCGGCACCATGAGTGTCACTGGTAGAGATGAAGCAAGGGAGAAGAAGCGAGCGGAGCAGGAAGGGATGAGCGACGGGGGCTCCGCCCCCTCCTCACTTATAGTGGGAGAAGGCCAACTGGCGATCCCCACGATCACAGGTAATGATGATTTTTCTCTGCATGCAGCAGGGACTCGTCAAGTCAGGCAGTTGCCAAGGCAGCATGGGGAAGCGGAGACGCCTATGTCCCATCAATTGCCACGCATCAATCGAGGCCACAGGCTGTTGGGTCCCGTGACGCTCCGCACTTGCCCCTTGGCTTCACCTCAAAGCCAAGTTCGAGCGCGCCTTGGGCTTGGGGGCTACTGTCGGCATCCTGGGAACGGGAGTCCCCAGACTTGCCTGCCTGTGGCCTGCGGTGTGGCTCCGCAAGCGGCCCCGTACGACCCATCGTCACCAGTGAACACTCAAGACCCTCACGAGGGGACGAGCCTCGCGAGGTGGATGATGCAAGACCTCCTCGGGGGCGGCCTCACCAGGCTGGCTTGCAAGGGGTGGAGAGATCAAGGCAAGGGGCACCTCGCGAGGTTCCTGTGACGCAAGCCATGACGACCAAGGCTAGGCGGGCGCCAGGCGGGCGCCAGCGCGTACAGTGTCCTCGTTTCCTCTTTGGTGCTAAAGGGACAAGCGCAGGCGGGGGGTCCCGAGGCAACAGGCAAAGGTTTCCATATCATTGCAGCGAGACCAAGACTAGCAGGACGGCAGGACGGAAGTCACCATGGATCCCAGGACGACATCACCACGAGAGCCTTTGGCAGGCAAAGACCACCTTAAGTTAGGATAACTTGTACTAGTTGTCCCCCTTCAAATTTGGCCGTTGTGGCATCCCTTCCCGCCAGCATTTGGGAAGAGGACCAGGGCCTCTATAAATAGGGCTAGCCACCATAGTAGGAGGCAGACGGGTCCGAGGCCATTCAGATCATCCTCATCCACACAAACTCGCCAAGCACAAGAGCACCTCTCCTCAGGAGGCTGTTCTTCCCTTGTAACTGTTCATCCTCAGCCCAAGAGGCAATCCACCACACCACACTGGAGTAGGGTATTACACCACATCGGTGGCCCGAACCAGTATAAATCTTGTGTCCCTTTGTTCTGCGAGTTCGGCGTGCTGAGCCTTCAGATCACGGTGAGGGGGAGTGTAAGGGGGAGGAGAGATCTTCGTGCGCACCCTAATGTTCGAACCTCAAGGGTTTTGCCGGAACCTGAAATCCGATGTCGGTCCATAACAACAAGCACAAAATCCTTTCCATTTCTAGTTCTAGGTAAACCACGCACAAAATCCATGCTAGTATCCTCCCATGGGTGATATGGTATTGGAAGGGGCATATAAAGGCCATGAAATTGAGCTTTAGACTTAGCATTGCGACATGTAGAACATCGGTTGGTGAAGCGTGAGACGTCGCGGAACATCTTGGGCCAAAAATAGTCTTGGAGAGCGTAGCAAATGTCTCGTCCCGTCCAAAGTGTCCCATTAGTCCTCCTCCATGAGATTCTTGCAGAAGTAACAAACAAAGTGAAGACTCGGGGATGCAAAGTTTGTTAGCTCTCATAAGGTAATCATCTTTGATGTAATAGAGTTCCCAAGATGTATGCGTCAAACATTTGGCATAAGGAATAGCAAAAGTAGAATCATGCACATATAAGTCTTTTATGTGATCAAAGCCTATGACATTCAATTCAAGTTTGTTGACAAGCATGCATATGCAGGAAAGAGTGTCCGCCACAACAGTTTCCTTGCCTTTAATGTACTTGATGATATAAGGAAATGATTCAATGAACTCACTCCATTTAGCATGACGCTTGTTCAACTTAGTTTGACCCTTAAGGTATTTAAGCGTTTCATGGTCGGTATGGATGACAAATTCATGAGGGCGAAGATAATGTTCCCATTCATGCAAAACTCACACTAAAGCATATAGATCTTTGTCATAGATGGGGTAATTGAGTTGTGCTCCAGAAAGTTTCTCACTAAAGTAACCTATGGGGCACTTCTCTTACGTTAGCACACCTCCTATGCCATTACCACTAGCATTGCAATGAATTTCAGATGGTTTGTCAAAGTTGGGTAATGCAAGCACGGGAGCATGAGTAAGCAAATTCTTAAGCTCATTGAATGTGGTACCTTGGGATGGTGCCCAAACAAAAGGCGCATTTTTCTTACTCAAAGCATGCAAAGGTGAAGCAATAGTGCTAAAATCCTTCACAAATCTATGATAAAGAACAGCTAAACCAAGAAAACTACGCACTTGTTGCAAGTTGGTTGGTTGGGGCCAAGTTTTAATAGCATTGATCTTAGATTCATCTACATGAACACCCTTAGAAGACACAACGAAACCCAAGAAAACAAGCTTATCGACACCAAAAAGGCATGTGTCCATATTAGCATAAAGGCGCTCTTTCCTAAGGGTTTGTAACAAGGTTCTAAGATGGGTGACTTGATCTTTGAGGGATTTACTAAAAAAACAAGGATATCATCAAAGTAGACCACAACAAAGACACCAATATAGGGTCGAAGAACAAAATGCATGACTCGCATGAAAGTACTGAGTGCTTCGGATAATCCCATTGGCATAACAAGCCATTCATATAAGGCAAATTTGGTCTTAAATGTGGTTTTCCATTCATCACCTTCTTGGATGCGTATTTGATAGTAGCCACTTTTAAGGTCAATCTTAGGTAAAATGGTGGCTCCACTAAGCTCATCTAGCATATCGTCTAGGCGTGTAATAGGGTAATGATAATGCACGGTAATAGCATTGATAGGACGACAATCGGAACACATGCGATATGTACCATATTTCTTGGGAACAAGGATTACTGGTACGACAAAAGGGCTCAAACTTTCTCGAACATGGCCGTTTTTGATGAGTTGTTGTACTTGCCGTTGGATCTCCTTGGTTTCCTCGGGGTTGACGCGGTAGGGAGCCTTGTTAGGAAGGGGTGCTCCGGGGATGAAGTCGACTTGGTGCTCGATGCCTCGTAGTGGAGGTAGACCCGGAGATAGCTCATCGGGGAAACATCTTGGAATTCCTGCAATAGAGAAGATAACACTAAAGGTAGATTGTTAGAGGTGTTAGCTTTTGGTGCCTCGTCCTTGCACAAAAGGACATAGTGCATGACACTTGATGGGTTCTCACACACTTCTCTCATCTCACTTTTGGTGGCAAATATAACTAAGTTCTTCTTGTCGCTCATCGTGGAGGCACTCAATTTGGGCTGGTGGCGCTCACTCTCTTTTTGGTGATTCGCTCTCTCACTATTCTCTCCATGATGGGTGGCTTGCTTATCGGCAATCACTTGGCTTGGAGACATAGCACGAAGTACGTACTCCTTTCCCTTCATCTTGAAGCTACAGTGATTCGTTCGCCCATTGTGGATGACACCTCGATCAAATTGCCATGGTCGCCCAAGAAGAAGGTGGCAAACGGACATTGCAACGACATCACACTCCAAACTGTCTTCGTAAGCTCCAATCTTGAAGGAAACTTGTACCCTATGCTCGACTTGAATAGTGTCGGAGTTGCTAAGCCATTGAACCTTGTCGGGATGTGGGTGCTTCACCTTGACTAATTGGAGCTTGGATCATAGTTCTTCACTTGCTAAGTTATGGCAACACCCTCCATCGATGATGACCTTGACGGATCTTCCATTGATGCCTGATACGTCTCCAACGTATCTATAATTTTTGATTGCTCCATGCTATATTATCTACTGTTTTGGACATTATTGGGCTTTATTATCCACTTTTATATTAATTTTGGGACTAACCTATTAACCGGAGGCCCAACCCAGAATTGCTGTTTTTTGCCTATTTTAGGGTTTCGAAGAAAAGGAATATCAAACGGAGTCCAAACGGAATGAAACCTTCGGGAACGTGATTTTCTCACCGAACATGATCCAGGAGACTTAGACCCTACGTCAAGAAACAAAGGAGGAGGCCACGAGGTAGGGGGGCGCACCTACCCCTCCCCCCCCCCAAGCGCGCACTCCACCCTCGTGGGGCCCCTGTTGCTCCACCGATGTACTCCTTCCTCCTATATATACCTACATACCCCCAAACGATCAGATACGGAGTCAAAACCCTAATTCCACCGTCGTAACTTTCTGTATCCACGAGATCCCAGCTTGGGGCCTGTTCCGGAGCTTTGCCGGAGGGGGTATCCATCACGGAGGGCTTCTACATCATCACCATAGCCCCTCCGATGAAGTGTGAGTAGTTTACCTCAGACCTATGGGTCCATAGTTATTAGCCAGATGGCTTCTTATCTCTTTTTGGATCTCAATACAATGTTCTCCCCCTCTCTTGTGGAGATCTATTCGATGTAATCTTCTTTTTGCGGTGTGTTTGTTGAGACCGATAAATTGTGGGTTTATGATCAAGTCTGTCTATGAACAATATTTGAATCTTCCCTGAATTCTTTTATGTATGATTGGTTATCTTTGCAAGTCTCTTCGAATTATCAGTTTGGTTTGGCCTACTAGATTGATCTTTCTTGCAATGGGAGAAGTGCTTAGCTTTGGGTTCAATCTTGCGGTGTCCTTTCCTAGTGACAGTAGGGGCAACAAGGCACATATTGTATTGTTGCCATCGAGGATAACAAGATGGGGTTTTCATCATATTGCATGAATTTATCCCTCTACATCATGTCATCTTGCTTAAGGCATTACTCTGTTTTCATGAACTTAATACTCTAGATGCATGCTGGATAGCGGTCGATGAGTGGAGTAATAGTAGTAGATGCAGGCAGGAGTCGGTCTACTTGTCTCGGACATGATGCCTATATACATGATCATACCTAGATATTCTCATAACCAAGGTTGTTAGAATCGTGATTCTGTTATACGATTCTATGACTTTACGATCCAAACTTACCCATCTGATTCTACGATTTTAGTTTATAAAATCTATGTTTCTACTATCCTGGTAGTGAAGATTCTACAATTTACGATTCTACCATCAGAGCTCCGATCCGATTCAAAATCGCGATTCTGACAACCTTGCTCATAACTATGCTCAGTTCTGTCAATTGCTCAACAGTAATTTGTTCACCCACCGTAAAATACTTATGCTCTTGAGAGAAGCCACTAGTGAAACCTATGGCCCCCGGGTCTATCTTCATCATATTAATCTTCCAACACTTAGTTATTCTTATTTTGCTTTTATTTTAGTTTGCATCTTTATCATAAAAATACCAAAATATTATCTTATCATATCTATCAGATCTCCCTCTCGTAAGTGGCCGTGTAGGGATTGACAACCCCTTATCGCGTTCGTTGCGAGGATTTATTTGTTTTGTGCAGGTGCGAGGGACTCGCGCGTAGCCTCCTACTGGATTGATACCTTGGTTCTCCAAACTGAGGGAAATACTTACGCTACTTTGCTGCATCACCCTTTCCTCTTCAAGGGAAAACCAACGCAATGCTCAAGAGGTAGCAATGCCGGCCTTGGTAGGAAGATATGGCATCTTTGGTCTTATTCTTGTTGATGTTGAAGTGTCAAGACCTTGGAGACAACAAGAGCTGGGCTCGGATCTTCATCACAAAAGACTTGATCATCTTCATCTTTGTTCACTTGCCGGTGCATGGCCACTTTCTCAAGGGCTTCCATTTCTCCTTCACTCATGGAGTCATATGTACCATCGTCGTTGAAGATCATGGTGCTTTTGTTGGTACACTCGAAGGACTTGTGGCCTCGGCCGTTGCATGTGAAGCATTTGAAGGAACTTGTCTTGATGGTATCATCGGTTGGGGTAGATGATGATGAAGCTCTCGGCTTGAAGTTGCTTGCAGTAGGAGGACGGCTTGAGGTTGTCGAAGTTTTCTTGTAACTTGATTTGTCACCGTTGCTTGTAGATGGCTTGGTTGAGGTAGAAGTTTTTGGAGTCGTTGAAGCTTGGGTGTTGGGGAAACCGTAGTTCTTGGAAGAGTACTTGGCATACTTGAAGTCATCTTGCACTTGTTGTTCCGCCTTGGTAGCTTGGTGCACTAGCTCGATGAGGTTTGAGTATGGTTGGAAGTCGGCGATCTTCTTGATAGGATGATTGAGTCCATTCAAGAAACATGCCATAGTTTGCTCATCATCTTCTGTGACATTGGCTCGTATCATGGCAATATCCATTTCCTTGTAGTATTCTTCAACGCTCTTGGTTCCTGGCTTGAGGACTTGGAGTTTCTTGAAGATGTCGCGGTTGTAGTATGTTGGCACGAAACATGCTCTCATGACATCCTTCATTTGCGCCCAAGTTGTGATGGGTGGTTCACCTCTTGCCTCTCGGTGCTCAATGACTTGTTCCCACCAAATGAGGATGTAATTTTGGAACTCAAGGGATGTCATCGTGATCTTCTTCTCTTCCTCATAGTTGTGCAAACGGAAGATTTTATCAACCTTTAATGCCCATGAAAGGTATTCTTCGGGATCATTGCTGCCAGTGAACTTGGGCATGGTGAACTTTAGCTTGCCATATCATTGCTCTTCATTGTGTTGGGGTCGGGGATGATGACGTCCTTGACGAGGAGGATTGACTCCCTCAACTTGCTCTTGTCTTGGAGTATTTCCATTACCTTCTTGCTCTAGGTGAATTTGATGTTCTTGTCGAGGAGCTTGCGAGTCTTGACGATGCACTCGAGCTTGATAGTTCCTCTCTTGAACTTCTTCGCGAAGCGCTTCTTCTTGCTCGCGCGTTTGACCGTTGCGGTCGGCAAAGGCGCGATCTGTGTCGTGAAGGGAACATTGGGCCTCAAGTGCTTGTGCATCATGTCGTTGTTGTTTTTTCGGAGTGCCTCGATGTCTTGCTCCTCTTGATGGTGGCACGCCCGCTCTTCCTCTTGTCGGCGTAGGCGTTGCCGTTCTTGTGCTTGTGCCAAGGTAGCTTGGTTTTGGCGATGTCGATGTTCTTTAAAAGCGGTGTCATGAAGTGGATTGTGGTTTGCTTGACATTCGTGATGTGCGGCTCGACGAAGATTGTTTGATGTCGTTGTACTTGAGCCAGAGATGGTGTCGTCGGAGTGTCGACTCGAGCTGGTCCGTCTTGAGTAGGACGACGAGGTAGAAGAGCGGTTGACCATCATGGTTCAAATATCCTCCTTGAGAGAGGCCATGGATGTGTCGAAGTAGTCTCTTGTACGTTGCTCAGATTGTCATAAGTCGGTGGCGAGGTTGTCGATGCGTTCGTTCATTGCTTGTTGCTCTTGATGCAAAGCTCGTTGTGCACCAAAGAGGTGGCTCTTTGTGACGTAGGAGGACATTTCATCATCTTGTTCAATGAAGATTGGATTGGTAGAAGTACTTGGCCTATCCATCATTCCAAGCAAATATGTGAGCGGGAGAAAGAAAAGAACTTATACCGAATGTACCTTGACCGATGTTGAAGATGGATCAATGATCACTCAAATGTGGAACAAGGAAATAGCACAATTGGTCCAATTCTTGTCGATTTCTCACACCTACACAAGTAAAAGCTTATGGTGGAGCTCGGTTAGGATGGTGGCACAAAATTTGATGCAATTGTTAGTGAGCTTCAATAATGTTGAAAAGATTCAAAAATTTACAAATGCAACAAGTAGACCAATAGCAAGATATGGTACACAGGAACGCACACACGGAGAGATAAATGGGGTCATGCAACCAAGGAATGAGCTAAAATGTGGAATCCACGAAAATGCTCTTGTCGCACAACACTAGAGAGATGCTAGCACGATTACACAATAGGCGGATACGAAGACTTGTGCACAACCTACTAAGCAAAAATGCAACGACTTCTATCCCAAGTATGCTCTATGTATGGTATTCCGATGATATGATCCAAGATGATCGAGTATGACAATCTTAATGTAATATGATGCTATAGTCTTGCTTAAAAGCTCTTTGCTTATCTTTCCCTTTTGCTTAAAAGCTTGTTTGGCTTTTTCTCTTTTGAGCTCTTTTCTCATGAGAAACTTCACAAACCAAGATAGCAATTTTGTATGCGATGACAACCTTGTGACACAAAAGATGATACCAAGATATGTACCAAGATGATATGGGAAGTATGACCACTAATGTGCACAAGTGACGTTGCCGGCAATACTCAAAGGCTAGTCTCGATAGGGAAGATATGAAAAATTGGGCTATGGTGGTTATCAATGTAATGGCAAGAATGTATAATGATGGGGTATCATGATACCAAGATGAGGTTACCGTTCTTGCATACGGTATAGTGTCCAAATGGTGAAGTGGTTGTTCGATGACGAATCCATGGTGAAGATGAGTGGCAGTGATGTTGATGTTGAACCATCTCTAAGTAGCCGAAACACGTTAGGAAATGCAGACCGCAACTCAAATTCTCAAAGCAAAATGTGTCAAAATTGTGTCGGGGTCCGAAACGAGTAAGCAATGGTGGTTGCAGAAAGCGATGGTGGTATCGGGGTGTGTATGCGGAGGTGGAGGTGGAGAGTTGGTGGTGGAAAAACTGAACGTTTTCAGTTTCGTCAGGAAACATCGGACATCTGGTGGATGGCGGATGACCGGTGGTCGAACGTTCGGTAGCTGGCGGACGTCCGGTGCCTGGGCGATTTCGGGCACGGGATGAACAGCTAGGGTTCATGGTGGTGGTGGTGGCAAAATTGGTCAAATCCAAGCAATTTTGCGGATGGAAATGGTGGAGATGATGGGGGAAAGCTAGATTCACTCGTGGCAAAGCAAATCCATGGATCAAATCCAACAAAACTTCATCACACCAACAAATCACAAAAGAAATTGGGGATATTTTTGGTGGGGATTTTCGAAACTGGGGAAGAACACAACAAAATCAAGCTAGAAAACAAAGGGTAGGGACTCCAAATCCGTGATCAACGTGGCTCATGATACCAAGATGATGTAGGGTGGAAACCCTCAGGATGATCTTTCACAATTGGAGCTGATCCTACGAAGAACACGAGAGGGAAATGAGGGGAAACACAAGAGAAATCACTCAAACCAACAAGATTCGGTCACACATATGCTAGATTCTTGAGACACAAAGAGATACACGATCCAAATCAAACAAAGGACGATACATAGGTAACGAGTTCTTCTCGGTGAGGAGGTCTTGAGGGGGCCTTCTCATGAGGGATCTTGAATCCACTTGGGGGATCTTCTCCGAAGAGGTCGTGGACTCCAAAGGAGAAGTGACCAAGTGGATGAGCAAAGCTCTATATATAATATGAGCTATCACATTGCTAACCCTAACTAGGAGGAGGAGGAGGAGGTCTATTAATAGTCTTAGTCAAATGGGGGCGAAGCGAAGGGTTACATGGGCCTCGGGCCCGAAACTGTGCGCAGACAAGTACCGGACGTCCGGTGGGTTATGGTCGTCCAGTGGCTCGTGGGCATCCGGACGTCCAGGAGTCGCCGGACTTCTGCTTACTTTGTCTCGGTTGAGGTGGCACCGGATTTCTGGAGATAGCCGGTCGTTCGGTCACCGGTTGTCCGGTCACTTCGGACATCCGCTATTTTGGCTTGGGTGTGGTGGCACCGGCCGTTCGCTGGCTGGGAGGTGTGGCCTGTCGTCCGGTCCTGGCCGGACGTCCGCTCGTTGTAGCTTGCGTTAGCTGGGACCTGGGTAGGCTAGGGCTTCAGGTGTCGGACCTCCGGTCCCGACCGGTCGTCCGGTGGTTGTAGCTTCAGTGGCCACTCTTCTTCTTGTCCTTCGCATTTGGTGTCGCGGGATATGCACGACTACCTAAGGGACCAGGAGGCCCCTTGCTGGTTCGGCACGGGGACGTCGTGTTGCACAAAGAGCAGACCAGCGCGCGGCAGCATGGCAGAGAGAGCACATGCCATTTACCCAGGTTCGGGCCGCCATGAGGCGTAAAACCCTACTCCTTCTTTGGTGGATTAATGGTGGAATGTGGATAATGCAACGCACTACACTTACCCAGAAGGGGTCGCCGTATGGAAGCAACGACTGCGCGCATATGGGGTGTGAGTTCCTCGACTTTACAACCCCTCCTACGAGGGCCATGGGCCTCCTTTTATAGATTAAGGGATCATCATGGCAAAGTGGTCATTATCCACTGATGTGATAGCAAATAGTGCTATCATACATAACTCTGCGGGCTAACAGGGTGCATTAAATGCACTGCTTAGTGTCACATCACTGGGTTTCCTGGCAAGGCTTGTCGGGCTATCTTGCCAGCTCCGCACTTGTTCTATTGGCACGTCGCAAGACGAGTGTCATCTGTATGTTCCTTCTGTAGGAAACGGCCGCCATGTGGAGAATGGCTGACACTTAATCACCTTGCGGCTTGACACCATAGTGATTGACAACATGGGTCATATTTGAGTGGTTGGTGGGTGGTTTTGCCCCCGCGATCCCCGGCAGGCCCTGCCAGGGCGCCTTGGTTGCTTGCTTCCGGTGGAGGCTTTGCCCCTTGACGGGCTCGCATCGAAGGGGGGAAGAAGGGGAATTGGTGGAGGGGCTCACATCGAGCCTGTAGGTGAGCAAAGCATGCTTGGGGAGGGTCCGATGAGGCTGAATCGAAGACGGCGAGTGGCAGGGCAGGGCGGAGGATGAAGATGACCTCGATCCGGTCGATGTAGGGGCTCCCGTCTTGATCTGGTGGTTGTGGTCGAGGCAGTGGTTGACGATGGAGCGGATGGACGCGCTCAGTAGGCGAGGGGACGATGCAAGCCTTGTTGAGGTCTGTGAAGTCAATGCAAAGCCACCATTTCCCATTAGCCTTCTGGACTACCACTGGATTTGCTAACCATGTTGGATGCAGTACTCCTCTGACTAAACCAGCTGCCTCCAATCTCTTGATTTCCTCGGCAATGAACTGCTACCTCTCCAAGGCCTGCTTCCGGACTTTCTACTTGACAGGTCTGGCGTGTGGGCAGACAGCAAGGTGGTGCTCGATTATCTCCCTGGGAACACCGAGGATACTAGATGGTTGCCAGGAAAACACATCGATATTCACCCGCAGGAAGGCAACGAGCACGCTTTCCTATTTGCCATCAAGGGTGGCACTGATGGTGAAACTGCCATCAACGCCAGCCAGCCCTGCCGGGACCTTCTTCACTTGGGGTGCAGCCACCATGGATCTCTTGCTATCGAAACACTCCGGCACGTCGTCAACGGGTGTCGTGCATTCGTAGGGGGCACGCTTCTCGGACTCCTTGCCGGAGGTCCTACAATCCCTTTTCTTTCCTTTACTTTCCTTAGCGGGAACTGTTGCTGTTGCAGCCTCTGCTGCGACTGCATCCCGGTACATCTTATCTACGCAGATATTTGCATCCTTCTCATCTGACGGGATAGTGATGACTCCCAGTGTCCCAGGCATCTTCAGAGTGTTATAAGCATAGTGGGATGCTGCCATGAGCTTGGCTAGGGCTGGGCGTCCTAGAATCCCATTATATGGCAGGGGGAGATCAACCATGTCAAACACAACCTTCTCTGTCTAGTAGTCTAGTTCTCCTCCAAACGACACTGGAAACGTAATCTTCCCTCTAGGATGACTCATGCCGGTGTTAACTCCTTGAAACGTGCCGGTAACCTCTAGTTCTTCTTCTCCTATTTGAAGCATGCTGATGACTGCTGGGGAAATCAGATTCAGACCCGCCCTGCCGTCTCTAACGCCCCGGTAGCTCATCCACAGTAATCACACATAAAATGGTGCCACGTCATCACAATTAATTTACTAAAACTCACTTTGTTCCAAACCGAATTCAAATTCAAATTTATTTACAAGTCAAATTATTATTTGTCCAAACAGAGGGACAAAAATGTTCGAGGTGTTGCAAATAACCTTCAAATATTGTCATGTAGATATCAACTCAAATTGGATTTTAATTTTGGCCCTAGCAATATTTTAGCGGGCCAGCAACATTTAATTTGGTCTTTTAAATTACAACTATTAGTCTTACATTTCCCAAACCACGTGAAACTTTGTTTGTGGACCTATGCCAACGCACTGGATTTATGTGCCAACTTTCACAATGAACACAATTCATTTAGTAGCAATATAAATTACAAAACACCAAAAAAAGGTTGTACAAAAAATAAACAAGGGAAAAGGCAGATATGCTTTTGTGCACTTGGCCCATTTAGTTGTTAGACCTGTCAAGTAGAAAGTCCGGAAGCAGGCCTTGGAGAGGCAGCAGTTCATTGCCGAGGAAATCAAGAGATAGGAGGCAGCTGGTTTAGTCAGAGGAGTACTGCATCCAACATGGTTAGCAAATCCAGTGGTAGTCCAGAAGGCTAATGGGAAATGGTGGCTTTGCAATGACTTCACAAACCTCAACAAGGCTTGCATCGTCCCCTCGCCTACTGAGCGCGTCCATCCTCTCCATCATCGACCACTACCTCGACCACAACCACCAGATCAAGCCGGGAGCCCCTACATCGACCGGATCAAGGTCATCTTCAACCTATGCCCCGCGGCTCGCCGTCTTCGATTCGGCCTCACTGGAGCCACCCCAAGCCCGCTTTGCTCACCTACAGGCTCGATGTAAGCACCTACGTGCTCACCTACTTGCCGCTGATGCTCCTGTTGTTGCTGATGTGCCGCTGCAGCTGCTCTGCTTGCTACTACTGCTACTAGGCGCTGCTGCTGCATTGCGCTGTCGCTGCTCTCTGCTTTGTTTCCCTTCCTAGTTGCCGTTGTTGCTGCTCTACACTACTGCTGCTCTATGCTGCTGCTGGCCATGGTCGTGTGTGCGTGAGCATGTGTGTGCGTAGGTATGTGTGTGTGAGCCAGACCTTGTTTTGTTTTGGGGCTAACCACCGTCAGTACTAACCCCTCCACCCCAAATTAAGTTAGTTAAAATAATTTTGCCTCAGTGCCAATAACATGTGGACCCCCCTTTATTAGTTGAGAAAATAATTAAATTGTCTTAAACTAGCAGTCTATGACATGCGCCCCCCTGTCAGTTTAACCCAGTGCACAGTCAAACTATTTGATTGCTGACTAGATGTTGACCGGGCGGTCAACAGGGCCCACTAACCCCACCTGTAAGCCACCGTGGCTAAATCACAGTGTGTGCACATAACTTTTGTCTATTTAATTTCGAATTTAAAATAATCGCAAAAATTCTAGAAAATGTTTAAACCTTAGAAAATTAATATAAAATAATCCGTACCTCAGATCGAAAAACTTTATATATGAAAGTTGCTCAGAACGACGAGACGAATCTGAATCCGTGGTCCGTTTACCTGTCAGATGCTTCTACTATATTGACATGGAACATTTCCCCTCCGGTCATCTATCTGACACAGGTCCGGAACCGGGAAAGCATTCCCGGTTGTTTTCCCCCTTCACCTATTTTTCGTGCAGCACTACGTTAGGTCGACCCTAGTTATGCTTTTCATCATGTCATGCTTAGTGGTACCTTTGTTGCTATGTATTTACTGTTTCTTCCCCCTCTTCTTTCTAGTAGACCCCGAGAACGATGATGCCCCAACGATCGACTACGTCACCGATGACACATCTTCCTTTTCAGCAGAGCTTCTAGGCAAGCAAACCCCCCTTGAGCATTCCGATATCGCCCATTTCTTTCCCTCTCATGCTTGCATTAGAACTGCTACTGTTTTGTATGATCCTACTCTGATGCATAGCCTATTTTTGTTACTCGCTTTCATACATCACCTGCTTATTCTAAACTGCTTAGTATAGGTTGGTTAGAGATCCATCAATAACCCCCACCTTATCCCAGTTGCCCTGCTTTATGTGCGATGAGTCGATCAACGTGATCGACGTCCAGGCCCCGACACCGCACATCACCCCCCTTTATTGTACGACTCTATAGAGTTACTATCGAGTGCCGAGGGTGATACCTCATCAGTACTTTTGATGTTAACCCTGTAGTGTAGCTATTCGGACGTGGCCATCGAGGGTGATTCCTCCTTGACCACTCTCGATAACGACTCTGTCAAGCAACCCCTCAAGTATGGACCAACGAGGGTGATTCCTCCAAGTCCACCTTGATGGATACATCGAGTGGGAATCCATCGAGGGTGATTCCTCAGGTTTCCCCCTTGCTATTTCAGACACACGATTACTTTGACTTACCACAGAGCCATGATGACATCGGGTCGGCCCCGAGGGGTACTCGTGAGTGATGTGAAGTCGGATTGATCTGGAGGATACCCGCAAGTTTTCCACGCGGCGCGGCCGGGCATTCTTAGCACTTGCCGCAAGTCCGTGAGACGGGGCGACGGGACCACATATCATCGAACATTGATCGTTACATCACTATCAAGACACAAACGGTTTGGATATTTGATCCGAGTAGGCCTCTGGCCTTTTTCGCACTAACCACCACGTGGGAATTACATGGGCACTCTATATCGTATGTATTAGTCGAAAGCTCAACGGATCTCAGTGATGGAGCGGCACGCGCCGGGTTGGACTGGAACGCCTCGCCTTGTATAAGGGAGGCTAGGTCTGCTCACCGGCCGCGTACACAACGTTCAGGATTGCAAAGGGCGATGGCCCATGGCCCATTCACATTTAGGATGTAGATCGGCGTGCTGGCCTCTCTTTATTTTTGTTGTTTTTAAACTATATGAAAGCACTCAATAGAAATAAGTGAC
Organism: Triticum aestivum; assembly: GCF_018294505.1. Classification (NCBI taxonomy): domain Eukaryota; kingdom Viridiplantae; phylum Streptophyta; class Magnoliopsida; order Poales; family Poaceae; genus Triticum; species Triticum aestivum. The sequence goes on from NC_057803.1 coordinate 189,024,163, forward strand.
TCTCTAAAACTTCCGGGTTGTCTCCCTGGCAGCGCTTTGTTTAAAGCCATTAAGCTAGGCATATAGTGCTCAAGTAATGGATCGACCCGGATCCCAAGGTATATCAAAGCCAATTTTAATTAGCAATGATTTGTAATTTAGTAGTGAGCACAAAGTAACATATATCAAGAAATGACGAAGTCTAACTCTCTTCCTATGCATCGGCATGTCATAAAAGAACAATTCATGCACACATAGTAAAGGCCAATGCATAGTATAAACAGTTTCTTGCAATTTTATCATGTTGGAAACATAGAGAGGTGGAGATATAGTTCCTCTCCCATAATAATTGCAAGTAGGAGCAGCAAGCACATGCATATTATATTTATCGAAATCATCATGTGCAACGGTAAAAGGCAACCCATCAATATAATCCTTAATAAGTGCAAACTTCTCCGATATAGTATAATCGGGAGAATTCAAAAAGATAATAGGACTATCATGCGTGGGTGCAATAGCAACAATTTCATGTTTAACATAAGGAACTATAGCAAGTTCATCTCCATAAGCATAATTCATATTGGCATCTTGGCCATAAGCATAGCAAGCATCATCAAAAAGGGATATTTCAAAAGAATCATAGGGATCATAACAGTCATCATAGCAATCATCCTTTGGTAAGCACGAAGGGGAATTAAACAATGTATGAGTTGAAGAGTTACTCTCATTAGAAGGTGGGCACGGGTGATCAATCCGCTCTTCCTCCTTTTGTTCTTCGCTCTCCTCCTCATCTTTTTCATCCAATGAGCTCACAGTTTCATCAATTTTTTCTTCCATAGCTTCCTGCAAAATATTAGTCTCTTCTTGGACAGCGGAGTATTCCTCAATATATAGTTTAACATAGGCATTAGAAGCATAATTATCATAGCAATATTTAAGTATGGCAAAATTGTGTGATTTGTGAAAAGTAGCATCATACTTTTCAATCAAAGAAGCAATTTCATAAGCACCCTTAAAAGCAACAAATTCTTCAATTTGTTGAACATCATAGTAACTATAAACACCTTTAGCATACGAAGATATGATTCCATTATCACCAAACTCACATTGGTAGGGAAGGTGTTTCTTAGGGTTTTCAGAACAACAAGTAAAATCATATATTTCACATAAATTCCAAGCATAGCATTGCAAACGATGAATTTGACCCAATAGAATTTTCCCTTTTTCAGATATTCGATGTCGCACATAACAAGCATGATCATCTAAAGATTTGCCCTCAACTAATCTAGTTGGGGTTTCAGCACGAGCACATAGGGATCGAAGATGATCCAAGTAATAAGCTTCAGCGGTGTGATAGATTTTGATAGGTTCTTCAACCATTGGTTTAGTAGGTAAAACTAATTTTTTTGGTATTTTGCGTTTCCTACACATAACTAAAGATAGGAAACAACTAAGAACAGCAAATAAAAATTACTTAGTGATAAAGCAAACAAGCACACACGAGAATATTCACCCCACGCTATTGCTCCCCGGCAACGGCACCAGAAAAAGGTCTTGACAACCCACAAGTATAGGGGATCGCAACAGTTTTCGATAAGTAAGAGTGTCGAACCCAACGAGGAGCTAAAGGTAGAACAAATATTCCCTCAAGTTCTATCAACCACCGATACAACTCTACGCATGCTTGACGTTCGCTTTACCTAGAACAAGTATGAAGCTAGAAGTACTTTGTAGGTGTTTTCGAAAAGGCTTGCAAGAAAGTAAAGAGCACAAAAATAAAACTAGGGGCTGTTAAGGTAAAGAAGCAACTAAAGTAAATATAGCGAGTGTGGAAAAGTGGTGGTAGGAGTTGCGAAATTGTCCCTTAAGCAATTGACTACTTTACTAGACCGATAGCAAGTATTATGTGGGAGAGGCCACTGCTAGCATGTCATCCCTTACTTGGAATTCTATGCACTTATGATTGGAACTATTAGCAAGCATCCGCAACTACTAATGTTCATTAAGGTAAAACCCAACATAGCATTAAGATATATTGGTCCCACTTCAATCCCGTATGCATCAATTTCTATGCTAGGTTGAAGCTTCTATCATTCTTGCCCTCCAATACATAGTCCTATCAACATACAACTAACCCTATGGTGTGATCCACGCGCGCGCTCATATGATGGGCACCAAAGGACAGCAACATAACCACAAGCAAATTAAATCAATCATAGCAATTCATCAACCACCGATAGGACAACGAAAATCTACTCAGACATCATAGGATGGCAACACATCATTGGATAATAATATGAAGCATAAAGCACCATGTTCAAGTAGAGGGTACAGCGGGTTGCGGGAGAGTGGACCGCTGTAGATAGAGGGGTGAAGGTGATGGAGATGTTGGTGAAGATGGCGGAGGTGTTGGTGAAGATCGCGGTGATGATGATGATGATGATGGCCACGGCGGCGTTCCGGCGCCACCGGAGAAGAGGGGGAGAGGGGCCCCCTTCTTCCTCTTCTTCCTTGACCTCCTCCCTAGATGGGAGAAGGGTTTCCCCTCTGGTCCTTGGCCTCCATGGCATGAGAGGGGCGAGAGCCCCTCCGAGATTGGATCTATCTCTCTGTTTCTCTCTGGTTCTGCGTTCTCGTCTAGCTCTGTTTCACCGTTTCGTATATATATGGAGATCCATAACTCCGATTGGCCTGAAACCTTCGCCGTGATTTTTTTTCCGAATATTAGCTTTCTTGCGGCAAAAGAAGAGCGTCAACCGCCTTACGGTGGGCTCACGAGGGTAGGGGGCGTGCCCTCCTGCCTCGTGACCACCTCGGGCACTGGTTCGCGTTGATTTTCCTTCCGAATTTTCCATATTTTCAAAAAATAAGCTCCATCCATTTTTATCCCGTTTGGACTCCGTTTGATGTGGATATTCTCCGAAACCAAAAACATGCAACAGACAGGAACTGGCACTGGGCACTGGATCAATATGTTAGTCCCAAAAATAATATAAAAAGTTGCCAAAAAGTATATGAAAGTTGAATAATATTGGCATGGAACAATCAAAAATTGTAGATACGACGGAGACGTATCATTGATCGGCTGAGGCTGGTCATGACCTGATGGTGTGTCCGGCCAGAGTTGAACGAGCATGTTGGGTAAGTTGGTGCACCCCTGCAGAGAAGAATTCTATCTATTCGAATAGTCCGGTCCATGGTAACGGACGCTCGGAGTTGTATCCCGATCGATACAACTAGAACTGGATACTGAATGCTAAGGAATGAGATGGATATGATGGCTTCGGGATTGTTTTCTCACAGGGAGTCGAGAAAGGATCTCCGCGCGCTAATGTTACAACATGTTTGCTAAATATAAGCTGTTATTCTGTACTCTTCTAAATGTTGCAAGATGCTTGGAGCTGCTTGAAGATGCTAGTCTTCTATAGGCTAGGCTTTCCCCTTCTGTTCTGGCATTCTCCAGTTTAGTCCACATATACAGCCCATTCCTTTGATACAGATGCATACTTAGTTTAGATCTGATGTAAGTCCTGCGAGTACTTTGGATGAGGACTCACGGTTGCTTTGCTACCTCTTTTCCCCCATACCCGATTGTTGTGACCAGATGACGGATCCCAGGAGCCAGACGACACCACTGATGAATACTATGACCCCGAGGATGCCTACTACTACGTGACGGCCGCTGATGACCTGGAGTAGTTAGGAGGCTCCCAGGCAGGAGGCCTTGCCTTTTCGATCATTGTTTCTTTTGTGCTAGCCTTCTTAAGGCAGACTTATTTAACTTATGTCTGTTCTCAGATATTGTTGCTTCTGTTGACTCTTGTGTATTCGAGCCCTCGAGGCCCCTGGCCTGTAATGTAAAGCTTGTATTTTTTTAATTTGTGTCCAGAGTTGTGTTGTGATATCTTCCCATGAGTCCCTGATCTTGATCGTACACATTTGCGTGTATGATTAGTGTACTATTGAATCGGGGGCGTCACAAGTTGGTATCAGAGCCGACTGCCTGTAGGATCCCCCTTTCCAACTCCTTGGCCAAAGTTGAGTCTAGTCGTCCAAAACTCTTTTACCAACTTGGTTGTGTGGCTTACGGGCCCACGTCGCCAATTGGGTGGTATTAGGATCTTTTATTCCTTGTCTATACTCTGGGACACTGATCTCTCTTCTAATCGGGCTTAACGATTTTTCTAACTCTGATATTAGGTTCTCGTAACCTCTTCATCCCGGAGAGCCGCTTCATTCCATATGATCGCCTGCTTCACCAGAAGACTTTGAACATACTCTTCGATGTTCGCTTGAGAACTTGTGCTCATCGCTTTTGCAATTCCCTTCCACCGTCAACCCCTATGGAAAACTACATACACTTTCCATTCATACAATCATTCCTCGTTTCTCTTGTTATTACGAGATGTCTCAAAATTCTCTCTATTGTTCCGAGAATCCCTTGATCCTACTACCTTGCAGTTATTTGCCACATGAATACCCCTACGGATAATTCCTCACGCTTGCCGACTATACGCTCATCCCTACTTGTTCATGTGTTTCACAAAATCCTTTGAAATACTATGCAATCTTCCGAAATCCTTAGTAGCCTATTGCTCTTGAAAGTCTTGCGTGCCTGCATTATGGTTAATTCCATATTTCTAGTAATCTCCGTTGACATCATCTGTCGCTAAAGTTTCGAGTCTTGTCCATCCCTTGATCCAATATGTTGCGAATGCTCGCAGTCCTCAATCAGATCCTAGCATTCATCCTTCCAGCTCAGACATCACTTCGAACATGAGCTTGTTCTTGGAAAATCAAACCTTGATTGATTGTCGATCTATATCGATTCAACTCAATTACCTTTTGATCAGAGCCTCTGCTTCTGTTCTTTTGATTTGCAAATCGTAATTCCTTTGTATTCAAGCTTTGAAGTTATCCAGATATATTTATAATCCAATGCCTTTGCATTCTTCCTTATTTTGCTTGGGTATCGATACTCACATTAGATCCTTTATGGACCACCATATACTTGGTTGGATTATTATCCGACAATGTTCTTCATATTCATTAACCTTGTGAGTTCTTCCCCTCACACATAATGTCTTTGGTAAATTCTATCATCTACTTTTGTGAACCGTGCTCTGCTTTCGAGCTGGTATAATTTACTCCTGAAGCTTGCGTTATATGTTCCTAAGATGCCCCGATGGTTGAACCTACGCCTTCCCTAATTATGTGTGAACTCGAAAGTTATGCGAGTTATACTCTACTGGCTTTTCGTCAGATACAATTTCAACGCTACAACTTCTTCGAAAGCGGGAAGTGAATGAAATGTTGTGCATTGCAGAAGTGGGAGTCGACCTTGAACTTTGTTTTCATGCCCATGGAAACGGTGTAGATCTTATCATGGAGGCTTCTCGTAACAATAATTATTCCCTTGGTATAATTTGATCATGTATCTGTGATTTTGGCCTTTGCAATCATGGTTCCAACCAAGATTTTCTTCTTTGATCCCCTTTCTCGGACAAGTTGAAGTGCTTGCCTTCTGCATATCAATACACATGTCCAAACTCTAATATGATCTACTTCGAGTATTACCCCTGGTATCTCGAGAATATCAAAGAACTATGTTGCTTCCTATGAGTCTTCTTCTAGCATTGCTTCTCACCGATTTCAAATTTCCCCCGGGTTCTGAGTTATTAGTCACTCGATGACACTGATAGGTGAATCGATTCTGCACTATGATTCAATAACTCTAAGTAATTTTCGTTGCTTACGAGTTTAATAATCCTTTAAGTCATTCCTACCATGATCGGCTATATCATTATCATGCTAAATTTTAACTGTGTTACCTGGTCCTTCTTCCCGGAGCAAAATTTTCGATGATGAGCTAAGCTTACATCGGTCTTCCTCGCCATATCATTTCACCTTGAACAGCAAGCTTGGTTTCGAGTTTGTGTCGTACTCGTGGTTCCTATAACCTTTTGCTTCATCATTCCATTGACTTGATGTCATCACCGATCGGTTACATCTTCATGAAATCTCTTGACAAATGTGTCATGATCGTCATCAACATTCTGAGCTCTTCTGGGATATTAATTGAATTCATGATAAGAAATACCATATTTGCCCCTCGATGATTTGTGTTATCGTCAAGAACATTCTTGCCTTCCTCCCCAACACAAACTTGTTCATATAATTTTGGAAATACATCCTTTTTGACATGTCAATGGATTGCAGCTGAACCCATCCGCCACATCGTTATCCTTTTCCTGATAAAATTGCATGAGATGTTCTAGAAATTCCCGATGGATCCTTTGTGGTCACAAGGTCCGACCTTTACCTGATGACCATGTCAACGCTGTCCCAAAGCATGTCTGTGGTAATCCGAATATCCACAAGAACATTGAAAGCGCAATGCTAAATGTTTCTTATTCAACTATCCAAACACCGGTGTATGGATAAACATCACAATTTTCTTGCCCCTTTGTCTGAATGGTTACATACTTGGAGTCCTATCATAAATATCAGGCTTGGCTTTTCCTTGGGAAAGATATACTCTTGATACTCGAGTATAAACACATTTCCATTCCAATGTTTTGTTTAACCTTCCTTGTGATCTATAAGAACTAAGCAGTAATATTTTCCTACTTATGCAAACACCTCGGTGTACAACTCTGCCAGTAAGACCCTGTTACTATTGTTGATGACCTTCCGGTAGCCACCGGTGGACGAGAACTTTGTCTAATGGTCTGCCTCGTTCCAACGAGCAGGAAAATGGTTCTCTTCGTCCCTCGCCCTTGGTACCAACGTTGATGCCAACATAACTGACAGGCCATCCTATGACATGCCTTGCTATCATGACCGGGCAAGATGTCAACGCCTTTCCTACTTTTAACCACATGGTGGGCCCATAACCCACAGTTCCACAGGATCGAAATATGACTCTCCTGTACACCCTTGTCGCCAAAGTTGTTCCTCACACTGGCTTCGTATGTAATTCACGAGCCACCTTCCTATAGATGATCTACTCTAGTATATAACACTATACTTATTTTTGTTGCTCTGAACCCCTTTCACCTTCTGATTAGGCATCGAACGATTGCCTGCCCGCTCGAAACTTCTCATGGTGCCTTCTTACTTTTCTCTTGATATTTTCTTAAGATTCAACTTGAGAGATACTTCCTACCACATTCCTTGAGTTATCTACGAGATAATCAACCTTAGGAACATCCATTCTCCCAAAATACCCCCCTTATACTTTCATAAATATGATGAAGATCCGAAAGAAGGATGATAACTTCCTCACGACGCATCCAAAGGAATGGAGGGACAAACATCATGGATCAACCTCTTCGAGAAGAGCAACCAAGAACGACAATATCCGTTATACCTTCGTAACCAGAACTTCCCCCCTTACTCTACCCCTTAAAATCTCGGGACGAGATTTCTTGTAGTGGAAGAGATTTCTAACGCCTCGGTAGCTCATCCAAAGTAATCACACATAAAATGTTGCCATGTCATCACAATTAATTTACTAAAACTCACTTTGTTTCGAACCGAATTCAAATTCAAATTTAATTACAAGTCAAATTATTATTTGTCCAAACAGAGGGACAAAAATGTTCGAGATGTTGCAAATAATCCTCAAATATTTTCATGTAGAAATCAACTCAAATTGGATTTTAATTTTGGCCCTAGCAATATTTTAACGGGCCAGCAACATTTAATTTGGTCTTTTAAATTACAACTATTAGTCTTACATTTCCCAAACCATATGAACCTTTGTGTGTGGACCTATGCTAATGCACTGGATTTATGTGCCAAGTTTCACGATGAACACAATTCATTTAGCAAAAATATAAATTACAAAACACTACAAAAAAGGTTGTATCGAAAATAAACAAGGGAAAAGGCATATATGCTTTTGTTCACTTGGCCCATTTAGTTGTAGAAGTGGCCCAACCCACTTCATCTCCTCTCCCTGCTTGCGCTACAGGTGACAGGGGAGGGCGTGGAGGCCATCTCGCAGCCATGGCTGCACCCCTGCCGACTTGCCAGCCATCAACTGCATCCCCGATGTCCTACAAGTACCTCTCGACGCCCTGGCAAACCCTAGCCCTCTCATTCGCCCCCCTCGTCTTGCCCCTCCCCTCGGTTTAGCGGTCGCCCGAGAAGCCCATGGCTGCGCCGTCGTGAAGCTCGCGGCCACCGTCGTCCCCTCGCCTACTGAGCACGTCAATACGCTCTATCGTCGACCACTGCCTCGACCACAACCACCAGATCAAGCCGGGAGCCCGTACATCGACCGAATCGAGGTCAACTTCAATCTCCGCCCCGCCGCTCGCCGTCTTCAATTCGACCTCACCGAAGCCTCCCCAATCCCGCTTTGCTCACCTACACGCTCGATCTGAGCCCCTCCTCCGATTCCCCTTCTTCCCCCTTTGAACTATGCCCGTAGTGGTCGCCCCGTGAGCTCCATCCGCCATGACCGATGGAGCTCAGCGTCCGTGCGCGCCCGCGTACTGCTGCTGCTGCTCCTGGCTGTGCCCTCTGTGGCTCTCCGTCGTGCCCCGCGCCCAGCCCGCGCTACCACGCGTGCCCGGGTCATGCCCTGCTGCATCGTTACTGCTGCGCTGCTTCACTCGCCGCTGATGCTCCTGCTGTTGCTGTTGTGCCGCTACAGCTGCTCTGCTTGCTACTGCTGCTGCTAGGCGCTGCTGTTGTTAGGCGTTGTCGCTGCTCTCTGCTCCATTTCCCTTCCTAGTTGTTGTTGTTGCAGCTCTACACTATTTCTGCTCTACGCTACTGATGGCCATGGTGGCCATGGCCGTGTGTGTGTGAACACGTGTGTGCGTAGGTGGGTGTGTGAGCCGGACCTTCTTTTGTTTTGGGGCTAACCACCGTCAGTACTAAACCCTCCACCCCTAATTAAGTTAGTTAAAATACATTTGCGTATGTGGCAATAACATGTGGACCCCTCCCTTTATTAGTTGAGTAAAATAATTAAATTGTCTTAGACTAGCTGTCTATGACATGCGCCCTTGTCAGTTTGATCAAGTCAAGAGTCAAACTATTTGACTGCTGACTAGATGTTGACCGGGCGGTCAACAGGGCCCACCAACCCCACTTGTAAGCCACCGTGGCTAAATCACAGTGTGTACACATAACTTTTGTCTATTTATTTCAAATTTAAAATAATTGTAGAAATTCTAGAAAATGTTTAAATATTAGAAAATTAATATAAAATAATCCGTAGCTCAGATAAAAAAATTATATATGAAAGTTGCTCAGAACGACGAGACGAAACTGATTGCGCGGTCCGTTTGCCTGTCAGATGCCTCTAACTATCTGAACATGGAACATTCCCCCTCCGGTCATCTATCTGACACAGGTTCGGAACCGGGAAAATATTTCCGGTTGTTTTCCCCCTTCACCTATTTTTTGTGCAGCACTACATTAGGTCGACCCTAGTTATGCTTTTCATCATGTCATGCTTAGTGGTACCTCTGTTGCTCTGTATTTACTGTGTCTTCCCCCTCTTCTCTCTAGTAGACCCCGAGACCGATGATGCCCCTATGATTGACTACGTCACCGATGACACTTCTTTCTATTCAGCAGAACTTCCAGGCAAGCAAACCCCCCTTGAGAAATTCCGATATCGCCCATTTGTTTCCCTCTCATGCTTGGATTAGAACTGCTACTGTTTTGTATGATCCTACTCAGATGCATAGCCTGTTTTTGTTACTTGCTTTCATACCTTACCTGCTTATTCTAAATTGCTTAGTATAGGTTGGTTAGAGATCCATCAGTGACCCCCACCTTGTCCTAGTTGCCCCTCTTTATGTTCGATGACTCGATCAACGTGATCGACGTCCAGGCCCCGACACCGCACATCACCCCCTCCCTTAATTGTAGGACTCTCCAAAGTTACTATCGAGTGCCGAGCGTGACACCCCATCAGCACTTCTGATGTTAACCCAGTAGTGTAGCTATTCGGACGTGTCCATCGAGGGTGTCGGGGGTTTGGTGTGACATATGCCAACGGATGGCTTATCATGGTGGGGGGCGAGTAGAATGTCGCCGGTGCCTGGAAACGGGATGAGGCGAAGACATGCACGCCGGAGGATCTTACCCAGCTTCGGGGCTCTCCGGGGAGATAATACCCCTACTGCTGCTCTGCGGGGTCTTTGCATGATCACTATGGCCAAGTGTTTACACGGTTGCTCCTTGAGCTGTTTCTAGTGGTAGAAGAGGGCAAGGCTAGAACTACTGGGATCCAACCCCTTACATGGGTGCCCTGGGGGGTTTATATAGGCCTGCCCCCCAGGGGTACAATGGTAACTTGACTGGGCGCGGGCCCCGCCGTCAGTGCCTCCGACCTCCAACTTCTCCGCCGATTGCTGGGGTCCGCCGACTGGTGGGCCCCGCCGACTGGTCTGGTACGGAGCTGACAGGCCGCGTCCGTCGCGGGCGGGTCTTGCCGGCCGCTGATTACTATAGCCGTGCTTCTAATGACGCAGGCTTGGTCATGGGGTCGTGGCAACAGCCCCGGCGCCTGGCGGGCGATCACTGTGGCCACTCCCAATCTCGTCTTGATTAATGGCGCGTGGGCCCTGGGGGAGGACTCGGCCGACTCCCCCGGGCCGACTCCCGACGGGTCCGACTGGCGGTCCTCCCACCGTCTCTCGAGGTCTCGCTGACTGGTGGACCCCGCTACCCCCAGGCCGTACAGACAAGCCGTTGTGGGCGCAGGACATGGTACTGTGGTGCTGATGACAGGGTCGGCCGGGCAACAGTGCCACGCCGCCCGGAGATCTTCCCGGGTACGGCGTGCTGTGGCCATGCCTGCCCTTGGTAAGGGGCGGTGAGTGGGCTTCACTGTAGCCACGCCCCTGCCTCGTCCCCTCCGATGAGGTCACGGTTTGTTGGAGTCGTCGGCTGACTCCCCAAAGCCGGCTTCTCTGGAAGTCGTCCCTAGGACTCGGCCGTGAGCGGGCAGTCGGCCGCCCTGCCGTTGGCTCCTCAGGAGGCGGCTCTTTGCCTCGGGGTCTCGAGGGGTGCAGCCTGCCCCGATGTCTTGAAAGGTTATGGGACTCGGGTTGGCCTACCCGTGGCCCATTACTCCGACAGTAGTCCCCGAAGCTGGTGAGGCGCCACGGACGATCGGCCGAGAAGTCTCAGCAATTTCCCTTTCCGGGTGCTTAGCACATGGTCTTGATTGACTTCTGCTGGGCTGTCTAGAAGGAGTCGGACTTGCTCAACTCGGACTTCACTCAATTTCGACTTGCTCGGTATTTCGAACGTCACGGCGGGATTTTAAGTGGCGTGCTAGCTAAGCCTCCAGGCCGCCGCCCGTTCTTGGCCTGTTACCCAAGGGCACGTGGCTAGGCCGTCCTGCCAGCCCACGCGCGCGACGGGACAGGCCCACAGGCGCGGCCCGCCACTACCGCGCCTCGGCGCCCGAGCGAATCCGCTGCGGTCCCGGTGGACGGTTGGGATTCCCGTGGATTTACTGTGCGCAGTAACTTTTACGTGGATCGTGGGGGTCATGGGGCTGTGGGCGCAGTAAATCCCCACGTCCGCCCCCTCGGCTTCGCAGCCCATAGGGCTATAAGTAGGGGGAAGAGGGGGGCACGTGCACCCCTCCTTCCCACTACTCCTCGTTCTCTTCCTCCTTGCCGCTCCTCGCACTCCTCCTTCCTCTTCTCTTCTTCGCTCCACCGAACGCCCAAGCTCCGGCGAACGCCACGGCGACAGCTCGCAATGAGTTCTTCCTCCGCTGCCGCGCCTCCCCCAGTGCATTCTGGCACCTGGGACGGTTCCGAGGTTCATGAAGACCACATCGAGTTCCTCCGCCGGACCCGTCGGCTTCCCGGCGAGGATCGCGTGCAGGTGCGTCTTGCACCGGAGGGGGAGATTTCCCCCGCCCCGCAGGAGGGCAAGCGGGTCATCTTCCGCTCGCACTGCCTGCGCGGGCTGGGGCTGCCGGCGAGTAGCTTCTTCCGGTCTTTCTTGGAGTTCTACGGCCTCCAGCCGCACCACCTCACCCCCAACACAGTGGTGCTGCTGTCCGCCTTCGTGGCCTTGTGCGAGGGCTTCCTCGGTGTCCTCCCCACCCTCGAGCTCTGGGGGGAGTTCTTCTTCTCCAAGCTCGGCACCCAGGCCGCGGGCGTGCCGACTCAATGCGGCGCCTTCATCGCCGTGCGAAGGTCAGGAGCCGACAACCCCTTCCCCTCCATCGCGCTGATAAAGTCGGTGAAGATGTGGCAGAGATCCTACTTCTACGTCAGGAACGTCGCCACGAGGGGCAACTAGGTCAACCTGCCGGCTTTCGAAGCCGGCCCGCCGGCTGGGAGACTGCCCAACTGGTTGTACCGGGCCAGGTCGCTGACGCCTGCGGGAGCCGGCGCCATCACGCGACTCCGAGTGCTGACGCGGTCGGAGGGTCTGACTGGTCCGGACCTGCTGGCCGCCTTCATCTCGCGCCGAGTTCTCCCACTCCAAGGCCGCCCTCACATGATAAGCCAGATGAGTGGGCGCCGTGACCCGAGTCGGATGTGCACCAAGGACATGCCTCACGAAGAGGTGGCCCTCATGGTGAACTACCTCTCGGACAGTAGGCTCCTGGAGGACTGGCGATTCGGCAAGGAGCCGTACTCCCGTGCCAACCCCCCGCCCGTGGTGAGTCGCCTTTCTTTTCTTTCTTTAGATTGTCTTCTTCTTGCTGAGTTTTGTTTTGACCAGTTGGCTTTGGTTAGAATCCCCTTCTTCATGCACCAGCCGGCACCTCGGGGCCGGCCCGTGAGTTTGTCACCGACCGGGCGGAGAGCGATATCGACGACCCCGATCTGGGGGCGGCGGCTCTGGAAGACAACACCGAGGGAGGAGGAGGGACCGCAGGCGACTTCAGGCCTTCGGCTACCTTCGCCGACTGGCCTAAAGACAGCGCCGAGGGAGAAGTCGCCCCTCGCCATCGGCCAGGAGCCAGCCAGCCTGGCGCGGGCTCTTCTGTCGTGCCGGGCGCTCCAGGCGGCGGGAAGAAGCGCAGGGCCGTGCCGACCTTGTTCGGCAGTCGGCCGAAGAAGCCCAAGGGCTCGGCTGCAGCGACCCGGCGGGACGAGGCAGCCGCGAAGGCCATCAGCTTCCGTAAGGAAGTGAAGAAGCCGCCGTTGGTCTCCGCGTAAGTTTTCTGTCTTCAAAGTTTTATTCTTTCTTCATGATTTGTATGAGTCTCTGCTTGCCCCTCTTTCTTCAGGGCTCCCCTCTCTCTTGAGCGGGTCGCCGCCGCCTCCGTCATGGGGTCAGCAGAGACGTCCACCACCACTCGGTGGATTGACCCCGCTGCTAATCTCCGGGAGGCGACGGAGTGGAATGCGCAGGAGAGGCGCAACAAAGAAGAGGCCCTCTGCCTGGAGAAGGCGGAGGCCGACAGGCGGAGGCCTCCGCTAAGAAAAAACTAGTGGAGGTCGAAGCCGCCGCCGTGGCGAAGCAGCAGGCTGAGGAAGCCGCATGCCGCCAGTCGGCCTTGCTCATCGCCCCGCTGAACTCTGCGCCACCGCCTCCGGAGTTCACGGGGCCAACTGGAGAAGCCGGTGGGGAGAACCTCGTCGAGGAGAGGGAAGGCGGCGACCCCTCTACTCTGGACGCGCACGTTCCGCCGCCGTCTGAAGGCGCGCAAGGTGAGTAGCCAGCGGACCCTCCGGTGCTGCCGACCGAAGACGAGGCCGTGGCAAGGCTACTCCTCCAAGTCGTCTCGCCAACGCGCCGTCGTCTGGAGAAGGCGACTTCGGCACCCCGCCCCCTGGAAGCCGGCACCGCCAGCTCGGCGGCCCCAGACGCTGAAGCGACGAGCGCCGCACCTATTGGGTGGGTGCAAGGAGGCGGCACAGGGCCGCTGAACCGGGTGCTCCTGGACGTACAGGCGAAGCTCCGTGCTGAGGGCGACGCTCTCCAGAGTTGCACCAAGGCATTCCTAGTGTCGCGGGCAGCCGTCCGGGTATGTTTTTTCCTTTTCCTTTGGTCTTTGTTTTCTTGCTTCTCTTTGTGGGGGCGCGCTAGCGCACCCACTGGGTGTAGTCCCCGAGTTTCGGGCCGGCTGCTGAGCAGGCGGCCCGGAACTCCAATTGATGAACTTCTGGGTACTAACTTTGTCTGAAATGCTTGTCACAGGATTACCACAACCTCCGCGTCACTTCCTTCAACCGTAACGTTGAAGAGCTGGGCAAGCGTACCGCCGAATTGGCGGAGAGCCGGAGTAAGTCCTTTTTTCTCCTCTGCGGGGGCGCACTAGTGCACCCGCGGGCTGTAGTCCCCGAGATTCGGTCCAACTATTGAGCAGTCGGGCCGGATCTCCCCGGCGACCTACTTTATTGACGACTGTTGTCTTTCTTCCTTTCCTTCAGGAGCCAACGCTGCTCTTCAGCAGCAGCTGAGCGAAGCCAACTCCTCCTTGCGTGCCAAAGGGGAGGAGTGCAGCAAGCTTGCCACAGAGCGCGATCTGCTGGCCACTCAGTTGGCAGAACAGAAGGAGCTGCTTGTGAAGTCGCAGAGGGAGGCGGAGGAGACGGAAACTGCCCTCTTGGCCGAGTTCGCGAGCGAGCGCTCCTCTTGGTCTAACAAGAGGCGCTACTGTCCTCCGGCTTCCATGAGATTGAAGACATCGTTGATGGTGAGTCTCTTTATTTTCTTTCTTCGAGTTGCTGACTTAGATCGTGCCGACTCCTGGTTTTGACTAGCTTCTTCGTTTCTTCTCGTCTGTGCAGACTTCTTCCCCCGACAGTCGCTGGCCGCCATCCAAGCCATCGAGGCCGACCGTGAGAGTTGGAGGGCGGAGGGCGCAGAGATCGCTGCCGATGCCCCCGAACTCTTGACGAGCACATCCTGAGCATCGAGGCTCGCCTCCGGCCGGTTCACCGGATGTTGCGCCGGCTCCAGCGCGTCGGTGCCCAGGCGATTGCCGCCCTTTGGCCGGATATGCAGGCTCCGCGCACCCCCAGCCTGACGGCCAACTGGCTGGAGGTCGCGACTGGTCGTCTTGAGGCCTGGAAGTGCTATTCGGCCCGGGCTGGAGCACGCTGGGCCTTGGAGTTCGTCAAGGCGTGGTACCCGGGTCTGGATCTAGACCGGTTGGCCACGCTTCGGTCGGAGGCCCAGCCGAAGCTGGCAGCTGCGGAAGACGCCCTCGTCAAACGTGTTGCGGCGATCGCCAAGTACACCGACACCAGCATCTTCGTCCCCGAGCGGTCTGAAGACGGCGAGGAGGTACCGCCAGAGTGGTTTGGGATGAACCCAAACTACGGCGAAGACTCGGCGGAGGTGATTGGCTCCAGCGTCGAGGAGGAGGACAAGGCGGAGGACGGGGGCGAGGCGGAGGCACCAAAAGATGGAGCAGACGGCCAGCCTCAGCCCAACCGCGCCTCCAGCAACGAGCCGCGTGCAACCGAGTCGACTGCCGCTGGAGGTGATCAAGCCGAGACTAGCCAGCCGGCTGCCCCAACGCCTGACGCTGGCGCCTCCTCCGAACCTCCGAATCCGTCTGCTGCCTCCTAAGCTGTCGTTGTATCTTTTATGTCATCTGCTTCAGTAGTCTTTGAAGAGCTTGTTAATTCACACAATTCCACCTGCCGGGTGTATCTTGAACCTCTACTCGACAATTCGGCCAAGGGCCCATGTTATGTACATATATATATCTATCTTTTCTTGCTCATTGTTCTTTTGGCTTTTTCCTTTGCCGATTTCTCTTAGTTGCCTGCCTTGCCAATCGGACAACCGCTCTGCGGACTGTTGCTGGATCAAGTGCTAGGCTACTTTGGGAAAGCAAGTACTTAGCCAATTTCAAGATTGTTTGAGAAAGTTGGATAGAAGGCGACAATCCGACTGTCCGAGAGTCGGTTTGCGAGAAAGGATGGAAGCCATCTTGAGCTATGTTTTACGCTTTGAGTCCTTAGCCATTTTTCATGCGAACACCCATTCTACCTTACCTCTGCCCACAGTACAGTCGCTCTGCGAGCTGCGGCTTCTGACAGAAGACGGTTTAGGTGTTACACACTACTTGTCCGGCTGCAGGAAGCATTTCATAGTGCAAGGCAGCAAGTCCCCGGGCCGACTTGTCGAGCCCGGTGCCAAGCGGCATGACAAAGAATAACATACTTGTAGGCATAATTTTTATCATACAGACAAAAGAGGGCAGTCCCCGAGCTCGTCTCGGGAGGCCCGAAGTCTTGGTACTTTAATACAAAAGGTAGCGTGCTACATACAGCGTCAATTGTAAAATCTTCGGAGGAGATTTGCATTCCATGGCCGCTCTATCTCCTTGCCGGAGTCGTCCCTCTTGCGTGCTCGGGGCTTCTGAGCGTCGATTAGGTAGTAGGAATCGTTGCCCAGTACTTTGCTTGATGATGAAAGGGCCTTCCCAAGGCGCCGACAGCTTGTGCTGGCCGGTTGTTCGCTGGATAAGCCGGAGCACAAGGTCGCCTTCTTGGAAAGATCTTGGCCTGACCTTCCTGTTGTGGTATCGGCGCAGGCTCTGCTGGTAGATGCTAGACCGGCTGAGTGCCAACAGCCGGCCCTCTTCGAGCAGATCGATGCCGTCTTGTCGTGCTTCTTCTGCTTCCTCCTCGGTGTACATGGTGACTCATGGGGAGTCAAACTCTATGTCCGTTGGGATGACGTCTTCGGCACCGTAGACGAGGAAGAAGGGCGTGAAGCTGGTTGACTTGTTTGGAGTCGTGCGCAAACTCCAGAGGACGGTGGCAGCTCGTCGAGCCAGCAGCCAGCCGAGCGCTCCAGAGGCTCGATCAACCGAGGCTTGATGCCGGACAGGATGAGGCCGTTTGCTCGCTCCACTTGGCCGTTTGACTGCGGATGGGCGAGGACTCTAGGTCCAGTCGGATGCCCTATGTTGCGCAGAAACGGGCCAAGGCGCCTTTGGCAAAACTTGTGCCGTTGTCGGTGATGATGCTATGTGGTATGCCATACCGAATTGTGATATCGGTGATGAAGGTCATGGAAGTCGGACCGTTCAGTTTCTTAATTGGCTTCGCTTCCACCCACTTGGTGAACTTGTCCACTGCGACAAGTAGGTGAGTTGAACCACCTCGTGCTGTCTTGAATGGTCCCACCATGTCTAGACCCCAAACTGCAAAAGGCCAGGCAATGGGGATGGTCTTGAGCGCAGAAGCCGGCTGGTGCGGCTTGGAGCTGAACTTCTGGCACCCTTTGCATTTTTGGACCAACTCCTTGGCCTCTTCCAAGGCAGTCGGCCAGAAGAAACCGTGCCGAAAGGCTTTGGCGACGAGTGCTCTTAAAGCCGCATGGTGGCCGCATTCGCCTTGATGGATGTCTTTGAGAATCGCCTGGCCTTGCTCTGGCTCTACACAGCGCTGGTAGACACCAGTGACGCTGCGCCTGACCAGCTCTCTATTGATTATGGTATAGGCTGCCGCCCGGTGTTGTACTTGCCGAGCTGAGGTCTCATTAGTTGGTAGCTCTTTATTCACCAGGAATTTGAGGATGGGCTGGGCCCATGAGGGTGCTGCTATTTCTTCGACTACCAGAACTGCGACTTGGACGAGGGCGGCTGGGCTGGGAGGCGGCGGGTTGGAGTCAACAGCCGCTTGCTGGGTTGATGAAGTCCCCAGGCCGACTGGCATGGTCCTTGGGCCGAGTTCTAGAATCTTCGAGTCCTCCACTGCAGTCCCCGGGCCGGGCTCGACTGTGGCGGCTTTGGAGTCATCCGCCAAAGTCCCCGTTCCGCCTGCCGGAGCTCTGGATTCGGATCCGCCATCTTCGGGAGGAGCCGGCACAAAAATGGAGTCTGATTCTGGTGAAGGCTTGACAGACGGCTTGAGGAGGCGTTGAAGGGCGACGCCAGATGGTATTGCTTGGCGGGTAGAGCCGATTCGTGCCAAGGCGTCTGCTTGGTCGTTGTCGTTTCTTGGCACATGGAGGAACTCGCACCCTTCGAAATACCCGCTGAGTTGCTGCATGAGGAAACGGTAGCTCGCCATGTTTGCGTCTTTCGCGTCCCAGTAGCCAGATGACTGCTGGACCACTAAGTCCGAGTCGCCATAGCACAAGATCCGGCGGATGCCAAGTTCTTTGGCAAGCCGGAGCCCGTGAATGAGCGCCTCATACTCGGCAACGTTGTTGGAGGCGGCAAAATGGATTTGCAGTGCATATTTGAGCTTGTCGCCTTTTGGAGAGGTGAGGACGACGTCGGCTCCCAAGACGGTGTGCATCTTGGAGCCGTCGAAGTGCATCCGCCAATGGGTGGAGTCAGGTGCTGGAGGCAGGTACTGGGTCTCAGCCCAGTCGACGAGGAAGTCGGCCAGTGCTTGTGATTTGATAGCGGTGCGGGGCTGGTAGTAGATGGTGTAAGGAGCCAGCTCTATGTCCCACTTGGCCACTCGACCAGAAGCATCTCGGCTACCGATGATCTCGGCAAGTGGAGCCGTTTAGACCATCATGATTGGATGCTCTTGAAAATAAGGCTTCAATTTCTTGGCAGCAAAGTGTACGCCATAGCACATCTTCTGGTAGTGGGGGTAGTTCTGCTTGGATGTCGATAGTACCTCGCTCAGGTAATATACTGGTCTCTGGACAGGCAGCGCCTTGCCTTCCTCCTTGCGCTCCACTACCATGACTGTGCTGACTACCCGGCTGGTGGCACGATGTACAGGAGCATAGGTTCCTTAGGAGTCGGAGCCGCCAGGACGGGTGGAGTAGTCAGCATCTTCTTCAACTGGTGAAAAGCTTCGTCCGCCTTATGGTTCCACTCGAAAAAAGCGGTCTTCTTCATGAGTTGGTATAAGGGTAGAGCTTTCTTCCCAGCCGACTGATGAATCGGCTGATGGATGCTAAGCAGCCGGTGAACTTCTGCACATCCAGCAGTCGGCTGGGTACCTCCATTCTCTCGATGGCCTTGATTTTTACTGGGTTGCATTCTATGTCGTGTTCAGAGACCAGGAAACCTAGTAGCTGGCCGGCTGGTACTCCAAAGACACACTTCTCGGGGTTGAGCTTGATCTGGAACCAGCGTAGGTTCTCAAAGGTCTCCTTGAGGTCTTCCAACAGTGTTCCACGCTTTTCCGTCTTCACCACCACGTCATCTACGTATATGTGGGCGTTCCTGCCGAGCTGCTTGAGGAGGCACTTCTGCATGCAACGCTGAAAGGTGGCACCGGCATTCCTCAAGACGAACGTCATGGTGAGGTAGCAGAATGCTCCAAACGGTGTGATGAAGGCGGTCTTCAATCTGTCAGCCGGGTTCAGCTTGATCTGGTGATATCGTGAGTATGCATCCAAGAAACTCAACAGCTCGCATCCGGCTATGGAGTCTATCACCTGATCAATTCTTGGCAGAGCAAACGGGTCCTTGGGGCAGGCCTTGTTGAGGCTCGTGTAGTCAATACACATTCGCCACTGCTTGTTCTTCTTTAGCACCAGGACCGGATTTGCCAGCCACTCCGGGAAGAAAACTTCCATAATAAAGCCGGCTGTTAGGAGTCGGGCTATCTCTTCTCCGACAACTCTTCTCTTTTCTTCTGATAAGCGGCGTAGGGGCTGCCTGACCGGCTTTGCATCAGATCGGACATGTAACTTGTGCTCGGCGAAATCCGTCGATACACCTGGCATGTCTTTGGGAGACCATGCGAAGATGTCCCGATTCTCACGGACGAAATCGATGAGCTCGCCTTCCTATTTGCTGTCGAGGTTTGCACCTACGATGGCGTACCTCTCTGGGTGCTCCGGATCCAAGGGTATCTTCTTTGTCTCTTTGGCCGGCTTGAACGAACCTTCGGCTTCCGACTCCTTCGGGTCGGGCGATATCTCCGGCTGCTTGCCAGCCATCGCCACAACTCGTTCAAGGAGTCGCTTCTCGGCTGCGATCACCAGGGACTCGGCTAGCCGACTGCTCTCGGCCGCGCAAGCGGACGACTTCCGGTAGTCGCCGGCCACAGTCAGAATTCCCCTGGAACTGGGCATCTTCATCTTGAGGTAGGCGTAGTGGGGGACCGCCATGAACTTGGCCAAGGCGGGTCGACCAAGTAGCGCATGGTATGGGCTCTCAAGGTCCACCACCTCAAACCAAACAGACTCTCTTTGGAAGTGATCTTTGTCCCCAAAGAGGACGTCAATCAGGATCTTGCCGATTGGTGAGCAGGAAACCCAGGAACAATGCCATGGAACACAGTCCGACTGTTCTGAAGCTGTCTTTGCTAGATTCCTAACTTCTTCATGGTGTCATTGTACATGATATTGATGTTGCTGCCCCCGTCTATCAGAACTCGTGAGAAACGCGCGGCCCGTTTGTCCGTGGCAAAGGTGGCGTCCAGGACCAAGGCATAGGAGCCCGGACTCGACATCACTTCTGGGTGGTCAGCCCTACTCCAGCTGATGGGTCTCTCAGACCAGTGCATGAAGTCTAGCGTCTCTGAGGCTACTGTGTTCACCTCTTGTCGCTGCAGCCGCCTGCTGCGTCGATCATCAGCCACACTAGTGAACACCACATAGGCTCCATGCTCTTCAGGGTATTCGTCTTGTACTGCGCCGACTGGCCTGATTGCCGGCTGCTGGGGCAGAGGCGGAGGCGACTGCCCAGTAGGCGGGGGTGGCAGGAGGCCATCTCCCTTGGCGATCCTGGTGAGCCAGTGGCACTTCCGGGTGGTATGATTCGAAGGCTTCACGCCGCTGTGGAACTTGCAAGGTCCATTCAAGGTCTGCTCATAGGAGAAGGCCGGCAACCAGTTCGTCTTGCCGCCTTTCTGTTGCTTGGGCGGAGGCTGCTCTTCTGGCTGCTGGGCTTCAATGGTCACGGCCTACCGGCTGCCGGAAGCCGTCTGCGGGGCCTTGCGCTTGTTGTCGCCCTGCTGTTGTCGCCGGCCGGCGTCTGCCGCCGGAGTTCTTGGAGCCTGAGGATCTACTTTGCCAGTCGTGTTGATGTGAATTTCCGCCTTCATGGAGGAGTCGGCTGTGGCGTACTTGTCCGCTATGATCAGCAGCTCGTCGAGGGTTTCTGGCTCATCGCAGAGGAGCTTGTGCTTGAGGAGGGTGCCTTCTCAGCACCCGGCTGTGAAGTACTCGATGGCCTGCACCTCGTGCACGCCCTCGCAGGAGTTCCGGAGCTCAGCCCAACGCGTGAGGTAGTCGCGAGTTGACTCGTCAGGACCTTGCATGCACAAGGAGAGCTGACGAGGCTTGGGAGGATGCTTTTATGTGCTGGTGAAGTTGCGGACGAACACTTCAGTGAAGTCGACCCAGCTGTTGATGCTGCAGGGCTTCAGGCTGTTCAGCCATGTCCGGGCCGTGCCCTGGAGCATGAGCGGAACACACTTTACGGCGACACGCTTGTTGCCGTTTGTTATGCTGACAGCCGTGGAATAGTCGACTTGCCAGTCTTCCGGCTTCACGGAGCCGGTATACTTGGCCGTGTCTCTTGGGAGCGTGAATCCTCTGGGAAAGGGCTTGTCCCGAATGCGGGGCCCGAAACAAGGCGGACCCAGCTCGTCTTCTTCTTCCAGCGCCAGGGACCGGTGAAGTCGGTCGATCCGGTGGCGAGCGTCATTCTCTCCAACTCCCTCTCGGCGGCCAAGGCGGTCACCGAGAGTCGGATGGTCAACAGGCGGCGGGGAGACTCGCCTCTCCTTGCGGGAAGGGGGAGGCAGACAGTCGCCCCATCGTTCCACTGCTCTCGGGCGGCCATCTCGGTCGCGCTCTATGGTAATGCGAGTCCGGTGGTGGCTGACAGCCGGCTACTTGTCCTTTCTTCCTCGGGCGCCGCCAGTCGGCGTCCGAGACGTCGCGCCTTGATCTCGGTGCGGGTCGTCGTTTGGCCGCTGCGGCGCCTCCGTGCAGCAGCCGGCCTCGTTCTACGCGGCGGCCGCGTCGAGGAGCCGCTGGACTCGCTCCATCATGAGGCGGCGTTCTTCGCCCTCGAAATTGTCCAACTCATCTGCCGCTGCCTGGGCGGCTCGAATGTTCTCCGCCGGTGTAGCGTACACGGGGCGGCTAGCCCCAAACAGGCTGGCGATGGCTACGCCGTGCTGCTGGACCGCGCCAAGGCGGCTAGGCCCTGCCGGGGCCGGTGAGCCGCCAACGGCGTGATCCATCTCCCGCTGGTAAGCTTCTGACAAGCGTCTCATGCTGGCCAGCTTCTTCGCGCCTTCAACGAGCTGAAGGCGGCGCGCTTCTAACGTCTCCGCGTCAGCATCTTCCGGAATGGGCGCAGTCAGGTCTTGCAGCGCTGCGCCGAGTGAGTCGAGCGCTCCTCCGCCAGGGAACTCATCATGACCGATGACTAGCACCTCAGTGACGGTGCTTTCGTCGCTCTCTGCATGGGGGAGAGGCTCGTCGTAGACCACCACGTTGGTGGGGAACGCGTCAATCGACGCGGTGTCGGAGTTAACCAGCATCGGGTCGGTGGAGCCTACGGACTCCAAGTCTACGGCAGGCTCGCCGGAAACGTGGAGTTGATCGAGGAGGCCCGCGAGGAGGTTTTCGGGGCCACCCGCGCCTGCGTCGGACGCAGGTTCGTCGGAGAGGCGGACCTCGCCGACAAGTTCGGCCAAGGAGCTGGCTGCGCAGGCAATCTCAACACCGCGCAGCGCGTCGATGCAGACTTCGCCTGGCGTGCCTGGCTGGCTGCGCTCGCCAGGGAGGAAAAGGCTTCCCGTCCAGAATAGATCTCCGGACGGCGGTGCACCAGGCCCCACGGTGGGCGCCAAATGTCGGGGGTTTGGTGCGACATATGCCAACATATGGCTTATCATGGTGGGGGCGAGTAGAACGTCGCCGGTGCCTGGAAACGGGATGAGGCGAAGACATGCACGCCGGCGGATCTTACCCAGCTTCGGGGCTCTCCGGGGAGATAATACCCCTACTGCTGCTCTGTGGGGTCTCCGCATGATCACTATGGCCAAGTGTTTACACGGTTGCTCCTTGAGCTGTTTCTAGTGGTAGAAGAGGGCAAGGCTAGCTCTCTCCTTCTATCTGGTATGGTCTAGAACTACTGGGATCCAACCCCTTGCATGGGTGCCCTGGGGGGTTTATATAGGCCTACCCCCCCAGGGGTACAATGGTAACTCGACTGGGCGCGGGCCCCGCCGTCAGTGCCTCCGTCCTCTGACTTCTCCACCGACTGCTGGGGCCCACCGACTGGTGGGCCCCGACGACTGGTCTGGTACGGAGCCGACAGGCCGCGTACGCCGCGGGCGGGTCTTGCCGGCCGCTGATTACTGTAGCCGTGCTTCTGATGACGCATGCTTGGTCATGGGGTCGTGGCAACAGCCCCGCCGCCTGGCGGGCGATCATTGTGGCCACTCCCCGTCTCGTCTTGATTAATGGCGCGTGGGTCCTGGGGGAGGGCTCGGCCGACTCCCCCGGGCCGACTCCCGACGGGTCCGACTGGCGGTCCTCCCGCCGTCTCCCGAGGTCTCGCTGACTGGTGGGCCCCACTGCCCCCAGGCCGTACAGACAAGCCATCATGGGCGCAGGACTTGGTACCGTGGTGCTGATGTCAGGGCCGTCCGGGCAACAGTGCCACGCCGCCCGGAGATCTTCCCGGGTACGGCGTGCTGTGGCCATGCCTGCCCTTGGTAAGGGGCGGGGAGTGGGCTTCACTGTAGCCACGCCCCTGCCCTGTCCCCTCCGATGAGGTCACGGTTTGTTGGAGTCATCGGCTGACTTCCCAAAGCCGGCTTCTCTTGAAGTCGTCCCTGGGACTCGGCCGTGAGCGGGCAGTCGGCCGCCCTGCCGTTGGCTCCTCAGGAGGTGGCTCTTCACCCCGGGGTCTTGAGGGGCGCAGCCTGCCCCGATGTCTTGAAAGGTTATGGGACTCGGGTTGGCCTACCCGTGGCCCATTACTCTGACAGAGGGTGATTCCTCCTTGACCACTCTTGATAACGACTCTATCGTGCAACCCCTCAAGCGTGGACCAACGAGGTGATTCCTCCAAGTCCACCTTGATGGTTACATCGAGTGGGAATCCATCGAGGGTGATTCCTCAGGTTTCCCCATTGCTCTTTCAGACACATGGTTACTTTGACTTACCACAAAGCCATGATGACATCGGGTCGGCCCTGAGGGGTACCAGCGAGTGATGTGAAGTCAGTTTGATCTGGATGATACTGATACGTCTCCAACGTATCTATAATTTTTGATTGCTCCATGCTATTATATTATCTATTTTGGATGTTAATGGGCTTTATTTTACACTTTTATATCATTTTTGAGACTAACCTACTAACCGGAGGCCCAGCCCAAATTGTTGTTTTTTTGCCTATTTTAGGGTTTCGACGAGAAGGAATATCAAACGGAGTCCGAACGAAATGAAACCTTCGGGAACGTGATTTTCTCAACAAACGTGATCAATGAGACTTGGAGTGTGCGTCAAGAAACAAACGTGGCGGCCACAAGGCAGGGGGCCTGCCCTCCACCCTCGTGGGCCCCTCGTTGCTCCACCGACGTACTTCTTCCTCCTATATATTGTGATGCCCCGAGACCGATGTGCCAGGTGTCCTCCAGTTATTCGCTGTTGTGGCCTTTTCATTTGCTTGCGTGTTGCATCTTGCCATGTCATCATCCGCATTGCATCTCCATGTTTTCAAAACTTGCATCCGTCCGGGTTCCCCCAGTTCCATCTGTTGTCCGTTCTAAGCCCAGACACACTTGCACGCACCCGCGACACGTCCGAAATATTATTTTATAAGTGGCTGGAAAATGTTCTCGGAATGGGATGAAAGTTGGCATGTGGTCTTATAATAGTGTATATAGACCGCCTGTCAATTTTCATCGCATTTGGAGTCTGTTTGATGCTCCAACGCATAACTATAGCGGCAGTATAGCCGGTCTTTTCGTCGGACGTTTTCAGTCTCCGGAAATCATGTCGGGCTGCATCTCTCCCCTCTTCTCTCAGACCAACCCGCTCTTCACAATCCACCTAGGCCCATGCCTACCCCTCTTTGCACAATGCATCAGACCTCCTCCCGTGCGCGTCCGAAAGCTATCGCGGACCCGACCCGAGTAGTTGTGACCGATGGGTCCGGAACATCCCCAAACATCTGCAAAACATCACCGTTTTCTTATTTGGCCTCCATAGCCTATTTTTTTTCTCACCGTCCGATTTTGATCGGAGGGACAAGATAGCCCCTAACCTAACCAACTTGCTATATATAGATCAACCACTAGACTATTTTGCCAAACCCTAAATTCTAGGACTTTTGTCCGTGTTGCCGCCGCCGCACTCATCTCCCACCTCGGGATCCTCCCCAATCCAAAATCCCTCCTCGTTTTCCTCTCCTACCCAATCCCACCGTAGCCAACCACCATCGCTTCCATTTCTGTGCCCGACCGATCCCGCGGCCTCCTCTCCCCTCGAGCCCGAGGCCATGCCTCCTCTGCTCGATCTCGCCTGCCACCATCGACCGGAGCCTCCCAGCGCAGCCACACCCGATCCACCTTCTGGAGTGCACCCGAGAGGCCCGAGCTCCTCCAACTTCGCGACCTCGCTGCCGCACCACCTCGCTCCATCGTCCTTCGTTTCTGCAGCCTCCCCGCTCTCTTCGTCGACGCAGGGAGAGGAGACGAGCTCCTTCCGAAGACCAGCAGGAGGCCCCTGCCGCCTTGGACCTCATCGTCGCCGCCCAGATCTCCAAGCCCGCGCTGCGCCAGGTCATCTTGTCACCGGGAATGGATTCCCCAACCCCGGATCTGACGCCTGCCGTCGTCCCCGTCGCCGGAGCCTTCAACAACGCCCCAAGTCCCACCATGAACGCCCGACCTCGAGCTTCCGTTGGCGAGCCACTCTACCACTTGATCAGGACGGGGTCAGCCTGGTCCACTCCGTGCAGCGAACCCCGCGCCTCGATGCCATGGATCCGCGTCAAGCCCCGCCATCCCCGCCGCTCCTCTGCATCTCGCCTCAGCCTTCCCTGCTTCTGCGTGTGTAGCCCACGCAAGGTCGAGGACGACCAGCGACCAGCGCCTGCGTTGACATCCGGTCGTTAGCCGCCAGCCCGCTAGCGCCTTCCCAAGGCCCAGTGCCAAGCCAGGCCCAGTCGGGCCAGATCCACACCGCCCTTGCTGGCCTTCCTCTTCACCAGCGGGCCAAGCCCATGGGTGAGCAGCCCCAGCCCTCTCCTGTGCACTATGGGCCGAGTCACTTACAGCCCATGTTGTTTTTTTTCCTGAACAAAATTTTCTAATATCCAGTGTAAACAGTTTTCCAGAAAAGCCCTTCAAGTCCATGCATTTAATAACTTCTCAATCTTGCATCGGTTTAAAATAATATATATATGGAAGATGCTTAGTTTTTCATCTAGTTTCACAATAACCAACTTTCATGCATGTTTAGAATGCTTAAATTGTTGTTTGCTTTAATTTGCCCCTATGTCATGCTAAAATGTTTTCTTTCATAACTAAATAACCGTAGCTCCAAATCTAACAAACTTTATATGTAAATGGGGTAGAAAAATGCATAGTTTAACATGGTGGCATCTCTTTGCATGTTTGGCAACTCTAAAATATGGTTTAGGGAAGAACAGTACCAAATCCATTAATATGCACATGAGACTTTTCCGGACTTGTTGCTTGTTGTTCCGGCCTCATTTAAACTTGCCTAGATAGGTAGTTTTCATTTGCTTCACCCCTTGACATGTTAAGAACATTTAATTTGGTTGGGTACATAACCGGGAGTGAACTAAAGAATTGATGTGGTGTTCCGTCAATATGCAACTCGTTGCATATTGAGCTCCACTTAACTTGTAGTGTTGCTTGTGCATTTTGCCATGCCATGAATCATTAAACCAGATATGCATCATACTTGGTTGTGCATCATGCCATGTTGATGTGTTGTTTGTTTACTATATTGTGTGCTTCTTTCCGGTGTTGCTTCTTCGGGTTGGTTCCGATAACGTCGCGTTTGTGAGGAACCGTTCGACTACGTCCGTTTGTCTTCTTCATGGTCTCGTTCTTCTTCCTTGCGGGATTTCAGGCAAGATGACCATACCCTTGAAATCACTTCTATCTTTGCTTGCTAGTTGCTTGCTCTTTTGCTATGCCTATGCTACGATACCTACCACTTGCTTATCGTGCCTCCCATATTGCCATGTCGAACCTCTAACCCACCTTGTCCTAGCAAACCGTTGTTTGGCTATGTTACAGCTTTGCTCAGACCATCTTATAGCATTGCTAGTTGCAGGTGAAGATTGGAGCTTGTTCCATGTTTGGAACATGGTTATTTTGTCGGGATATCACAATATCTCTTATTTAATTAATGCATCCATATACTTGGTAAAGGGTGGAAGGCTCGGCCTTATGCCTGGTGTTTTGTTCCACTCTTGCCGCCCTAGTTTCCGTCATATCAGTGTTATGTTCTCGGATTTTGCGTTCCTTACACGGTTGGGTTATAATGGGAACCCCTTGACAGTTCGCCTTGAATAAAACTCCTCCAGCAATGCCCAACATTGGTTTTACCATTCGCCACCTAGCCTCTTTTCCCTTGGGTTCCGTGGACTCAAGGGTCATCTTTATTTAAACCCCCCCGGGCCAGTGCTCCTCTGAGTGTTGGTCCATCTTGTCAGCCGCCGGTGGCCACCAGGGGCAACTCTGGGCTGGCCTACCGGAAGTTTAGACAATCTGAGTGTGCCCTGAGAATGAGATATGTGCAGCTCCTATCGGGATTTGTCGGCACATTCGGGCGGTGTTGCTGGACTTGTTTTACCATTTTCGAGGATGTCTTGTAACCGGGATGCCGAGTCTGATCGGAATGTCTTGGGAGAAGGAATATCCTTCGTTGACCGTGAGAGCTTGTG
The DNA here is from genome assembly GCF_018294505.1 of Triticum aestivum. Classification (NCBI taxonomy): domain Eukaryota; kingdom Viridiplantae; phylum Streptophyta; class Magnoliopsida; order Poales; family Poaceae; genus Triticum; species Triticum aestivum. The sequence goes on from NC_057803.1 coordinate 189,051,933, forward strand.
ATGGGCTAAGTTGGGACACCCCTGCAGGGATTGATCTTTCAAAAGCCATTCCCGCGGTTATGGGCAGATGGGAATTTGTTAATGTCTGGTTGTAGAAAACCTAAAGTTTATCTTAATTAAAACGCATCAACCGTGTGTGTTACCGTGATGGTCTCTTCTCGGAGGGGTCCGGGAAGTGAACACGGTGTTGGAGTAATGCTTGACGTAGGTTGTTCTAGGATCACTTCTTGATCATAGTTGTTCGACCGTGCCTTTGCTCTCTCTTCTCGCTCTCATTTGCGTATGTTTAGCCACCATATATGCTAGTCGCTTGCTGCAACTCCACCTCATACCTTTTACCCTTCCCATAAGCTTAAATAGTCTTGATCGCGAGGGTGTGAGATTGTTGAGTCCCCGTGAATCATAGATACTTCCAGAACCAGTTTGCAGGTGTCGATGATATCATGCAGGTGATGCAACCAAGCTCAAGGAGGAGCTCGATGAAGATCTCGTTCTTTGTGTCGTTTCGTTTCCAGTTGATCAGTAGTGGAGCCCAGTTGGGACGATCGGGGATCTGTGTAGCATTTGGGATAGTCTTCTTTTATTTTTGTTCCGTAGTCGGACCTTGAGTGTATCTGGATGATGTAATGCTTTATTCATGTATTGTGTGAAGTGGCGATTGTAAGCCAACTATGTATCTCTTTCCCTTATTTATTACATGGGTTGTTGTGAAGATTACCTCACTTGCGACATTGCTTTCAATGCGGTTATGCCTCTAAGTCGTGCTTCGACACGTGGGAGATATAGCCGCATCGAGGGTGTTACAAGTTGGTAATCAGAGCCTTCCCCGACCTTAGGTGCCCCCTGCTTGATCGAATCGTTGGCGTTGTTGAGTCTAGAAAAATGTTAGGAATTCTTTTTACTCCTCAGTCCCTTCGTCGCTCTGGTGAGGCATCCTGACGTAGAGTTTTGACTCTTCTCTTCTCAAATTTCACTAAAAAAATTAGGATCATGCGGGTATCTTGGAATCGTTCCAATGGTTTTGTGACGAGAACATTGTTCTTGGTGCCTCCTGACATTTAGGGGTTGTGGCAGTGTCCCGGGGAGTTGAGCTCCGAGGTGTTGTCGTCACAATTTTATTGTTGCAGTTCTGGAATACCTGATTTTCACCGACATCGAAAATCTCTTTTATGCAGTTGTCGGTGAGATAACCTCGATGCCACCCAGTACTAGGGCGGGAGTTCGGGAGTATTGCCATAACTCGTATAAAGGATGCTTTTCGAAGGTTGAGGTAAATGATTTCCGAAGGTTTCTTGGTTATGTGTTGAAGGATGGATACATCTGGATGTAGGATTTGTTAGTTTTCGGTGAGATATTATGCTTCCCCTCTATCCCCAACACCTGATTGCATAACCGGAAAGTTTCGGGAGTTTATAAGTGGGAATTCAAGTAGCTCTTAGGATATCTTTCCGACAGATGTACGATATGAAATTGGGGTTCGACGTCTAGTGGTCCGCCTATTCACGGTTGGTTTTATAGTGGTCTCGTTGTGTCTTAAAGAGTCCTTGGCTATGCCAACTCGGGGACGCTTCGTATGTCATGTGCACTACCTTGTACATGATGGTGCTGTACGATCGAGCCCGTGTAGGCCCCACCATGAAAACTTCGAACAAAATCTCTATCATATGTTTGTTCCGGCTTATTTTGCAAGCCAATCCTTTGTTTTTCTTTTGAGTTGTGGTATTCGAGTTTCTTCGAAGTCAAGTGTGATCCCATACATTTTTCCTAAGCGGTGTTCTCATGTTCCTATGTGGATACTAATCCTTCTTGATCATTGAGATTGTCATGTCAATCCTTCTCAACCGGCGTATTTCTCTTCAAGTGGATCCGTCCATTTTCAACATCCGCCAGATCAACTCAAGTCTTTTTAACGGTGTTTGTTTCATCCGTCTCCAAGTTGCCTTTGTTTTCCCGCCCACCCACCATTTTTCTTCAAGGACTAAGATTTCTTAATCGAGTATCCATCTTATTGATGTGAAGTCTCTCCATTCTTTTCCTTCAATGTTCTTATCCGGTGATTCTCATGAAGATACTAACGGAGCCTCAAGTTCATCATTCTTCGTTCTTTTTCTTCTCCGGTGGATTCTAGTCAAGCCTTGTCAATCATATCTCTTCCTTGTTTCAATACTTTCTCTTGCCGGTGCACCTCTCAATCATCCATTTCTCGCTAATCATTTGTTCTGGAGTGCTCAAGATATCTCGATGATTCGTGCTTCCACTCTGTTTTCGTTCAAGCTATTTCGAGGATGTTATCTCATTCAAGCCTTTTAATTCAACCGGCGCAATCTTCCTTTTAAATCGTTCAATGGTGTATCTTTTTAGTGGGCCCTAACCCACATATTTTTTCCCAGGATCTTACCTGACTCTTCTTATTTTTCCAGAGCTATCCTCAAATTCATTTCGAAGTTTGACGTAAGAATGATTTTTCATCAGTCAAGTGCCTTTCTCCAAGATCTTTCTAATTCTTTTCATCGTTGGCTCAATCTCTTTGCTTTTGATTCTTCCGGAGTGTCTCAATAATTCATGGTGGTGTTTCTCATTGTCTTTCTCAACACTTGAAGACCGAAGAAGATTTTCTCTCAATCTTGTTCCATTCTCTTCAAGATTCATGGTTCTAGCTTGTTGCCATCCTCTCATAATTGTTTTTGATTGTGAGAATCATTTTCATCCTTCCGGAGCAACCCAGGAGTCTTTTCAGTTTGATTCTCTGAAGGGCATCATTTCGGGATTATTCATTCCAGCTTTCAGCTATTGTTCTCCAAATCTTACCGGTGCTTCTTTCAAGTATCCCCTAATCAGCTTGGGCTCTCTTCGCTCACTTGTATCTAAATCCCCTCAAGTATCTTCATTCGTTTCCCAAATTCTTCCTGGTGAATTGTGACTTTGCTATTTTAATTTTCAATTCTTACGGTGGTTTGCTCAAGATTCTCTTCCATGGGTATCATATTAATTCATTCGTTGTTTCATCCTACCGGTGGTTCATTGAAGACCTTCTCAAGTTTGATTTATATCTCTCTTAATCTTTTCAATGAGAATAAGTAGTATGCCAAACCCGTTGTTTGTCATCAATTTAATTGGTGAAGGATGAGCATAATGTAATTATTATTCTTGTTTCATCGAGTAAACTCAATTCCCTATTCCGGAGGCTCGTCAAATTCCTGATTTCAATTGTCTCATCTTCTCTTTTTCCCGGAGTTCCAACCTTTTTCAATTATTTCACCATGGAGATTCATTTAAATCGGTACAAGGATTCACCTTGCGTTTTCAACTTCCCTTTCCTTCCGTTTGATCATTCTTTTGTTTACCGGAGTTCTTCATGAAGGCTCTACATGATGGTTCATCAAGGATTTAATTTCTTCTCGAAGTGTTCATCAACATTTTTTTCTAAGGAGCTCAAGTTTTCTTCATCTTGCAATCTGGAGTGCAATTCTTTCACGCATATCTTTTGAGGTGGTGTTATGTCATTTTTGGTATTTTCCCTCCGTGCTTCATGATTCACATGTTGTCAAGAACGAGATATTTTACATCCATCAATCTCTTCATTGGAGTTATCTTGGGTTATATTTCACCTAAAGCTTTCCCTAAGGATTGTTGCTATTAATGGTGATAATATATGATCCAAGTTCTTCATCTATCCTCCCGGTGAAATATTTTCTCGCCTCCTTGTCATATAAATCCAATCAAATCTTTTCCGTGAGTGGCAAGTTGTCACCTCATAATTTTGAGATGTTCTCCATAAGCCCACTACAAGCTTACTCTTTTCATTGTTGGTTTTCCAACAACTCCGTTCGACCCTTCTCCTAAGGATGCCTTCTCAAACTCTCTTATGGCACTAGTTGACCTTTTCTTCTCCATCCTTTCATTTCAATGATCTATATTCTTTCTTCTTACGGAGGCTTTGTGATGTTTCTCATTTCTCTCTTCATCTCAAGTTGCGAAGATCATGAACTTTTCATGCTTATCCTTTTAACCGGGGTGTTGTGACCTTTTGCTCAAGTTCTTTTCGCCTTATCAAGCCTTTCACATCTTTTCAACCGGAGTGTTGTCTGATATCTTTCTTACCCCTTGTTCCATTCATTCATTAGTTCCGGAGGTAGTGTGTTGTGTTTTCATCAAGTATCTTCTCATCTTATCAAGTTCTTATTCAATTCCTTTTCTTTTCAACCGGAGTGCTACCCGGATTGGTTCTTTCTTATTCCTCTTTCTTAACGGAGCGCTTTCAACTTCGTTCATCTCCGTTGTATTCTTTTCTCGAAATGGCTTAACCTTTTCAAGGTTCTTTGGTCTCACTCATTTGTCAAAGAAGCAACTTAGTTTTACCTCTTCTCCATTCTCTTCCGTTTTCCCTCCGGTGCCATTCTAGATCTCGGGACGAGATCCTCTCATAGTGGTGGAGTGTTGTGACGCCCCGAGACCGATGTGCCGGGTCTCCTCCAGTTATTCGCTGTTGTGGCCTTGTCATTTGCTTGCGTGTTGCATCTTGCCATGTCATCATCCGCATTGCATCTGCATGTTTTCAAAACTTGCATCCGTCCGGGTTCCCCCAGTTCCATCCGTTGTCTGTTCTGAGCCCAGACACACTTGAACGAGCCCGTGGCACGTCCGAAATATTATTTTATAAGTGGCTGGAAAATGTTCTCAGAATGGGATGAAAGTTGGCGTGTGGTCTTATTATAGTGTATATAGACCGCGTGTCAAGTTTCATTGCATTTGGAGTCTGTTTGATGCCCCAACGCATAACTATAGCGGCAGTATAGCTGGTCTTTTCGTCGGACATTTTCGGTCTCCGGAAATCGTGCCGGGCTGCATCTCTCCCCTCTTCTCTCAGACCAACCCGCTCTTCACAATCCACCTAGTCCCATGCCTTGCACAGCGCATCAGACCTCTTCCCGCGTGCGTCCGAAAGCTGTCGCGGACCCAACTCGAGCAATTGTGATCGATGGGTCCGGAACATCCCCAAACATCTGCAAAACATCACCGTTTTCTTATTTAGCCTCCATAGCCTATTTTTTTGCTGACCATCCGATTTTGATCGGAGGGACAAGATAACCCCTAACCTAACCAACTTGCTATATATAGATCAACCACTAGACTATTTTGCCAAACCCTAAATTCAAGGACTTTTGTCCCTGTTGTCGCCACCGCCGCACTCATCTCCCACCTCGGGATCCTCCCCAATCCAAAATCCCTCCTCGTTTTCCTCTCCTACCCAATCCCATCGTAGCCAACCACCATCGCTTCCATTTCTGTGCCCGACCAATCCCGCGGCCTCCTCTCCCCTCGAGCCCGAGGCCATGCCTCCTCTGCTCGATCTCGCCTGCCACCATCGACCGGAGCCTCCCAGCGTAGCCACACCCGATCCACCTTCTGGAGCGCACCCGAGAGGCCTGAGCTCCTCCAACTTTGCGACCTCGCTACCGCACCACCTCGTGCCATCGTCCTTCGTTTCTGCAGCCTCCCCGCTATCTTCGTCGACGCAGGGAGACGAGCTCCTTCCGAAGACAAGCAGGAGGCCCCTGCCGCCTTGGACCTCATCGTCGCCGCCCGGATCTCCAAGCCCGCGCTGCGCTAGGTCATCTTGTCACCGGGAATGGATTCCCCAACCCCGGATCTGACGCCTCCCGTCGTCCCCGTCGCCGGAGCCTTCAACAACGCCCCAAATCCCGCCATGAACGCCCGACCTCGAGCTTCCGCTGGCGAGCCGCTCTACCACTTGATCAGGACGGGGTCAGCCTGGTCCACTCCGTCCAGCGAACCCCGCGCCTCGACGCCATGGATCCGCGTCGAGCCCCGCCATCCCCGCCGCTCCTCTGCATCTCGCCTCAGCCTCCCCTGCTTATGCGTGTGTAGCCCATGCGAGGTCGAGGACGACCAGCGACCAGCGCCTGCATTGACTTCCGGTCGTTGGCCGCCAGCCCGCTAGTGCCTCCCCAAGGCCCAGCGCTAAGCCAGGCCCAGTCGGGCCAGATCCACGCTGCCCTTGATGGCCTTCCTCTTCACCAGCGGGCCAAGCCCATGGGTGAGAAGCCCCGGCCCTCTCCTGTGCACTATGGGCCCAGTCAGTTACAGCCCATGTTGTTTTTTTTCCTGAACAAATTTGTCTAATATCCAGTGTAAACAGTTTTGTAGAAAAGCCCTTCAAGTCCATGCATTTAATAACTTCTCAATCATGCATCGGTTTAAAATAATTTATATATGGAAGATGCTTAGTTTTTCATCTAGTTTCACAATAACCAACTTTCATGCATGTTTAGAATACTTAAATTGTTATTTGCTTTAATTTGCCCCTATGCATGCTAAAATGTTTTCTTTCATAACTAAATAACCGTAGCTGCAAACCTAACAAACTTTATATGTAAATGGGATAGAAAAATGCATAGTTTAACATGGTGGCATATCTTTGCATGTTTGAAAACTCTAAAATATGGTTTAGGGAAGAACAGTACCAAATCCAGTAATATGCACATGAGGATTTTCCGGACTTGTTGCTTATTGTTCTGGCCTCATTTAAACTTGCCTAGATAGGTAGTTTTCATTTGCTTCACCCCTTGACATGTTAAGAACATTTAATTTGGTTGGGTACATAACCGGGAGTGAACTAAATAATTGATGTGGTGTTCTGTCAATATGCAACTCGTTGCATATTGAGCTCCACTTAACTTGTAGTGTTGCTTGTGCATTTTGCCACGCCATGAATCATTAAACCGGACATGCATCATACTTGGTTGTGCATCATGCCATGTTGATGTGTTGTTTGTTTACTATGTTGTGTGCTTCTTTCCAGCGTTGCTTCTTCGGATTGGTTCCGATAACGTCGCGTTTGTGAGGAACCGTTCGACTACGTCCGTTTGTCTTCTTCATGGACTCGTTCTTCTTCCTTGCGGGATTTCAGGCAAGATGACCATACCCTCGAAATCACTTCTATCTTTGCTTGCTAGTTGCTCACTCTTTTGCTATGCCTATGCTATGATACCTACCACTTGCTTATCGTGCCTCCCATATTGCCATGTCGAACCTCTAACCCACCTTGTCCTAGCAAACCGTTGTTTGACAATGTTACCGCTTTGCTCAGCCCATCTTATAGCGTTGCTAGTTGCAGGTGAAGATTGGAGCTTGTTCCATGTTTGGAACATGGTTATTTTGTTGGGATATCACAATATATATTATTTAATTCATGCATCTATATACTTGGTAAAGGGTGGAAGGCTCGGCCTTATGCCTGGTGTTTTGTTCCACTCTTGCCGCCCTAGTTTCCGTCATATCGGTGTTATGTTCCCGGATTTTGCGTTCCTTACACGGTTGGGTTATAATGGGAACCCCTTGACAATTCGCCTTGAATAAAAATCCTCCAGCAATGCCCAACATTGGTTTTACCATTCGCCACCTAGTCTCTTTTTCCCTTGGGTTCCGCAGACTCAAGGGTCATCTTTATTTAAACCCCCTCGGGCCAGTGCTCCTCTGAGTGTTGGTCCATCTTGTCAGCCACCGGTGGCCACCAGGGGCAACTCTGGGCTGGCCTACCAGAAGTTTGGATAATCTGAGTGTGCCTTGAGAACGAGATATGTGTAGCTCCTATCGGGATTTGTCGGCACATTCGGGCAGTGTTGCTGGACTTGTTTTACCATTGTCGAGGATGTCTTGTAACCGGGATGCCGAGTCTGATCGGAATGTCTTGGGAGAAGGAATATCCTTCATTGACCGTGAGAGCTTGTGATGGGCTAAGTTGGGACACCCCTGCAGGGATTGATCTTTCGAAAGCCGTGCCCACGGTTATGGGCAGATGGGAATTTGTTAATGTCCGGTTGTAGAAAACCTAAAGTTTATCTTAATTAAAACGCATCAACCGTGTGTGTTACCGTGATGGTCTCTTCTCGGCGGGGTCTGGGAAGTGAACACGATGTTGGAGTAATGCTTGACGTAGGTTGTTCTAGGATCACTTCTTGATCATAGTTGTTCGACCGTGCCTTTGCTCTCTCTTCTCGCTCTCATTTGCATATGTTTAGCCACCATATATGCTAGTCGCTTGCTGCAACTCCACCTCATACCTTTTACCCTTCCCATAAGCTTAAATAGTCTTGATCGCGAGGGTGTGAGATTGTTGAGTCCCCATGAATCACAGATACTTCCAAAACCAGTTTGCAGGTGCCGATGATATCGTGCAGGTGATGCAACCGAGCTCAAGGAGGAGCTTGATGAAGATCTCATTCATTGTGTTGTTTCATTTCCAGTTGATCAGTAGTGGAGCCCACTTGGGACGATCGGGGATCTGCGTAGCATTTGGGGTAGTCTTCTTTTATTTTGGTTCCGTAGTCGGACCTTGATTGTATCTACATGATGTAATGCTTTATTCATGTATTGTGTGAAGTGGCGATTGTAAGCCAACTATGTATCTCTTTCCCTTATTTATTACATGGGTTGTTGTGAAGATTACCTCACTTGCGACATTGCTTTCAATGCGGTTATGCCTCTAAGTCGTGCTTCGACACGTGGGAGATATAGCCGCATCAAGGGCGTTACATATATATCCACGTACCCCCCCAAACATCCAATTGCACCATGAAAACCTAATTCCACCGCCACAACCTTCTGTACCCGAGAGATCCCATCTTGGGGCCTTTTCCGGAGCTCCACCGTAGGGGGCATTGATCACTGAGGGCCTCTACATCAACTCCATGGCCTCTCTGGTGATGTGTGAGTAGTTTACTTCAGACCTTCGGGTCCATAGTTATTAGCTAGATGGCTTATTCTCTCTCTTTGGATCTTAATACAAAGTTCTCCTCGATCTTCTTGGAGATCTATTCGATGTAATCTTCTTTTGCGGTGTGTTTGTCGAGATCCGATGAATTGTGGGTTTATGATCCAGTTTATCTATGAACAATATTTGATTCTCCTCCTTTGAATTCTTTTCTGTATGATTGGTTTATCTTTCGAAGTCTCTTCAAATTATCAATTTGGTTTGGCCTACTAGATTAATCTTTCTTGCAATGGGAGAAGTGCTTAGCTTTGGGTTCAATCTTGCGGTGCTTGATCCCAGTGACAGTAGGGGAAACGACACGTATTGTATTGTTGCCATCAAGGATAAAAAGATGGGGTTTATATCATATTGCATGAGTTTATCCCTCTACATCATGCCATCTTACTTAAAGCATTACTCTGTTCTTATGAACTTAATACTCTAGATGCATGCTGGATAGCACTCGATGTGTGGAGTAATAGTAGTAGATGCAGAATCGTTTCGGTCTACTTGTCACGGACATGATGCCTATATACATGATCATACCTAGATATTCTCATAACTATGCTCAATTCTATCAATTGCTTGACAATAATTTGTTTACCCACCGTAATACTTATGCTCTTGAGAGAAACCACTAGTGAAACCTATGGCCCCCGGGTCTATCTTCCATCATATTAATCTTCCAATACTTAGTTATTTCTATTGCCGTTTATTTTACTTTGCATCTTTATTTCTTTTTATCATAAAAATACCAAAAAAATTGTCTTATCATATCTATCAGATCTCACTCTCGTAAGTGACTGTGAAGGGATTGACAACCCCTTTATCGCGTTGGTTGCGAGGTTCTTATTTGTTTGTGTTGGTGTGTGGGACTTGAGTGTGATCTCCTACTGGATTGATACCTTGGTTCTTAGAAACTGAGGAAAATACTTACGCTACTTTACTGCATCACCCTTTCCTCTTCAAGGGAAAGCCAATGCAGTGCTCAAGAGGTAGCAAGAAGGATTTTTGGCGCCCTCGGGGAGATTCGTGCCAAGTCAAGCCAAGCACAAATCAAGACATACCAAGTACCCATCACAAATTCTTATCCCTCGCATTACATTATTTGCCATTTGCCTCTCGTTTTCGTCTCCCCCACTTCAGCCTTGTCGTTTTATTCGCGTTGTCTTTCCGCCCACTTCTCTTTTTCTATTTTCGTTTTTGCCCATTTCTTGTTTGCTCGTGTGTTGGATTGCTTGCTTGTCACGATGGCTCAAGATAATACTAAATTGTGTGACTTTGCCAATACCAACAATAATGATTTTATTAGCACTCCGATTGCTCCTCTTACCAATGCTGAATCTTGTGAAATTAATACTGCTTTGCTGAATCTTGTCATGAAAGATCCGTTTTCTGGCCTTCCTAGTGAAGATGCCGCTACCCATCTAAACAACTTTGTTGATTTGTGTGATATTCAAAAGAAGAAAGATGTGGATAATGATATTGTTAAATTGAAGGTATTTCAGTTTTCGCTTAGAGATCATGCTAAAGATTGGTTTTCGTCTTTGCCTAAAAATAGTATTGATTCATGGAATAAGTGCAACGATCCTTTTATCTCTAAGTATTTTCCTCCCGCTAAGATCATCTCTCTTAGAAATAATATTATGAATTTTAAGCAACTTGATCATGAACATGTTGCACAATCTTGGGAGAGGATGAAATTAATGATACATAATTTCCCTACACATGGTTTGAATCTTTGGATGAGTATACAAAAATTTTATGCCGGATTGAATTTTTCTTCTAGAAATCATTTAGATTCGGCCACGGGAGGCACTTTTATGGAAATCACTTTAGGAGAAGCTACCAAACTCCTAGATAATATTATGGTTAATTATTCTCAATGGCACACTGAAAGATCTACGAGTAAAAAAGTGCATGCAATTGAAGAGATTAATGTTTTGAGTGGAAAGATGGATGAACTTCTGAAATTTTCTGCTAATAAGAGTGTTTCTTTGATCCTAATGTTGTTCCTTTGTCTAACTTGATTGAGAATAATAATGAATCTATGGATGTGAATTTTGTTGGTAGGAACAATTTTGGTAATAACGCGTATAGAGGTAATTTTAATTCTAGGCCGTTTCCTAGTAATTCCTCTAATAATTATGGTAATTCCTACAACATTCTTATGGAAATTATAATAAGATCCCTCTGATTTTTTAATATAATATTAAAGAATTTATTACTTCGCAAAAGAGTTTCAATGCTTTGATTGAAGAAAATTTGCTTAAGATTGATGAATTGGCTAGGAACATTGATAGAATTTCTCTTGATGTTGATTCTTTGAAACTTAGATCTATTCCACCTAAGCATGATATCAATGAGTCTCTCAAAGCCATGAGAATTTCCATTGATGAGTGCAAAGAAAGAACCACCAGGATGCGTGCTAAGAAAGATTGCTTTGTGAAAGCGTGTTCTGCTAGTTTCTATGAAAATAAAGATGAAGATCTAAAAGTTATTGATGTGTCCCCTATTAAATCTTTGTTTTGCAATATGAATATTGATAATGATGGGACTGAAGATGAGCCACCTTTACCTGGAAGGCGTTCCAAAAATTCGGAGTTTTTAGATCTTGATGCAAAAATTGTTAAAAGTGGGATTGAAGATGTTAAAACTTTAGATATCAATGAACCCACTATTTGGGATTTCAAGGAATTTAATTATGATAATTGATCTTTGATAGATTGTATTTCCTTGTTGCAATCCGTGCTAAATTCTCCTCATGCTTATAGTCAAAATAAAGCTTTTACTAAACATATCGTTGATGCCTTAATGCAATCTTATGAAGAAAAACTTGAGTTGGAAGTTTCTATCCCTAGAAAACTTTATGATGAGTGGGAACCTACAATTAAAATTAAAATTAAATATCATGAGTGTTATGCTTTGTGTGATTTGGGTGCTAGTGTTTCCACGATTCCAAAAACTTTATGTGATTTGCTAGGATTCCGTGATTTTGATGATTGTTCTTTATACTTGCACCTTGTGGATTCCACTATTAAGAAACCTATGGGAAGAATTAATGATGTTATTATTGTTGCAAATAGGAACTATGCTCCCATAGATTTCATTTTTCTTGATATATATTGCAATCCTTCATGTCCTATTATTCTTGGTAGACCTTTCCTTAGAACGATTGGTGCAATTATTGATATGAAGGAAGGGAATATTAGATTCCAATTTCCGTTAAGTAAAGGCATGGAACACTTCCCTAGAAAGAAAATTAAATTACCATATGAATCTACTATGAGAGCCACTTATGGATTGCCTACCAAAGATGGCAATACCTAGATCTATCTTCGCTTTTATGCCTAGCTAGGGGCGTTAAATGATAGCGCTTGTTGGGAGGCAACCCAATTTTATTTTTATTCCTTGATTTCTGCTCCTGTTTAGTAATAAATTATTATTATTATAGCCTCTGTTTTGGTTGTGTTTTTTGTGTTTAATTAGTGTTTGTGCCAAGCAGAACCGTTGGGAAGACTTGGGGAAAGTCTTTTTGATCTTGCTGTAAAAAACAGAAACATTAGCGCTCACGAGAATTGCTGCCATTTTTATTTGGAAAGTTCTATTTAGTTAATTCTTTTTGCAGATGATTAATAGATAAATTCCTCACGTCCAGAAACTTAATTTAGAATTTTTGGGGTTCCAGAAGTTGGCGTTAGCTACAGATTACTATAGACTGTTTTGTTTTTGGCAGATTCTGTTTTTTGTGTGTTGTTTGCTTATTTTGATGAATCTATGGCTATTAAAAGAGTTTATAAACCATATAGAAGTTGGAATACAGTAGGTTTATCACCAATATAAATAACGAATGAGTTCATTACAGTACCTTGAAGTGGTGTTTTGTTTTCTTTCGCTAACGGAGCTCATGAGATTTTCTATTTTGAGTTTTGTGTTGTGAAGTTTTCAAGTTTTGGGTAAAGATTTGATGGATTATGGAACAAGGAGTGGTAAGAGCCTAATCTTCGGGATGCCCATGGAACCCCAAGGTAAAGTACAAGGACACCAAAAAGCCTAAGCTTGGGGATGCCCCTGAAGGCATCCCCTCTTTCGTCTTCGTCTATCGGTAACTTTACTTGGAGCTATATTTCACCACATGATATGTGTTTTGCTTGGAGCATATTGTATGATTTGAGTCTTTGATTTTTAGTTTACCACAATAATCCTTGCTGTACACACCTTTATAGAGAGACTCACATGATTGGGAATTTATTAGAATACTCTATGTGCTTCACTTATATCTTTTCAGCTATATGGTTTTTGCTCTAGTTCTTCACTTATATCTTTGAGAACATAGTGGTGGTTTTATTTTATACAAATAATTGATCTCTCATGCTTCACTTATATTATTTTGAGAGTCCTTTAGAGCAACATGGCAATAATAAAAACTTTCATACAAGTGCATTGAATACTATGAGAAGTTTGATGCTTGACAATTGTTTTGAGATATGGAGATGGTGATATTAGAGTCATGCTAGTTGAGCAGTTGTGAATTTGAGAAATACCTATGTTGAAGTTTGTGATTCCCGTAGCATGCACGTATGGTGAACCGTTATGTGATGAAGTCGAAGCATGATTTATTTATTGATTGTCTTCCTTATGAGTGGCGGCCAGGGACGAGCGATGGTCTTTTCCTACCAATCTATCCCCGTAGGAGCATGCGCGTAATACTTTGCTTTGATAACTTGTAGATTTTTGCAACAAGTGTATGAGTTCTTTATGACTAATGTTGAGTCCATGGATTATACGCACTCTCACCCTTCCACCATTGCTAGCCTCTCTAGTATCGCGCAACTTTCGCCGGTACCATAAACCCACCATATACCTTCCTCAAAACTGCCACCATACCTACCTATTATGGTATTTCCATAGCCATTCCGAGATATATTGCCATGCAACTTTCCATTGTGTTGTTATTATGACACGCTTCATCATTGTCATATTGCTTGCATGATCATGTAGTTGACATCGTATTTGTGGCAAAGCCACCGTTCATAATTCTTTCATGCATGTCACTCATGCATCATTGCACATCCCGGTACACCGCCGGAGGCATTCACATAGAGTCGTATTTTGTTCTAAGCATCGAGTTGTAATTCTTGAGTTGTAAGTAAATAAAGTGTGATGATCATCATTATTAGAGCATTGTCCCAAGTGAGGAAAGGATGGTGGAGACTATGATTCTCCCACAAGTCGGGATGAGACTCCGGACGAAAAATTAAAAAAAAAGAGAAAAGAGGCCAAAAAAAAGGCCCAAAGAAAAAAATGAGAGAAAAAGAGAGAAGGGACAATGTTACTATCGCTTTTCCACACTTGTGCTTCAAAGTAGCACCATGATCTTCATGATAAAGAGTCTCCTATGATATCACTTTCATATACTAGGGGGAATTTTTCATTATAGAACTTGACTTGTATATTCCAGTGATGGGCTTCCTCAAAATGCCCTAGGTCTTCGTGAGCAAGCAGGTTGGATGCACACCCACCTAGTTTCTTTTGTTGAGCTTTCATACACTTATAGCTCTGGTGCATCCGTTGCATGGCAATCCATACTCACTCACATTGATATCTATTAATGGGCATCTCCATAGCCCATTGATACGCCTCGTTGATGTGAGACTATCTTCTCCTTTTTGTCTTCTCCACAACCACCATTCTATTCCACCATATATTGCTATATCCATGGCTCACGCTCATATATTGCGTGAAGATTGAAAAAGTTTGAGAACATCAAAAGTATGAAACAATTGTTTGGCTTGTCATCAGAGTTGTGCATGATTTAAAGGTTTTGTGTGGTGAAGATAGATCATAGCCAGACTATATGATTTTGTAGGGATAACTTTCTTTGGCCATGTTATTTTGAGAAGACATAATTGTTTAGTTAGTATGCTTGAAGTTTTATTATTTTTATGTCAATATTGAACTTTTGTCTTGAATCTTATGGATCTGAACATTCATGCCACAATAAAGAAAAATTACATTGAGAAATATGTTACAAAGCATTCCACATCAAAAATTCTTGTTTTATCATTTACCTCCTTGAGGACGAGCAGGAATTAAGCTTGGGGATGCTTGATACGTCTCCAACGTATCTATAATTTTTGATTGCTCCGTGCTATTATATTATCTATTTTGGATGTTAATGGGCTTTATTTTACAATTTTATATCATTTTTTAGACTAACCTACTAACCAGAGGCCCAGCCCAAATTCCTATTTTTTCCTATTTTAGGGTTTCGACGAAAAGGAATATCAAACGGAGTCCAAATGGAATGAAACCTTCGGGAACGTGATTTTCTCAACAAATGTTATCCAGGAGACTTGGAGTGTGCGACAAGAAACAAAAGAGGCGGCCACAAGGCAGGGGGCGCGCCCTCCACCCTCATGGTCCCCTTGTTGCTCCATCGACGTACTTCTTCCTCCTATATATATCCACGTACCCCCCAAACATCCAGGAGCACCACGAAAACCTAATTCCACCGCCGCAACCTTATGTACCCGAGAGATCCCATCTTGGGGCCTTTTCTAGAGCTCCACCGGAGGGGGCATTGATCATGGAGGGCCTGTACATCAACTCCATGGCCTCTCCGGTGATGTGTGAGTAGTTTACTTTAGACCTTCGGGTCCATAGTTATTAGCTAGATGGCTTCTTCTCTCTCTTTGGATCTCAATACAAAGTTCTCCTCGATCTTCTTGGAGATCTATTCGATGTAATCTTCTTTTGCGGTGTGTTTGTCGAGATCCGATGAATTGTGGGTTTATGATCCAGTTTATCTATGAACCAAATTTGATTCTCCTCTGAATTCTTTTATGTATGATTGGTTTATCTTTGCAAGTCTCTTCGAGTTATTAGTTTGGTTTGGCCAACTAGATTGATCTTTCTTGCAATGGGAGAAGTGCTTAGCTTTGGGTTCAATCTTGCGATGCTCGATCCCCGTGACGGTAGGGGAAACGACACGTATTGTATTGTTGCCATCGAGGATAAAAAGATGGGGTTTATATCATATTGCCTGAGTTTATCCCTCTACATCATGTCATCTTACTTAAAGCATTACTCTATTCTTATGAACTTAATACTCTAGATGTATGCTGGATAGTGGTCGATGTGTGGAGTAATAGTAGTAGATGCAGAATCATTTCGGTCTACTTGTCACAGACGTGATGCCTATATACATGATCATACCTAGATATTCTCATAACTATGCTCAATTCTATCAATTGCTCGACAGTAATTCGTTTACCCACCGTAATACTTGTGCTCTTGAGAGAAGCCACTAGTGAAACCTATGGCCCCCGGGTCTATTTTCCATCATATTATTCTTCCAATACTTAGTTATTTTTATTGCTGTTTATTTTACTTTGCATCTTTATTTCTCTTTATCATAAAAATACCAAAAATATTATCTTATCATATCTATCAGATCTCACTCTCGTAAGTGACCGTGAAGGGATTGACAATCCCTTTATCACGTTGGTTGCGAGGTTCTTATTTGTACTAGATTGATACCTTGGTTCTCAAAAACTGAGGGAAATAATTACACTACTTTACTGCATCACCCTTTCCTCTTCAGGGGAAAACCAATGCAGTGCTCAAGAGGTAGCAGATACCCGCAAGTTTTCCACGCGGCGCAGTCGGGCATTCTTAGCCCTTGCCGCAAGTTCGTGAGATGGGGCGACGGGACCACATATCATGGATCATTGATTGTTAGCGCACTATCAAGACAATAATGGTCTGGATATTTGATCCGAGTAGGCCTCTGGCCTTTTTCGCACTAACCACCACGTGGGAATAAGTATGGGCACTCTGCATTGTATGCATCAGCCGAAAGCTCAACGGGCGTCAGCGATGGAGCGGCGCGCGCCGGGTTGGACTGGAACGCCTCGCCTTGTATAAGGGAGGCTAGGTCTGCTCACCGCGGCGTACGCAACATGCAGGATTGCAAAGGGCGATGGCCCATGACCCCTTCACATTTAGGATGTAGACCGGCGTGCTGGCCTCTCTGTTCAGCCTAGGTAGGACTGCGGTCTGTTGCTCGGCCGAGGCTGGTCTTGACCTGATGGTGGGTCCGGCCGAAGTTGATCGAGTGTGTTGGGTAAGTTGGTGCACCCCCTGCAGGGAAGAATTCTATCTATTCGAATAGTCGGGTCCACGATAACAGATGCTCAGAGTTGTATCCCGATTGATACAAATAGAACTAGATACTGAATGCTGAGGCATGAGATAGATATGATGGCTCCGGGATGAAAGTGCAACTATCCCTGGGTGGTTTTGGTAATTCCTAACAACATATAGCTCATTGAGCTAATACTATTTCAAGATAAATATTTCAGGTAAGCTCAATGATTGGCATGGCATGGATTAGAAGTGTGGACCCCTCAAAATGCTAAGGACAAAATATTGGCTCAAGCTGAAGACTCTACATTTTACCTTTTAGTGATCCAAGATCACATTGAGTCCATAGGAAAAGCCAATACTATTAAAAGGGGATGAGGTGTTTCTCAATGGGTTACTTGCTCAAAATTCTTAGTGGTATGCTCCAAAACCCTCAACCACTTTCTCATATCCACATATGTCCCAAACCAAAAGTCAAATCGGCCCCACCGAAACTTTCCATCTGGCACCAACGAGTTCAGTTGACATAGCCACTGCCACAAAACCCTAGTCACTTCGGTCCTACTGATAGGGATCTCGGTCTCACCGAGATGGCATTACCAACTCTCTGTTTCCCTTCGTAACATTTCATTCTAACCGAGATGAGCGATCGGTCCCACCGAGTTCGCAATGCAAACTCTCTATTTCCCCTTCGTAACGTTTCGGTCCAACCGAAATGAGCGAATCAGTCCCACTGAGTTTGCCTGACAAACTCTCTGTTTGCTTATTACCAAAATCAGTCCCACCGAGATTATGTAATCGGTCTTACCGAGATTACGTTATGCCCTAACCCTAATAAAATCGGTCCCACCGAGTTGACATGTCGGTCCCACCAAAAATCCTAACGTTCACATTATGAACTAAATCGGTCTGACCGAGTTCTCTGATTCGGTCCCACCGAGTTTGGTAAATTGTGTGTAACGGTTAGATTTTGTGTGGAGGCTATATATACCCCTCCACCCACTCTTCATTCGGAGAGAGAGCCATCAGAACATGCCTACACTTCCATCATACATTTTCTGAGAGAGAACCACCTACACTTGTGTTGAGGTCAAGATATTCCATTCCAAACACATAAATCTTGATCTCTAGCCTTCCCCAAGTTTCTTTCCACTCAAATCATCTTTCCACCAAATCCAATCCTATGAGAGAGAGTTGAGTGTTGGGGAGACTATCATTTGAAGCACAAGAGTAAGGAGTTCATCATCAACACACCGTCTATTACATTTTGGAGAGTGGTGTCTCCTACATTGGTTAGGTGTCACTTGGGAGCCTCCGTCAAGATTGTGGAGTTGAACCAAGGAGTTTTACGGGCAAGGAGATCGCCTACTTCGTGAAGATCTACCCTAGTGAGGCAAGTCCTTTGTGGGCGATGGCCATGGTGGGATAGACAAGGTTGCTTCTTCATGGACCCTTTGTGGGTGGAGCCCTCCGTGGACTCGCGCAACTGTTACCCTTCCTGGGTTGAAGTCTCCATCAACGTGGATGTACGATAGCACCACCTATCGGAACCACGCCAAAAATCTTCGTGTCTACATTGCGTTTGCTCCCTCAAACTCCTCCCTTTACCTTCATGTGCAATGTTTTACATTCTGCTCCTATACTCTTAGACTTGCATTTGTAGGTTGTTTACTTGACTAGTGCTAAGTTGCTAAAATCTGCCAAGACTTAAAATTGGGAAAAGGCTAGATTTTTATTTGGTCAAGTAGTCTAATCATCCCCCATCTAGACATAGTTTCGATCCTACACGGGATTGTTTTCTCGCAGGGAGTCAAGAAAGGATCTCTAGGCGCTAATGTTACAACATGTTTGCTAAATATAAAATGTTATTCTATACTCTTATGAATGCTGCAAGATGCTTGGAGTTTCTTGAAGATGCTAGTCTTTGATAGTCTTGGATTTCCCCTTCTCTTCTGGCATTCTGCAGTTTAATCCACATATATAGCCCATTCCTTTGGTACAGATGCATACTTAGTTTAATCTGATGTAAGTCTTGCGAGTACTTTGGATGAGTGCTCACGTTTGCTTTGCTTCCTCTTTTCCTCCATACCCGATTGTTGCGACCTGATGACGGATCCCAGGAGCCAGACGACACCACTGATGACTACTACTACCCAGAAGGTGCCTACTACTACGTGACGGCCACTGACGACCTAGAGTAGTTAGGAGGCTCCTAGGCAAGAGGCCTTGCCTTTCCGATCATTGTTGCTTTTGTGCTAGCCTTCTTAAGGCAGGCTTGTTTAACTTATGTCTGTTCTCAGATATTGTTGCTTCTGCTGACTCTTATGTATTCGAGCTTATGTATTCGAGCCCTCGAGGCCCCTGGCTTGTAATATAAAGCTTGTATTTTTTAAATTTGTGTCTAGAGTTGTGTTGTGATATCTTCCCATGACTCCCTAATCTTGATCGTACACATTTGCGTGTATGATTAGTGTACGATTGAATCGGGGGCGTCACACCATCCACTAACATCTTTGTGACCTTGAGGTTGCGAATTGGTGGGGAGACGAACAAAGGCAAGCATCCTACCGCTGTGGTGCAGTTAGGGTGATCCTCCTCATCAAAGATGATTGGCGTGCGAGACCATTTGAGCGGTTTCCGGGCCTCTGGTGCTGGCTCCACAACATTGATCTCTCATGCCCATCGCTTGAGCTGGCGGTGGGAGGTGTGCAAAGATGCACCCCCGTCAACACATAGGGTGTCAGTGGCCTTCTGAAATTCCTGCTCGCTGGTTTTCGATTCATTCCCTTCATCACTCCCATCATCACAAACTTCCTTCTCTTGACCCCTGGCGAGTTTTCCTTGGTTTCGATAGGCCTTGCTGGGGCGATTTGCTTCACCGCCTCGCCCCTTTCCGCCAGCGGCATTCTTGTTGCCGTTCTGGGGACGGGGGTCCCCAGACTTTCTTGCCTGCGGCCCGCAGTGTGGCTCCACCAACGGCCCCGTACGTCCCATCTTCACCAGCAAACACCAAAGACCCTCGCGAGGGGCCAAGCCTCGCGAGGTGGACGACGCAAGACCTCCTCAGGGGCAGCCCCACCAGGCTAGCTCGCGAGGGGCGGAGAGATCAAGGCAAGGCGAACCTCGCGAGGTTCCAATGACGCAAGCCATGACGATCAAGACTAGGCGGGCGCCAACGCGCATAGTGTCCTCGTTTTCTCTTTGGTGCTAAAGGGGCAAGCGCAGGCGAGGAGTCCCGAGGCATCAGGCAAAGGTTTCCATATCGGTGCAACAATACCAAGACCGGAAGGACGGCAGGACGGAGGTCACCGCGGAGCCCAAGACGGCGTCACCACCAGAGCCTTTGGCAGGTGAATACTACTTTTTTCAAGATAGCTTGTACTAGTTGCCCCCCCCCAAATTGGCCGTTGTGGGATCCCTTCCCGCTCAATATTTGGGAAGAGGACCAGGGCCTCTATAAATAGGACTAGCCACCACCATAGCTAGGCATCTGATCTTGGGCTGGGATCTCATCTTGCATCTCATCTTGGATTGGAGCCATTCCATCCTTAGCCTCACACAAGTTCACCAAGCACAAGAACACCTCTCCTCAGGAGGCTGTTCTTCCATTGTAACTGTTCATCCTTAGCCCAAGAGGAAATCCACCACACCACACTGGAGTAGGGTATTACACCACAATGGAGGCCCGAACCAGTATAAATCTTGTGTCTCATGTTCTTTGGGTCCGTCAAGCTAGGCCGTGGGATCATTGAGTGTGTGAGCTAGAGAGGGGGGAGATCTTCATGCGCACCCCAGTATTCGAACCTCAAGGGTTTGTCGGAACCCAAAATCCGACATTTGGCACGCCAGGTAGGGGTGCGTTGAAGCCTTCTTCTTCGTCGACACACGCTTCGTCACTCCACCAGGCTAATGGCAGATGCTCACCGGGCTCGTGCGGAGCGCCAGGCCGCTCTCGCCGCCCGTGTTGCTCGGACGGCCCCAGTGGGTGGGCCTCCCCGTCGTTCTCCATCACCCGCCACCAACGCAGTCACCGGTCCGGCGGCAAACAAGCAGGAAGCATCTTTGTTGCATCCCTCCGTGCGCCATGACGGCCACACCGCCACCCCGTTGCTGACTCCGGCCGGCTGATCATCTCGCGCTCGCCGCGCACCCACGGATGCGCAGGCCGCGCTGCTCATGGCACGCGAGCTCCTGCGCTACCGTCCAGTCGACGACCTCTACGAAGACTGGCTGGACCACATCGCCGAGCTCGTCAGCGCCGCGGGGGGCTCTCCCGCACCATCCCTCTCGCTGCCTCACCCGCCCCTGCTGCGGGCGATGTGGCTCATGGAGCACCTCCGCCTCCTCCGCAACAAGATGGCGCCCTTCCGCCAAGGCACGCGGCTCAGGGAGCACCTCAGCCTCCCCCGCATCAAGACGGCGTCCTCGCTCCAAGATGCGCGGCCCAGCGGCGCGACCCACTGCGCCACGCGCACGCGCACGAAGAAAGAAGATACCAAGAGATTCCCCGTCCACAAGGAAACAGTCCACCACTCCCAGCTCCTCTGTGCCAGGATTGCTTTCAGCGACAGGGCCATGCGCCGCGAGCCGTGGCGGTGCAGGGGCACCACGACCAAGTTCTGCCTCCACGACGAGCCACGGTGGCCACGGCGGGCTGCTACGCCATCACTCCTGAGTTGCGTAGCATCATCTGGATGGGCAAGTTCAAGCCGGACCTATCTCCTCGCTACGACGGCACCCCCGACCCTGCGGAGTTGCTACAGCTCTACGAGCTGAGCATCGAAGCAGCCAACAGCGACGAAAAAGTCATGGCGAACTGGTTTCCCATGGCTCTTAAGGATGGCGCCCGCTCATGGCTCCTGAACCTGCCCCCAGGCTCGATTTCCTCCTGAGACGAGATGCACGACCGCTTCTTCGCCAACTTCCAGGGCACTCAAGACTGCCCCCCAGTCATGGGTGACCTACGCGGCATCAAGCAGCAACCGGGAGAAACCCTGCAGAAATACATCCAATGCTTCAATAGCGCGCGAATCAAGATCCCCAAGGTAACGGACGAGGCCATCATCTCAGGTTCTCCGACAGCGTCCGCGACGTCAAAATGAAGGAGGAGCTCGCCATCCATGAAGAATTGTGCACGACCTTGGAGTTGTTCAAAATCGCGACCAAGTGTGCAAGAGCTGAGGAGGGGCGCCTCTCCCTCCTCGAGCTCCCTGCTGCGGATCCAGAGGAGAAGAAGGCCAAGGACGTGAAGCGCAAAGGAGTTGTTGTGCTCGCGGCGGAACCAGATACGAAGCACAACTGAGATCTTCCTGAGTCGTCCAAGGGCAGCCGCATGTTCTGCGCCTTCCACAACGTGCGCACGCACAACACTAATGACTATAAGGAGTTCAGGGCCATTCGAGATGGACACTTCGGTCGACGCCCCAAGCGCAACGACCGGGGCTACGGCCGAGGAGGTGGACATGGTGGAGGACGTCGGGACGACCGTGGGCCCCGCAAAGAGTGGCGCGACCAGCCTCGTGAGGATCGTTGGCAGGATCAGCCTCGCGACGGCGCCTGGAGGGACCAGCCTCATGAGGACCGTCCTTAGGGCAACCCTGGTCTCCCTCCACTGCCGCCGCCAAGAAGGAACGATGACCATCCATGGGACGAGGGGTTGGGGGCTTCCAAGAGCCGCGGGCTATCGCCGATATCTTGGGCGGAGCTCAAGCCCCAGCCTCTCAGCGAGTCTTCAAGCAGTTTGCTCGCGAAGTGAACGCGGTCCTCCCCAAGCTCGAAGCCATACGCCCGCTCAAATGGTCCAAGTACGCCATCACCTTTAGTTCGGCAGACCAACTCAAGTGCGCAGCAACGGCCAACGTTCTCCCGATGCTCTGTTCACCCGTCATCAGCAATCTCCAAGTCACCAAGACCCTCATCGACGGTGGCGCAAGGCTCAATGTCCTGTCCGTCGAGACTTTCGACAGCCTTGAAGTGCCATACGATCAGCTCTAGACTACCAAGCCTTTCTCAGGAGTGATTGACGGCTCTACCACCCCGATAGGGCAAGTTCGTCTCCCCGTCAGCTTAGGTCAATGCAACAACTACCACACCGAGCTCATCGACTTCAACGTCGCCCACATCCGTCTGCCGTACAATGCCATCCTCGGGTACCTAGTGCTAGCCAAATTCATGGCAGTCGCCCACCATGGCTACAACATCCTCAAGATGCCCGGAAGCGACGGAATCATCACCATCCCCTGCGAAGAAAGAACGCGGTGTGCTCACTCGAGCGCACCTTCCAAGCTGCGGCAATCGAAGACCCCAACAGCAATGCAGCGCAGTACCCTCCTGACGCAAACCCCAAGAAGAAGAAGCAGCTGCTCCACACAGGGTCTCAAGCGAGCGGCACCTCCGGCGGCACCACTTCAGGATCTACGCCCGCGCCTGGGGCGCCTCTCTCCCTCGCATAGGGAGGCGTGCCCGGCGTCGTCCTCGGGCAAGGCTCGGGGGCTCTCTTCTGGAGGGCCTCAAACCTGGCCAGCATCACGAGGGAGGCACTCGGGCACCACATGCAGGCATGCTTCACGGCACGTTTCGCTCAGGAGGGCGCCAGGCGAAGAGCGCCTGGCGCTCAGGAGTTCATTGGCAAGGCATCTCAGGAGCTTCAGGAAGCAAGAGCAATACGCGGCGACCACCGCCCACCTGGCGTTGCTCCCCACCTAGGCGAGGGTGGTGAGCTGCGCGTCTGCATCGACATCCCAGGGCTCAACCAGGCCGCCTCTCAGAAGCGCTTCTGACTTTCGCGTGTTGGACGCTGCGAGGGTCCACCTTGCAGCTACGTTCTCATGCCATTCGGCCTGCCGAGCATGGCTGCTGCCTTCCAGCGCAACCTGCGGAGCGTCATGGCGGGTCAGGAGGATAGGCATCACGTAGTCCTGGCGGAAATGGAGTCGGTCCTTCGGAGGCTGCCAGATCCTCCAGAGCGTCCCGAGGCTTAGGGCCCCAGCGGCTCATGAGGGGCGACTTCTTCGCTATGCATCTTCAGCTACCCCCAAAACTCCTTCGGCAACCAAACCAGGTGACATCTTTCCAAGTTCATTTAGTTGGGAGCGCCCTCGAGCTGCATCATCCCCAGGCCGCATGAGTCCGTCCCTGCGGCATGTATCTGCTTGCATCTTCAGTTCACCTTGCTGGGGGCGCCACTCGGGCTGCATCATCCCCAAGCCGCTCGGGTCTGACCCAGTGGCATGTATCGTTCATCCATTTACTTGAGCCAGTTTGCTTCTCTTGCACAATCCATCTATGGTTATCACCTGCTTGATTGTCACCCTCCAAGGGAGCCGCGTGCCAATTGTCTTTCTTCAGGATCCTTCACATAAGAAGGCTAGGCACGGCGTCTATGCTCGGGCCCGTCCCTGTAGCGTCGATAAATCCAACGACTGAGCTCTGTCTGGCGAGCTAGCCCCGCTCACGTCACCTCCTGGGGTGGTTGGTGCTTGGCCTTCTCGTGCGATAGCCTCAGGAAATCCTTTCGGCGCAGGTTGTCTAACCATCTCGCAGCACCGCCACAGCCATCAAGAACCAAGACCAGGCGCAACCCGCCCTTGAGGTAGGGCCTCGTGAGTCCCGCGCTGGCTCACGAGCACCCATATACACCTCGCCTAACCCTATCGTGCAAGACACATGCCAGGGCAGGGTTTTACACGCCCCGGGGGCTCTCCGCAGTAGGGAGTCCCCTCCCACAAGCCAGCAACGGACGGGCGATCACCGCTTCATCATCCCCAGGCCGCGTGGGTCCATCCCTGTGGCATGTATGTACTTGCATCTTCAGTTCACCTTGCCGGGGGTGCCACTCGGGCTGCATCATCCCCAAGCCGCTCGGGTCTGGCCCAGTGGCATGTATCGTTCCTGAGTTTACTTGAGCTAGCTTGTTTCTCTTGCATAATCCATCTATGGTTATCACCTGCTTGATTGTCAGCCTCCAAGGGAGCCGCGCGCTGATCGTCTTTCTTCAGGATCCTTCGCATAAGAAGGCTAGGCACGGCGTTTGTGCTCAGGCCCGTCCTTGCAGCATCGATAAATCCAACGGCTGAGCTCTGTCTGTCGGGCCGGCCCCGTTCACGTCACCTACTAGGGTTGTTGGTGCTTGGCCTTCTCGTGCGATAGCCTCAGGAAATCCTTTCGGCATGGGTTGTGTAACCATCTCGCAGGACCGCCACAGCCATCAAGAACCAAGACCAGGCGCAACCCGCCTTGAGGTAGGGCCTCGTGAGTCCCGCGCTGGCTCACGAGCGCCCAGATACACCTTGCCTAACCTTGTCGTGCAAGCCATGTGCCAGGGCGGGGCTGTACATGCCCCGGGGGCTCTCCGTAGTAGGGAGTCCCCTCCCAGAAGCCAGCAACAGACGGGCGATCACTGTGGTGATTTGTTCCCCTCCTCGCGCTAACCTGCAGGAACTTCCTGAGGACTACAGCGGGTGGTACCGCGGACTCTCTCCCTTCTCCCATGCAATTCGCTTGCGCATTAAAAGGGGGGCTCCTGAGCATCGCGACTCATGAGCTCTTACTGGCTCTCCAGCCCTCATCCCTGGCCTTGACCACGACATCGTGACCTGGCATACCAGCGGCGGCTGAGCTCGCTCGAGGGCCGGGACCTAAGGACGTAGAGCACCAGGAAGAACATGGAGGAGAGGCGGAGGCCCGCACGGGCCTAACCTAGCCACCCAGAAGCACCCAACACCCAAGTCTGGTGTGGCACCTGAAGCCGGCTCTGGAACGCTAAGATAAGTCTTGTACCTGGACCGACCCAGCACTACGACATAAGATTCTTGCCATTTTGCTGCCCTGCTGCGGCGATATCGCCTCCCTTTCCCATCCTCAGGTAGCTGCTTGCGCGCTAAAGGGGACCTCTTGAGCATCACACCTCAGGAGCTCTTACTGGACCTTGGGCCGCTCACATCCTGGCCTTGACCACGGCATCGCGACCTGGCATACCAGCGGCGACTGCAGCCTGCCTGGGGACGGGACCTGTCAGCGTAGAGCACCAAGCTGCTGCGGGATTGGAAAGGGGGAGACCGAGCCTCAGCAGGACATGTGCTTGCAAATTTTAAAATTAATGATAGTATTAACAAAAGGCATCACATACGCTTTACACACCCCCGCGGGGTCCGTTTTGATCCTCGCAGGGAACAAAAGGAAGGGAATTCCTAGGAGCTCTATCTACACGCACTGGACGTCGCCGACGCCATCATCAACAGTGGGCCACGGAAGGCCGGCGCCAACCCCATCCAGATCAACGGCGGCGGCGGCCATAGGTGGCGACCTTGCTCCAGGCCCGACAAGAGCTCGGGGGCACGTAGCTGTCGTCGCTCGTCTCCGGAGACTCCACGAGCTCGGGAGAGTCGTTGGACCACCAGGAGTCACCGCTGTCGCCGGAGGAGCTGCGGGCGAGGCTAGCGGCAGACCCGGTGCCCGCAGCTGTGCCGTCCTGGTGACCCCCTTCAGGGCAGCACTCCAAGCGACGGCCTTCCTCATCGAAGACCTTGAAGAACAGTGTGGAGGCGCTGTCATACTCGAAGTGGGTGGTGAGGGCGCCATTCGCACGGCAGGCTCGGGCGACCTCGCCCTAGCCTCGAGTCATGAAAATCCTGCCAGAGGCAACGGCTTCAACTTCCGCTCCAGTCGCAGTCGGCGTGCTGCAGCCAAAGCTCAATAGGGCCCCTCGGCAGCATCTCGGTGCTAAAGAATTGCGGAAGTAGAATCCAAGTTCTTGGGGGCATCGCCGCGCACAGCACGAACTCACGTGAGGAGTCCACAGCATGGACCCCTAGGGTGACGGTGTGCGCCTCCGTGGCACGGCGGCCACGGCCCTGGCACGGGTGGCGACGCTCATCGCTCCTCCCTCTGGAATCATCGGCGTGACCATACAAGGGCGACGGGAACCTAGGAGGTGGCCTTTCGTACCACGGCCGCGACACTACCGGCCTCACGACCATCTCGCGACCATCGGACCTCCTCTTCTTTGGCCGGAGTAGCTCGGGCTTGTTGACGGGAGTCTTGCCCTTCTCCGCGGCCGAGAACCTCCGAATCGGCGCCATCACTACACCAGCAAGGAGTGGTGTAAGGAAGGAGGAGAAGCACGAGAAGCAAGGAAGATACGTGTGATGGGGGCTCCGCCCCCTGATACATCTCCAACGTATCTACAATTTTTGATTGTTCCATGCTATTATATTATCAACCTTGGATGTTTTATATGCCTTTATATGCTATTTTATATGATTTTTGGGACTAACCTATTAACCTAGAGCCCAGTGCCAGTTTCTGTTTTTTCCTTGTTTTAGAGTATCGCAGAAAAGGAAAATCAAACGGAGTCCAATTGACCTGAAACTTCACGGAACTTATTTTTGGAAGGAAAGCAACCCGGGAGACTTGGAGTCCACATAAGGGAAGCAACGAGGAAGCCACGAGGCAGGGGGGCGCGCCCACCCCCTGGGCACGCCGTCCACCCTCGTGGGCCCCTCGTGGCTCCCCTGCCGTACTTCTTCCGCCTATATATCTCCATATACCCTAAAAACATTTGGGAGCACAATAGATCAGGAGTTCCGCTGCCAGAAGCCTCCGTAGCCACCAAAAACCAATCTAGACTCTTTCCGGCACCTTGCCGGAGGGGGCAATCCCTCTCCGATGGCCATCTTCATCATCCCGGTGCTCTCCATGACGAGGAGGGAGTAGTTCTCCCTCGGGGCTGAGGGTATGTACCAGTAGCTATGTGTTTGATCTCTCTCTCTCGTGTTCTTGAGGTGGTACGATCTTGATGTGTCGCGAGCTTTGCTGTTATATTTTGATCCTATGATGTTTCTTCCCCCTCTACTCTCTTGTAATGATTGAGTTTCCCCTTTGAGGTTATCTTATCGGATGAGTCTTTAAAGATTTTAGAACACTTGATGTATGTCTTGCCGTGCATATCTGTGGTGACAATGGGATATCACGTGATTCACTTGATGTATGTTTTGGTGATCAACTTGCGGGTTCCGCCCATGATCCTATGCATAGTGGTTGGCACATTTTTCGCCATGATTCTCTGGTAGAAACTTTAGGGCACTCTTTGAGGTTCTATGTGTTGGTTGAATAGATGAATCTAAGATTGTGTGATGCATATCGTATAATCATACCCACGGATACTTGAGGTGACATTAGGGTTTTGGTTGATTTGTGTCTTAAGGTGTTATTCTAGTACGAACTCTAGGGCTGTTTGTGACACTTATAGGAATAGCGCAACGGATTGATTGGAAAGAATAACTTTGAGGTGGTTTCATACCCTACCATAATCTCTTTGTTTGTTATCTGCTATTAGTGACTTTGGAGTGACTCTTTGTTGCATGTTGAGGGATAGTTATGTGATCGAATTATGTTATTATTGTTGAGAGGACTTGCACTAGTGAAAGTATGAACCATAGGCCTTGTTTCAACGCATTGCAATACCGTTTACGCTCACTTTTATCATTAGTTACTTTGCTGTTTTTATATTTTCAGATTACAAATACCTTTATCTACCATCCATATTGCACTTGTATCACCATCTCTTCGCTGAACTAGTGCACCTATATTGGGTGTGTTGGGGACACAAGAGACTCTTTGTTATTTGGTTGCAGGCTTGCTTGAGAGAGACCATCTTCATCCTACGCCTCCTACAGATTGATAAACCTTAGGTCATCCACTTGAGGGAAATTCGCTACTGTCCTACAAACCTCTGCACTTGGAGGCCCAACAACGTCTACAAGAAGAAGGTTGTGTAGTAGACATCAAGCCCTTTTCTGGCGCCGTTGCCGGGGAGGTTAGCGCTTGAAGGTATATCTTTAGATCTTGCAATCGAATCTTTTTGTTTCTTGTTTTATCACTAGTTTAGTTTATAAAAGAAAATTACAAAAAATGGAATTAAGTTTGCCTCATACGCTTCATCTTTTTAATATCTTTCGTGAGTATGATGGAAAGGAAAATTGTGCCAAAGTGTTAGAAGAAGAATGCATTAAAATGTTTGGCACTAAATATATGAATGATGAGCATGATTGCAATGTTGTTAGTATAAATTCCTTGAATATCCATGATGCTAATGATATGCAAAGCCACAAGCTTGGGGAAGCTATGTTTGATGAAGATGATATTTTTTGTCCCCCAAGTTTCGATGAGCAAATTTATTATGATGAAAGCTTTCCTCCTATTTATGATGATTATATTGATGAAAGTGGATTTGGAAATGTCATGAGTTTATTTTGTGATGAATCCACTATTCCGAAAGAGGTTCTAATTGATTATGAGAACAAAGTTGCTATCTATGATAATTATTGTGATGACTTGTATTGTAACGCCCCAGATGTAACTTTCCATATTTGTACTCCAACTCTTGCCGTTTCCGGCATTAAGTTATATTTATTTCTCGGGTTCGGGTCTTTGTCTCCATGTGTTGTTTTCGTTTTCATGCATCTCATATCATGTCATCATGTGCATTGCATTTGCATACATGTTCGTCTTATGCATTCGAGCATTTTCCCCGTTGTCCGTTTTGCATTCCGGCGCTTCGTTCTCCTCCGGTGGTCATTTCTAGCTTTCTTTTGTGTGTGGGGATTAAACATTTCCGGATTGGATCGAGACTTGCCAAGCGGCCTTGGTTTACTACCGGTAGACCGCCTGTCAAGTTTCGTACCATTTGGACTTCGTTTGATACTCCAACGGTTAACCGAGGGACCGAAAAGGCCTCGTGTGTGTTGCAGCCCAACACCCCTCCATGTTGGCCCAAAACCCACCAAACTATGCTCCATGTCCTAGAGCGTTCGATCACGATCGTGTGGCCGAAAACCGCACCTCATTTGGACTCTCCTAGCTCCACTTATATCTATAAATACACCCCTCCGTTTTCGGATCTTCTTCCTCCCCGAAAACCCTAATTCTTAGATCCGCGCCGGCCGGACACGTCCGCCCCGGCCGAACACGTCCGCCGCCACCCCCTCACCCAGTCGCCACCTGCCACGTGGACGCGCGCCGGCCCGGGAGGCCCGCAGCCAGCCCCCGAGGCCCGTAGCCGCCGCCGCCCGGTTCGACCACCGCCGCCCGCGTCGCCCTTCTTCCCCGCGGCCGACGCCGCCTCTTCTCGCCGCCGACTCGACGGCCGCCACGCGCCAACTCTGGCGGCCCGGCCCTCTCCTCCGTTCACCGGCCCTCGCCTCTGCCCGCCGCCTGGGGCCGCCGGCGCCGCGAGCCACCCCGGCCGCCGCGGGCCCCTGCGTCGCCGCCCCGGCCGCTGGCGACCTCGCCTCCGCCGGCCGCCGTCCTCATCCCCTCTGTCCTCGACATCCGCGCCCGCCGCCGTCGTCGTGAACAGTGCCCGATCTAGATCCAGGTACAGTAACCCTAATTTTCGCGAGGTGGATTTTTCTCTAAGTCCTAAAATTTTTAGACCAAGTTGCTCCGTTCGGAGCCCCGTAACTTTGCATCCGTAGATCCGTTTTGGGCATATAGTATATCAAAATGTTCGCCTCGACGAGTACATCATTTCATTCCATTGCATCATTTTCATTTTAGCTCATCTTGATGCCCAAAATGCTGTTAGAATGAGGCTTCGTGAGTTAATTGTCAGATCTGCTAGTTCATCTTAGACTTTTGTCATTTTTGCCATGATTATTGTGTGCATGATGTGCCTGTGAGTCCTTCATATGTTTTGTTAAGGATTTTGTCTTCTTTCCAGAGGTGCAACCCATGCATTTTTGTGATGTGTGTGGTGACTTGTGAAAGCTTGCAAAGTGAGGCACCCGGTAAATCTGTTTTCAGGGACTTAGTAGTTTTCACTAAGTCTGGGATTATTTAGTTCATGATGCCATATGTTCAGCTTGTTTCCTAGTGATCCGTGCCTCTTTTGAGGATGATCAGTAAAGGAGTTTTGTTAATCATGTTATGCTCTATCCATCCTTGTCTTTGTTTGCAATTATGGAGCACCCTAGCTTGATTCAATGGAGCTCTACTTTTGCTTCGTTGTGAATCTGGGCAGATCGTCAACTCGTTTGCGATTTTGCCGATGTTATTGTAGTTGATCCGTGCATGCTATGCCATTGTTCTTGCCATGTCTAGCTTGTATTTTGTGCCTTCTTTAAGGATGTATGCTTGTCTTGCCATGACTTGCACCGTGGTGAGTGCATCGAGCTCGTAAACATGCCTTCGTGAGTTATATTTCAGCATGTCTCAGTTTTCACTAAGTCTGAAAACTGATTGAGTTTGAGCTATGTTCGTGTGCCCGTTAGTATATTTTGTGAACCCTTTTGGCCCCAGGCCACTTTGGGTCTTTTGTTAAGCTTGTTGAGTAGATCCATGCCATGTTCTTACTTGTCTTAATCAGGTCATGTATCATGTTGTTTTGCTGCTCCAAAGAGGGCTCCGTGATCTGAAAATTCAGACAAGTGTTAATTTCACCAAGTCTGGAATCTGTTTTGCATTTGCGTTTTTGCCATGCTTGTTTGAACCTCATAATGGATGAATTGGCCGTGGCTCAGTGCTAGTCTTTTGTTAAGCATCTTGTGTGCATCCCTTCCATGTATTTTGTTGTCATGTTTGGTGGCTGTAGCATGTTTTTTTCATTGCATTTAGAGGTCTACTTGCTATAAATCGCAGACCGGTGTCATTCTTAAAACGCTTGCCATTTCCAAACCGTAACTCCGATTCCGATGATCTTTATATCGTTTTCAAGAGATTTCATCTCATCTTTCTAGTGGCACCCTTGGAATTCCAAGTTGAGGCCAGGTTCATGCATTTCCTGTCATATCTTGCATTTTGCATCCCGCATCGCATCCCGCATAGCATGTCATCATTGCATCTTATTGTTTGAGTTTGCACGTGGTTGATTGTATCCTTGTTGCTCGTTTTTCTTGTTTGGGTAGAGCCGAGAGACGAGTTCGCTACCGAGGAGCCCGTTGAGTTTGCTTGTGAGGATCCAGTCAACTCTGACAACTGTGCAGGCAAGATGATCATACCCTCGAAATCACTACTATCTTTGCTATGCTAGTTTGCTCGCCCTTGCTATGCCAATGCTACGATGCCTACCTTTTGCTTGTCAGCCTCCCAATTGCCATGTTGAACCTCTAACCCACCATGTCCTAGCAAACCGTTGATTGGCTATGTTACCGCTTTGCTCAGCCCCTCTTATAGCGTTGCTAGTTGCAGGTGAAGTTTGGAGCCGTTCCTTGTTGGAACGTTTACTTACTTGTTGGGATATCATTATATTGCTATGTTATCTTAATGCATCTATATACTTGGTGAAGGATGGAAGGCTCGGCCTCTCGCCTAGTGTTTTGTTCCACTCTTGCCGCCCTAGTTTCCGTCATATCGGTGTTATGTTCCCGGATTTTGCGTTCCTTACGCGGTTGGGTTATAATGGGAACCCCTTGATAGTTCGCCTTGATTAAAGATTTTCCAGCAATGCCCAACATTGGTTTTACCATTCGCCACCTAGCCTTTTCTTTCCCTTGGGTTCTGCAGACCCAAGGGTCATCTTATTTTAACCCCCCGGGCCAGTGCTCCTCTGAGTGTTGGTCCAAATAGAGTCACTTGCAGCGCCACCTCGGGGCAACTTGAGGGTTGTTTTTAGTTGTACGTAGTGTTCATCTGAGTGTGCCCTGAGAAAGAGATATGTGCAGCTCCTATCGGGATTTGTCGGCACATTCGGGCGGTGTTGCTAGTCTTGTTTTAACCCGTCGAAGTGTCTTGAGTTACCGAGATTCCGAGTCTGATCGGAACGTCTTGGGAGGAGGTCTATTCCTTCGTTGACCATGAGAGCTTGTCATGGGCTAAGTTGGGACTCCCCTGCAGGGATTGAACTTTTGAAAGCCGTGCCCGCGGATATGGGCAGATGGGAATTTGTTAATGTCCGGTTGTAGATAACTTGAACCTTAATTAATTAAAATGAATCAACCGAGTGTGTTACCGTGATGGCCTCTTCTCGGCGGAGTCCGAGAAGTAGACACGGTGTTGGAGTTATGCTTGCGCAGGTTGTTCCTCTAGATTCTCGCTCGTGCTTTGCCTCCTCTTCTCGCTCTCTTTTGCGTATAAGTTAGCCTCCATATATGCTAGTCGCTTGCTGCAGCTCCACATATATTGCCTTACCCTTCCTATAAGCTTAAATAGTTTTGATCGCGAGGGTGCAAGATTGCTGAGTCCCTATGGCTCACAGATACTATAACTCCAGATGAAGGTCCAGGTGATTCCGCTCCAGGTGACGAGTACGAGCTCAAGTGGGAGTTCGACAAGGACTCTCAGCATTACTACGTTTCCTTTCCCGATGATCAGTAGTGGTGCCCAGTTGGGGGTGATTGGGACCGTGTCGCATGTTGGGTTCTCTTTCATTTTGGCGCCGTAGTCGGGCCATGAGTGTTTGAATGATGGATGTTATTTATGTACTTTGATGTGACGTGGCGAGTGTAAGCCAACTATGTTCTCCCCTTTATTATTCATATTACATGGGATGTTGTGAAGATTGCCTAACTTGCGACATATGCCTTCAATGCGATTATGTCTCTAAGTCGTGCCTCGACACGTGGGAGCTATAGTCGCATCGAGGGTGTAACATGTATGCTATAAAGAATAATGATATCCATGAAACTTGTCATCATGATTTTAGTTTTCAATTGGATTATGCCTCACATGATAATTATTCTGTTGAGTTTGCTCCCACTATTATACATGAGAAGAATTTTGTTTCTGTGGAGAGTAATAAAATTTCTATGCTTGTAGATCATGAAAAGAATGCTTTAGGTGATGGTTATATTGTTGAATTCATTCATGATGCTACTGAAATTTATTATGAGGGAGGAACATATACTTGTAGGAATTGCAATAATATCAAGTTTCCTCTCTATGTGCTTAAAGTTTTGAAGTTATGCTTGTTTTGACCTTATATGCTAGTTGATTATTGTTCCCATAAGTTGTTTGCTCAGAAAATCCCTATGCATAGAAATTGGGTTAGACTTAAATGTGCTAGTCATATTATTCTTGATGCTCTCTTTATGTTTCAATTCTTATCTTTTATGTGAGCATCATTGAAATCATCATTCCTAGCTAGGGGCGTTAAACGATAGCGCTTCTTGGGAGGCAACCCAATTTTATTTCTATTCCTTGCTTTTTGCTCCTGTTTAGTAATAAATAATTTATCTAGACTCTGTTTTGATTGAGTTTTTATGTTTTAATTAGTGTTTTTGCCAAGTAGAACCGTTGGGAAGACTTGGGGAAAGTCTTTTTGATCTTGCTGTAAAAAACAGAAACTTTAGCGCTCACGAGAATTGCTGCCTGTTTTTATTGGAGAGTGCTATTGAGTTAATCCTTTTTGAAGATGATTAATAGATAAATGTCTCTCGTCCAGCAATTTATTTTAGAATTTTTGGGGATCCAGAAGTTTGAGTTAGTTACAGATTACTACAGACTGTTCTGTTTTTGACAGATTCTGTTTTCTATGTGTTGATTGCTTATTTTGATGAATCTATGAGTAGTATCGGAGGGTATGAACCATAGAGAAGTTGGAATACAGTAGGTTTAACACCAATATAAATAAAGAATGAGTTAATTACAGTACCTTGAAGTGGTGTTTTGTTTTCTTTCGCTACCGGAGCTTACGAGTTTTCTGTTAAGTTTTGTGTTGTGAAGTTTTCAAGTTTTGGGTAAAGATTCGATGGACTATGGAATAAGGAGTGGAAAGAGCCTAATCTTTGGGATGCCCAAGGCACCCCCAGTTAATATTCAAGTACAACAAAGAGATTAAGCTTGGGGATGCCCCGGAAGGCATCCCCTCTTTCGTCTTCGTTCATCAGTAACTTTACTTCGAGCTATATTTTTATTTACCACATGATATGTGTTTTGCTTGGAGCGTCATTTTATTTTCTTTAGTTTTGCTTGCTGTTTGAATAAAATACCAAGATCTGAAATTCTTAAATGTTAGAGAGTCTTCACATAGTTGCATAATTATTCGACTCTTCATTGGTCTTCGCTTATATCTTTCGGAGTAGTTTGTTGTTGCTCTAGTGCTTCACTTATATCCTTTTAGAGCACGGTGGTGGTTTTATTTTATATAAATAGATGAACTCTTGTGCTTCACTTTATCATTTTGAGAGTCTTTAGAACAGCATGTTAGTTTGCTTTGGTTATAAAACTAGTCCTAATATGATGGGCATCCAAGAGGGATATAATAAAAACTTTCATATAAAGTGCATTGAATACTATGAGAAGTTTGATACTTGATGATTGTTTTGAGATGTGAGTAAGGTAATATTAGAGTCATGCTAGTGGTTAGTTGTGAATTTGAGAAATACTTGTGCTAAAGTTTGTGATTCCCGTAGCATGCACGTATGGTGAACCGTTATGTGATGAAGTCGGAGCATGATTTATTTATTGATTGTCTTCCTTATGAGTGGCGGTCGGGGATGAGCGATGGTCTTTTCCTAACAATATATCCCCCTAGGAGCATGCGCTTAGTACTTTGTTTCGATAACTAATAGATTTTTGCAATAAGTATGTGAGTTCTTTATTACTAATGTTGAGTCCATGGATTATACTCACTCTCACCCTTCCACCATTGCTAGCCTCTCTAATACCGCACAACTTTCGCTGGTACCATAAACCCACCATATATCTTCCTCAAAACAGCCGCCATACCTACCTATTATGGCATTTCCATAGCCATTCTGAGATATATTGCCATGCAACTTTCCACTGTTCTGTTTATTATGACATGCTCCATCATTGTCATATTGCTATGCATGATCATGTAGTTGAAATCGTATTTGTGGCAAAGCCACCGTTCATAATTCTTTCATACATGTCACTCATGCATCATTGCACATCCGGTACACCGCCGAAGGCATTCATATAGAGTCATATCTTGTTCTAAGTATCGAGTTGTAATTCTTGAGTTGTAAGTAAATAAAAGTGTGATGATCATCATTATTAGAGCATTGTCCCAGTGAGGAAAGGATGATGGAGACTATGATTCCCCCACAAGTTGGGATGAGACTCCGGACGAAAATAAAAAATAAAAGAGGCCAAAGAAGCCCAAATAAAAAAAGAAGAGAAAAGAGGCCATAAAAAAGGAGAAAGCCCAAATAAAACAATAAAAAATAAAAAAGGAGAGAAAAAGAGAGAAGGGGCAATGCTACTATCCTTTTACCACACTTGTGCTTCAAAGTAGCACCATGATCTTCATGATAGAGAGTCTTTTATGTTGTCACTTTCATATACTAGTGGGGAATTTTCATTATAGAACTTGGCTTGTATATTCCAATGATGGGCTTCCTCAAAATGCCCTAGGTCTTCGTGAGCAAGCAAGTTGGATGCACACCCACTTAGTTTCTTTTGTTGAGCTTTCATACATTTATAGCTCTAGTGCATCCGTTGCATGGCAATCCCTACTCACTCACATTGATATCTATTAATGGGCATCTCCATAGCCCGTTGATACGCCTAGTTGATGTGAGACTATCTTCTCCTTTTTGTCTTCTCCACAACCACCATTCTACTCCACCTATGGTGCTATATCCATGGCTCACGCTCATATATTGCATGAAGATTGAAAAAGTTTGAGAACATCAAAAGTATGAAACAATTGCTTGGCTTGTCATCAGGGTTGTGCATGATTTAAATATGTTGTGTGGTGAAGATGGAGCATAGCCAGACTATATGATTTTGTAGGGATAGCTTTCTTTGGCCATGTTATTTTGAGAAGACATGATTACTTAGTTAGTATGCTTGAAGTATTATAATTTTTATGCCAATATGAACTTTTCTCTTGAATCTTATGGATCTGAATATTCTTGCTACAATAAAGAAAAAAACATGATGAATATGTTAGGTAGCATTCCATATCAAAATTCTGTTTTTATCATTTACCTACTCGAGGACGAGCAGGAATTAAGCTTGGGGATGCTGATACATCTCCAACGTATCTATAATTTTTAATTGTTCCATGCTATTATATTATCAACCTTGGATGTTTTATATGCCTTTATATGTATTTTATATGATTTTTGGGGCTAACCTATTAACCTAGAGCCCAGTGCCAATTTTTGTTTTTTCTTTGTTTTAGAGTATCGCAGAAAAGGAAAATCAAATGGAGTCCAATTGACCTGAAACTGCACGGAACTTATTTTTGGAAGGAAAGCAACCCAAGAGATTGGAGTCCACGTAAGGGAAGCAACGAGGAAGCCATGAGGTAGGGGGGGCGCCCACCCCCCTGGGCGCGCCCTCCACCCTCGTGGGCCCCTCGTGGCTCCCCTGGCATACTTCTTCCGCCTATATATCTCCATATACCCTAAAAACATCCGGGAGCACAATAGATCGGGAGTTCCGCTGCCAGAAGCCTCTATAGCCACCGAAAACCAATCTAGACCCGTCCCGGCACCCTGCCGGAGGGGGCAATCCCTCTCCGGTGGCCATCTTCATCATCCCGGTGCTCTCCATGACGAGGAGGGAGTAGTTCTCCCTCTGGGCTGAGGGTATGTACCAGTAGCTATGTGTTTGATCTCTCTCTCTCTCTCTCTCGTGTTCTTGAGGTGGTACGATCTTGATGTATCGCGAGCTTTGCTATTATATTTGGATCCTATGATGTTTCTTCCCCCTCTACTCTCTTGTAATGGATTGAGTTTCCCCTTTGAGGTTATCTTATCAGATTGAGTCTTTAAAGATTTGAGAACACTTGATGTATGTCTTGCCGTGCATATCTGTGGTGACAATGAGATATCACGTGATTCACTTGATGTATGTTTTGGTGATCAACTTGCGGGTTCCGCCCATGAACCTATGCATAGGGGTTAGTACATGTTTTCATCGTGATTCTCCGGTAGAAACTTTGGGGCACTCTTTGAGGTTCTATGTGTTGGTTGAATAGATGAATCTGAGATTGTGTGATGCATATCGTATAATCATACCCACGGATACTTGAGATGACATTGGAGTATCTAGGTGACATTAGGGTTTTGGTTGATTTGTGTCTTAAGGTGCTATTCTAGTACGAACTCTAGGGCTGTTTGTGACACTTATAGGAATAGCCCAACGGATTGATTGGAAAGAATAACTTTGAGGTGGTTTCGTACCCTACCATAATCTCTTCATTTCTTCTCTGCTATTAGTGACTTTGGAGTGACTCTTTTTTGCATGTTGAGGGATAGTTATGTGATCCAATTATGTTATTATTGTTGAGAGGACTTGCACTAGTGAAAGTATGAACCCTAGGACTTGTTTCAACGCATTGCAATACCGTTTACGCTCACTTTTATCATTAGTTACCTTACTGTTTTTATATTTTCATATTACAAATATCTTTATCTACCATCCATATTGCACTTGTATCACCATCTCTTCGCTGAACTAGTGCACCTATACAATTTACCATTGTATTGGGTGTGTTGGGGACACAAGGGACTCTTTGTTATTTGGTTGCAGGGTTTCTTGAGAGAGACCATCTTCATCCTACGCCTCCTACGGATTGATAAACCTTAGGTCATCCACTTGAGGGAAATTTGCTACTGTCCTACAAACCTCTGCACTTGGAGGCCCAACAACGTCTACAAGAAGAAGTTTGTGCAGTAGACATCAAGGCCTTTTCTGGCGCCGTTGCCCGGGAGGTTAGCGCTTGAAGGTATATCTTTAGATCTTGCAATCGAATCTTTTTGTTTCTTGTTTTATCACTAGTTTAGTTTATAAAAGAAAATTACAAAAAATGGAATTAAGTTTGCCTCATATGCTTCATCTTTTTAATATCGTTCGTGAGTATGGTGGAAAGGCAAATTGTGCCAAAGTGTTAGAAGAAGAATGCATTAAAATGTTTGGCACTAAATATTTGAATGATGAGCATGATTGCAATGTTGTTAGTATGAATTCCTTGAATATCCATGATGCTAATGATATGCAAAGCCACAAGCTTGGGGAAGCTATGTTTGATGAAGATGATATTTTTTGTCCCCCAAGTTTTGATGAGCAAATTTATTATGATGAAATCATGCCTCCTATTTATGATGATTATATTGATGAAAGTGGATTTGGAGATGTAGTGACTTTATTTTGTGATGAGTCCACTATTCCGGAAGAGGTTCCAATTGATTATGAGAACAAAGTTGCTATCTATGATAATTATTGTGATGACTTGTATGCTATAAAGAATAATGATATCCATGAAACTTGTCATCATGATTTTAATTTTCAATTGTATTATGCCTCACATGATAATTATTTTGTTGAGTTTTCTCCCACTATTATTCATGAGAAGAATTTTGTTTGTGTGGAGAGTAATAAAATTTCTATGCTTGTAGATCATGAAAATAATGCTTTAGGTGCTGGTTATATTGTTGAATTCATTCATGATGCTACTGAAATTTATTATGAGGGAGGAACATATGCTTGTAGGAATTGCAATAATATCAAGTTTCCTCTCTATGTGCTTAATGTTTTGAAGTTATGCTTGTTTTGCCTTCCTATGCTAATTGATTATTGTTCCCATAAGTTGTTTGCTCACAAAATACCTATGCATAGGAAGTGGGTTAGACTTAAATGTGCTAGTCATATTCTTCTTGATGCTCTCTTTATGTTTCAATTCTTATCTTTTATGTGAGCATCATTGAAATCATCATGCCTAGCTACGGGCGTTAAACGATAGCGCTTGTTGGGAGGCAACCCAATTTTATTTTTATTCTTTGCTTTTTGCTCCTGTTTAGTAATAAATAATGTATCTAGCCTCTGTTTTGATTGAGTTTTTATGTTTTAGTTAGTGTTTGTGCCAAGTAGAACCGTTGGGAAGACTTGGGGAAAGTCTTTTTGATCTTGCTGTAAAAAACAGAAACTTTAGCTCTCACGAGAATTGCTGCCAGTTTTTATTCGAGAGTGATATTGAGTTAATCCTTTTTGCAGATGATTAATAGATAAATTCCTCACGTCCATAAATTTATTTTAGAATTTTGGTGGATCCAGAAGTTTGCGTTAGTTACAGATTACTACAGACTGTTCTGTTTTTGACAGATTCTGTTTTCTATGTGTTGATTGCTTATTTTGATGAATCTATGAGTAGTACCGGAAGGTATGAACCATGGAGAAGTTGGAATACAGTAGGTTTGACACCAATATAAATAAATAATGAGTTAATTACAGTACCTTGAAGTGGTGTTTTGTTGTCTTTCGCTAACGGAGCTTACGAATTTTTTTGTTAAGTTTTGTGTTGTGAAGTTTTCAAGTTTTGGGTAAAGATTCGATGGACTATGGAATAAGGATTGGCAAGAGCCTAATATTGGGGATTACCAAGGCACCCCAAGTTAATATTCAAGGACAACCAAGAGCTTAAGCTTGGGGATGCCCCAGAAGGCATCCCCTCTTTCGTCTTCGTTCATCGGTAACTTTACTTCGAGATATATTTTTATTTACCACATGATATGTGTTTTCCTTGGAGCGTAATTTTATTTTCTTTAGTTTTGCTTGCTGTTTGAATAAAGTACCAAGATCTGAAATTCTTAAATGTTAGAGAGTCTTCACATAGTTTCATAATTATTCGACTACTCATTGGTCTTCGCTTATATCTTTCTGAGTAGTTTGTTGTTTCTCTAGTGTTTCACTTATATCCTTTTAGAGCACGGTGGTGGTTTTATTTTATAGAAATAGATGAACTCCCGTGCTTCACTTATATTATTTTGAGAGTCTTTAGAACAGCATGGTAGTTTGCTTTGGTTATGAAACTAGTCCTAATATGATGGGCATCCAAGAGGGATATAATAAAAACTTTCATATAAAGTGCATTGAATACTATGAGAAGTTTGATAATTGTTTTGAGATGTGAGGATGGTAATATTAGAGTCATGCTAGTGGGTAGTTGTGAATTTGAGAAATACTTGTGCTGAAGTTTGTGATTCCCGTAGCATGCACATATGGTGAACCGCTATTTGATGAAGTCGGAGCATGATTTATTTGTTGATTGTCTTCCTTATGAGTGGCGGTCGGGGACGAGCGATGGTCTTTTCCTACCAATATATCCCCATACGAGCATGCGCTTAGTACTTTGTTTCGATAACTAATAGATTTTTGCAATAAGTATGTGAGTTCTTTATGACTAATGTTGAGTCCATGGATTATACTCACTCTCACCCTTCCACCATTGCTAGCCTCTCTAATACCGCGCAACTTTCGCCGGTGCCATAAACCCACCATATATCTTCCTCAAAACAGCCGCCATACCTACCTATTATGGCATTTCCATAGCCATTCCGAGATATATTGCCATGCAACTTTCCACCGTTCAGTTTATTATGACATGCTCCATCATTGTCATATTGCTATGCATGATCATGTAGTTTACATCGTATTTGTGGCAAAGCCACCGTTCATAATTCTTTCATACATGTCACTCATGCATCATTACACATCCCGGTACACCGCCGGAGGCATTCATATAGAGTCATATCTTGTTCTAAGTATCGAGTTGTAATTCTTGAGTTGTAAGTAAATAAAAGTGTGATGATCATCATTATTAGAGCATTGTCCTTGTGAGGAAAGGATGATGGAGACTATGATTCCCCCACAAGTCGGGATGAGACTCAGGGCAAAAATAAAAAATAAAAGAGGCCAAAGAAGCCCAAATAAAAAAAGAATAGAAAAGAGGCCATAAAAAGGACAAGGCCCAAATAAAAAAATAAAAAAATAAAAAAAGAGAGAAAAAGAGAGAAGGGGCAATGCTACTATCCTTTTACCACACTTGTGCTTCAAAGGAGCACCATGATCTTCATGATAGAGAGTCTTTTGTGTTGTCACTTCCATATACTAGTGGGAAATTTTCATTATAGAACTTGGCTTGTATATTCCAATGATGGGCTTCCTCAAAATGCCCTAGGTCTTCGTGAGCAAGCAAGTTGGATGCACACCCACTTAGTTTCTTTTGTTGAGCTTTCATACATTTATAGCTCTAGTGCATCCGTTGCATGGCAATCCCTACTCACTCACATTGATATCTATTAATGGGCATCTCCATAGCCCGTTGATAAGCCTAGTTGATGTGAGACTATCTTCTCCTTTTTGTCTTCTCCACAACCACCATTCTACTCCACCTATAGCGTTATATCCATGGCTCACGCTCATATATTGCGTGAAGATTGAAAAAGTTTGAGAACATCAAAAGTATGAAACAATTTCTTGGCTTGTCATCGAGGTTGTGCATGATTTAAATATGTTGTGTGGTGAA
This sequence comes from Triticum aestivum, assembly GCF_018294505.1. Classification (NCBI taxonomy): domain Eukaryota; kingdom Viridiplantae; phylum Streptophyta; class Magnoliopsida; order Poales; family Poaceae; genus Triticum; species Triticum aestivum. The sequence goes on from NC_057803.1 coordinate 189,094,070, forward strand.
GATGGAGCATAGCCAAACTATATGATTTTGTAGGGATAGCTTTCTTTGGCATGTTATTTTGAGAAGACATGATTTCTTAGTTAGTATGCTTGAAGTATTATTATTTTTATGTCAATATGAACTTTTGTCTTGAATCTTATGGATCTGAATATTCTTGCTACAATAAATAAAAATACATCATGCATATGTTAGGTAGCATTCCATAACAAAAAATTTGTTTTTATCATTTACCTACTCGAGGACGAGCAGGAATTGAGCTTGGGGATGCTGATACGTCTCCAACGTATCTATAATTTTTGATTGTTCCATGCTATTAAATTATCAACCTTGGATGTTTTATATGCCTTTGTATGCTATTTTATATGATTTTTTGGACTAACCTATTAACCTAGATCCCAGTGCCAGTTTCTGTTTTTTCCTAGTTTTAGAGTATCGCGGAAAAGGAAAATCAAACGGAGTCCAATTGACCTGAAACTTCACGAAACTTATTTTTGGAAGGAAAGCAACCTGGGAGACTTGGAGTCCACGTAAGGGAAGCAACGAGGAAGCCACGAGGCAGGGGGTGCGCCCACCCCCCTGGGCGCGCCCTCCACGCTCGTGGGCCCCTCGTGGCTCCCATGACGTACTTCTTCCGCCTATATATCTCCATATACCCTAAAAACATCCGGGAGCACAATAGATCGGGAGTTCCGCCACTAGAAGCGTCCGTAGCCACCGAAAACTAATCTAGACCCATTCTGGCACCCTGCCGGAGGGGGCAATCCCTCTCCGGTGGCCATCTTCATCATCTCGGCGCTCTCCATGATGAGGAGGGAGTAGTTCTCCCTCTAGGCTGAGGGTATGTACCAGTAGCTATGTGTTTGATCTCTCTCTCTCTCGTGTTCTTGAGGTGGTACTATATTGATGTATCACGAGCTTTTCTATTATATTTGGATCCTATGATGCTTCTTCCCCCCTCTACTCTCTTGTAATGGATTGAGTTTCCCCTTTGAGGTTATCTTATCGGATTGAGTCTTTAAAGATTTGAGAACACTTGATGTATGTCTTGCCGTGCGTATCTGTGGTGACAGCGGGATATCACGTGATTCACTTGATGTATGTTTTGGTGATCAACTTGCGGGTTACGCCCATGAACCTATGCATAGGAGTTGGCACATGTTTTCGTCGTGATTCTCCGGTAAAAACTTTGGGGCACTCTTTGAGGTTCTATGTGTTGGTTGAATAGATGAATCTGAGATTGTGTGATGCATATCGTATAATCATACCCACGGATACTTGAGGTGACATTGAAGTATCTAGGTGACATTAGGGTTTTGGTTGATTTGTGTCTTAAGGTGTTATTCTAGTACGAACTCTAGGGTTGTTTGTGACACTTATAGGAATAGCCCAACGGATTGATTGGAAAGAATAACTTTGAGGTGGTTTCGTACCCTACCATAATCTCTTCATTTGTTCTCTGATATTAGTGACTTTGGAGTGACTCTTTGTTGCATGTTGAGGGATAGTTATGTGATCCAATTATGTTATTATTGTTGAGAGGACTTGCACTAGTGAAAGTATGAACCCTAGGCCTGGTTTCAACGCATTGCAATACCGTTTACACTCACTTTTAGCATTAGTTACCTTGCTGTTTTTATATTTTCAGATTACAAATACCTTTATGTACCATCCATATTGCACTTGTATCACCATCTCTTCGCCGAACTAGTGCACTTATACAATTTACCATTGTATTGGTTGTGTTGGGGACACAACAGACTCTTTGTTATTTGGTTGCAGGGTTGCTTGAGAGAGACCATCTTCATCCTACGCCTCCTACGGATTGATAAACCTTAGGTTATCCACTTGAGGGAAATTTGCTACTGTCCTACAATCCTCTGCACTTGGAGGCCCAACAACGTCTACAAGAAGAAGGTTGTGTAGTAGACATCACCCCCTTTTCTTGCACCCCCTACCTCGTGGGCCCCATGGTGGCCCTCCGGTGGCCATCTTCTGCTATATGAAGTCTTTCGATGAGAAACAAACCATAAGCCATCTTCTCGGAGGAAACGCCACCGCCACGAGGCGGAACCTTGGAGGAACCAATCTAGGGCTCTGGCGAAGCTGTTCTGCCGAGGAAACTTCCCTCCTGGAGGGGGAAATCATCATCATCGTCATCACCAACGCTCCTCTCATCAGGAGAGGGAAATCTCCATCAACATCTTCATCAGCACCATCTCCTCTCAAAACCCTAGTTCATCTCTTGTACCCAGTTCTTGTCTTCAAGTCCGAGATTGGTGCTAGTAGGTTGCTAGTAGTGTTAATTACTCCTTGTAGTTGATGCTAGTTGGTTTATTTGGTGGAAGATCATATGTTCAGATCCTATATGCATATTAATACCCCTCTGATTATGAACATGAATATGCTTTGTGAGTACTTACGTTTGTTCCTGAGGACATGGGAGAATTCTTGCTATTAGTAGTCATGTGAATTTGGTATTCGTTTGATATTTTGATGAGATGTATGTTGTCTCTCCTCTAGTGGTGTTATGTGAACATCGACTACATGACACTTCACCATTATTTGGGCCTAGAGGAAGGCATTGGGAAGTAGTAAGTAGATGATGGGTTGCTAGAGTGACAGAAGCTTAAACCCTAGTTTATGCGTTGCTTCGTAAGGGGCTGATTTGGATCCATATGTTTCATGCTATGGTTAGGTTTACCTTAATACTTTCATTGTAGTTGCGGATGCTTGCAATAGAGGTTAATCATAAGTGGGATGCTTGTCGAAGTAAGGACAGTACCCAAGCACCGGTCCACCCACATACCAAATTATCAAAGTACCGAACGTGAATCATATGAACGTGATGAAAACTAGCTTGACGATATTGCCATGTGTCCTCGGGAGCGCTTTTCTCTATATAAGAGTTTGTCCAGGCTTGTCCTTTGTTACAAAAAGGATTGGGCCATCTTGCTGCACTTTATTTACTTTTGTTACTTGTTGCTCGTTACAAATTATCCTATCACAAAACTATTTGTTACCACTTATTTCAGTACTTGCAGAGAATACATTGCTGGAAACCGCTTATCATTTCCTTCTGCTCCTCGTTGGGTTCGACACTCTTACTTATCGAAAGGACTACGATAGATCCCCTATACTTGTGGGTCATCACGGGCCGTCACCTTTCCTAGCTTTCTCAGCGGTAGCGGCTTCCCGACAGGCTGTGTAAGCGGCAACTTCCTTGCCGGGGGCCTCATCCTTAGCCTTCTTGCCGGTACTAGGTGTGCCCGAACCTCCTACAGTCATCACTGCCTTATCCCTTGGCTTCCTATCGTGCGTCTTGCCCTTCCTCTGGCTAGTTGATTCATCTTCATCCTCTGAATCAATGTTGATGCAATCCTCCTATCCGGGCAACTTCCTTCCTTCCTCCATACGAGCACACTTATCTACCAGCGTGTATAGCTCCTTCATAGTCTTGGGCAACCGCACATTCATCTTAGAATGAATGCGATGGTTGCGCACATTGGAATGGAAGGCTGCTATAATGGCTGCCAGATGGATATTTGTAATATTCCTATGAACTTTACTGAATCTCTATAAATACTTACAGAGGGTTTCTCCTTCTTTCTGCTGTAGAAGTTCCAGTTTGCTGGGTCTGCCAAGCTCTTGGTGGCCACCAGTGAAGGCACCGATGAACTCGTGGCACAGGTCCACCCAAGACGAAATGGAGTTCTCCGACAGGTGCATCATCCAAGACCTCACATTCGACTTGAGGGCCAACAGGAAGTAGTTGGCATATACTTCTCATCTCTTCCCCGGCAGCTTGAACAGTGATGGTGTAGATGCTCAGGAACTCTGCGGGGTTCAACCTCCCATCGTACTTCTCAAGTATCTCTGGCTTGAACATGCGAACGGACGACCAACGGACTTGCCGCAGCTCTCGTGTAAAGTCAGGGCAGCCAACCTCGAAAGGTAGGCACCCACCAACACCGAGCGCAGGATCGTCGATGTCGAGGCCATCGCACCCGTCGGTCTGGCAGAGGTCGTCACAGCGTCGATTTATGTTGACGCGCGCATCTCCCGGTCGCCTATCCTCCGGGGCTCGACGTTGGCCTGGACGTGCTCGAGGGTCGGAAGAGGCCATTGAGACGTCATTGTGGTCTTGATTCAGCTGCGCCTGCATTGGCTGCCGTGGAGGGGACTGCATCATCTGGATGACCCCCTCCGTTCGGCCAGCTGTACAAGCGGTTGCCGTCGCTTGGGTAGGTCATGGCGGGCTGGCTCGTCGTGAGCCCCCAGCTTCGGCAAAACCGAGCAGGCTCTGGACGGTGGCACCCATTCATCCATCTGCTCGGTCGTGGGTGGAAACCTTAACAGTAGCTGAGCTCGCACCATAGCCTCCATGGCGGTGCTTGGCATGGATGTCGATGACGTTGGCCGCACCATTGCCTGGCTCCTGATGGCGCCAGCGGTGGCGACGGTGGTGGTGCCGCGTCCACGCAGTTGTGGGGCGACCACCTAGGTAGCGGGGTCGCGCACCGGTGGTGCTCGAGGGTCAGCAGCTCTGCCAAGCGTAGCAGTTTGGTCGAATCGTCCGGGAGGAGACACATGGGCCATAGTCGCTCTCGTGGTGGGGCCGGCAGGAGGGCGATGGCTCACCCCGGACCAAGCGTCGTTGCTGCGGCTCTGCCCCTCAGCAGGAGGAGAGGGCACAGACGGAGCGACCCGCTCGCCCGCACCTTGCAAAGCGCGACTGCCAAGGCGTTGTTGACGTTGTTCTCCTCTGGCATCTCCAGCCCCCATGTTGGCCATAGGGGGAGTGGCAATGGCGTTGTGACGCCCTGAGACCGATGTGCCAGGTGTCTTCCAGTTATTCACTGTTGTTCCTTTGTCATTTGCTTGCGTGTCGCATCTTGTCATGTCATCATGTGCATTGCATCATCATGTTTTAAAACTTGCATCTGTCCCGGTCTCCTCGTTCTTTCCGTTGTCCATTCTGAGCCCAGACACACTTGCACGCGCCCGCGGCACATCCGAAATATTATTTTTACAAGTGGCCGGAAAATGTTCTCGGAATGGGATGAAAGTTGGCATGCGGTGTTGTTTTGTTGTTAGTAGGTCGCCTGCCAAGTTTCATCGCATTCGGAGTCCGTTTGATAGCCCAACAGTTAAACTATAGCGACAATATAGCCGGTCTAACATCGAACGTTTTCGGTGTCCGGAAACAGTTGCCGGGCTGCACTCCTCTCCTCTCATCTCAGCCCAACCTCTTTTCACAACCCACCTGCAGCCGACCTAAACCCCCCCTCCGTTCTGGGCCGTTAGATCGCGATCGGAGGCTCCGAGACGCTCCTAAAACCCCCCTAAACCCAAACCCTAGCCATCCCTGCCTATATATGGACAACCCCTTCCAAATTTGGCAACCTAGCCCTTCCCCTACCTCCCTGCCGCCTCCCTCCTCAAATTCCGTGCCACCAACCGCCTCCCCCTCGTTTCCCGGCGCCAGCCACCATCGTCCCACCACTTGGTGAGCCTCCAATGGCCGCGCCGCCACCTGAGACTGTCAGCGCGCCTCCCTGGACCAGTGGCAAGCCGCCACGCGTCGCCTCAGCCCCTCCCTCGCGCCTCCAGCCGCGCGGGCCCACCGGAACCCATCTGGAGCCCGCCCTAGGCCGCCCGGGCCCGAATCGCCCCGCCGTCGTGCGCCCGAGCACGCTCGCTCGCCCGCTAGTTTGCCTCCTCCCGCTGGAGCCCCACTTCGCCTCGCGCTTCGCCTCCTTCTGTCGGCCACCGGTGTGCCGCCGCCGGCGACCTCCACCTCAGGCCAGAGCTCCGCCGTCCCTGTCTCTTCTCTCTTTCTTCTCCTCCCTCTTACTCACCTCGCGCTCTCTCTCCTACCCTGCAGGGAACCACCGCCGCCACCAGGAAGCTTCCGCTGCCGCCGTCGACCATCGATGGATGCGCAGACCCCGGATCCGGCCACTCCGGCCTCCTCCCCACCAGATCCGAGGGATCTCGTTCGTCACTGCCGCCGTGCCCTTTGCTTCGACGGAGCTCGAAGGCCCGGCGCCCCTGCCTTTGCTCGATCCCCTCTGGATCGAGGAGGAGGAGGACGACAGGCGCCGCCGACACGTGGGCCGCTGCCTGGCCAGCCGGCCCAGCCACTCACCTGTGCCGTGCAAGGCCCAGCAGTCCCATGCCGGCCTCCCTCCTCCACTGAGTGGGTCGGGGCCCAGCTGCGCCCCCCTTCCGGCCTCTCCTCACCATCGACTGTGATGTGGCCCATGTGAGCAGCCACCCCCAGCCCTCCTGTGCACTGTTGGCCCAGCCAGATGCGGCCCGTGTTATTTTTTTCCCTGCACTGCGATTTTAGCTATTATCCAGAGTTTGCTAGTTTTGCAGAAAAGACCCTCATGTTCATGCATATAATAACTCACAATTCGTGCATCGGATTAAAATGATTTATATATGAAACTTGCTCTATGTCATGTTAAAATGCCTTAATTCATAATTTTTTAACCGTAGCTCCAAACCTACAAATTTTATATGTAAATGGGGTAGAAAAATGCCTAGTTTAACATGGTGGCATCACTTTGCATGTTTAACAACTCTAAAATATGGTTTAGGGCAGAACAGTACCAAACCTAATATATGCATATGGGGATTACCGGAATTGTTGTCCGTTGCTTCCGGCCTCATTTAACCTTGACTAGATAGGTAGTTTTGCTTTGCTTCACCCTCTTTCCATGTTTACCAACAATTAATATTGTTGGGTACATAACCGAGAGAGAACTAAATAAGTCATGTGGTGTTTTCTTCAATATGCAACTCCGTTGCATATTGAGCTCCACTTAATTTGTAGGATTGTTTGTGCATCTTGCCATGCCATGCATATTTAAACCGGACATGCATCATACTTGATTGTGCATCATGCCATGATTATGTGATGGTTGTTTACTATGTTGTGTGCTTCCTTTCCGGTGTTTGCTTCTTCGGGTTTGTTCCCGTAACGTCGCATTTGTGAGGACCCATGCGACTACGTACTTTTGTCTTCTTCATGGACTCGTTCTTCTCCCTTGCGGGATCTCAGGCAAGATGATCATACGCTCGAAATCACTTCTATCTTTGCTTGCTTAGTTGCTCGCTCTTTTGCTATGCCTATGCTGCGATACCTACCACTTGCTTATCATGCCTCCTATATTGTTGAACCAAGCCTCTAACCCACCTTGTCCTAGAAAACCGTTGTTTGGCTATGTTACCGCTTTGCTCAGCCCCTCTTATAGTGTTGTTAGTTGCAGGTGAAGATTGAAGTTCGTTCCTTGTTGGAACATGGAGATGTTTTTCCTTGTTGGAACATGGTTACTTGTTGGGATATCACGATATATCTTATTTAATTAATGCATCTATATACTTGGTAAAGGGTGGAAGGCTCGGCCTTATGCCTAGTGTTTTGTTCCACTCTTGCCGCCCTAGTTTCCATCATATCGGTGTTATGTTCCCGGATTTTGCGTTCCTTACGCGGTTGGGTTATAATGGGAACCCCTTGATAGTTCGCCTTGATTAAAGCTTTTCCAGCAATGCCCAACCTTGGTTTTACCATTTGCACTAACAACCTACCACCTTCCCTTGGGTTCTGCTGACTCAAGGGTCATCTTTATTCTAACCCCCCGTCGGGACAGTGCTCCTCTGAGTGTTGGTCCGACCGAGCAGACTGTGGGGCCACCTCGGGCAACTTGAGGTTTGGTTTTACTCGTAGGATGTCTCATCTGAGTGTGCCCTGAGAACGAGATATGTGCAGCTCCTATCGGGCTTTGTCGGCACATTCGGGCGGTGTTGCTGGACTTGTTTTAACCTGTCGAAGTGTCTTGAAGAACCGAGATACCGAGTCTGATCGGAACATCTCGGAGGAGGTCTATTCCTTCTTTGACCGTGAGAGCTTGTTATGGGCTAAGTTGGGACACCCCTATAGGGATTTGAACTTTCGAAAGCCGTGCCCGCGGTTATGGGCAGATGGGAATTTGTTAACGTCCGGTTGTAGAAAACATGGAGTTGACCTTAATTAAAATGCATCAACCGCGTGTGTAACCGTGATGGTCTCTTTCCGGCGAAGTCCGGGAAGGGAACACGGTTGTTGGAGTTATGCTTGACGTAGGTTGTTATAGGATCACTTCTTGATCATAGTTGTTCGACCGTGCTTTTGCTTTCTCTTCTCGCTCTCTTTTGCGAATAGGTTAGCCACCATATATGCTAGTCGCTTGCTGCAGCTCCACCTCATACCTTTACCTTACCTATAAGCTTAAATAGTCTTGATCGCGAGGGTGCGAGATTGCTGAGTCCCCGTGACTCGCAGATACTTCCAAACCAGCTTGCAGGTGCCGATGAGTCCGTGCAGATGACGCAACCAAGCTCAGGAGGAGCTCGATGAAGATCTTGTCCTTTGTGTCGTTTCGTTCTAGTTGGTCAGTAGTGGAGCCCAGTTGGGGTCGATCGGGGACCTTGTCGCTTTTGGGGTTCTTCTTTTATTTTGGTTCCGTAGTCGGACCTTGATTGTATCTGGTTGATATAATGCTTTATTCATGTAATTGTGTGAAGTGGCGAGTGTAAGCCAACTATGTATGTTTTCCCCTATTTTATTACATGGGTTGTGTGCAAAGATTACCTCACTTGCGACATTGCTTTCAATGTGGTTATGCCTCTAAGTTGTGCTTCGACACGTAGGAGATATAGCCGCATCGAGGGCGTTACAAGTTGGTAATCAGAGCCTTCCCCGACCTTAGGAGCCCCATTGCTTGATCGTTTCTAGCAGCCGTTGTTGAGTCTAGAAAAATGTTTTGAGTCATTTAGGAATTATATATCGGAGAGTTTAGGAATTATTTTTACTCCCCAGTCCCTTCATCGCTCTGGTGAGGCATCCCGACGTAGAGTTTTGTCTCTTCTCTCCCAAATTTCACTAAAAAAACTTCAGGATCACGCAGGTATCTTGGAATCGTTCCGATGGTTTTGTGACGAGAACATTGTCTTGGTGCCTCCTGTCAGGGGTTTTGTGGAAGTGTCCCGGGGAGTTGAGCTCTGAGGTGCTGTCATCACAATTTTATCGTTGCAGTTCTGGAATACCTGAGTTTAGTACGCCGACATCGAAAATCTCTTTTATGCAGTTCGTTGGTGAGATAACCTTGACGCCACCCAGTACTGGGGTGGGAGTTCGGGAGTATTGCCATAACTCGTATAACGGATGCTTTTCGAAGGTTGAGGTAGATGATTTCCAAAGGTTTCTTGGTTATGTGTTGAAGGATGGATACAGCTGGATGTAGGATTTGCTAGTTTTGGGTGAGATATTATGCTTCCCCTGTATCCCCAACACCTGATTGCATAACTGGGAAAGTTTCGGGAGTTTATAAGTGGGAAATCAAGTAGCTCTTAGGATATCTTTCCAACAGATGTATGATATGAAATTGGGGTTCGACGTCTAGTGGTCCGCCTATCCACGGTTGGTTTTATAGTGTCTTGTTGTGTCTTAAAGAGTCCTTGACTATGCCGACTCGGGGACGCTTCGTATGTCATGTGCACTGCCTTGTACATGATGGTGTTGTACGATCAAGCCCGTGTAGGCCCCACCATGGAAACTTCGGACGAAATCTCTATCATATGTTTGTTCTGGCTTATTCCGCAAGTCAATCCTTTGTTTTGTTTTGAGTTGTGGTATTCGAGTTGCTTCGAAGTCAAATGTTGATTCCATACCTTTCCTAAATGGTGTTCTGATATTTCTATGTGAATACTAATCCTTCATGATAATCGAGATTGTCATGCCAATTTCTTTTAAACCGGCATGTTTTCTCTTCAAGTGGATCCGATCATTTCAACTTCTGCAAGATCAATTATCACTTCTTCTCAACGGTGTTTGTTTCACCCGTCTCCAAGTTGCCTTCGTTTTCCCACCCACCCACCCTTTTTCTTCAAGGACTCAGATTTCTTAATCAAGTATCCTTTGGTTCATGTGAAGCCTCTCCATTCTTTTCCTTCATATTCTTATCCGCTGATTCTCATGAAGATTCTAACGGAGCTTCTAGTTCATCATTTTTCATTCTTTTCTTCTTCAGTGGATCCAATTCAAGCTTTGTTGGTCATATCCTTTTCCTCATTTCAATGCCTTCTCATACTGGTGCACTTCATAATAATTCACTTCTCGCTATTCATTTGTTCCGGCGTGCTCAAGTTTTCTCAAAAGGCTCATCTTGTCATTCAAGATCCTTTCAAGCTCTTTCGAGATTGTTATCTCATTCATGTCATTTAATTCAACCGGTGCAACCTCTCTTTTAAATCATTCAACGGTGTCTCTTTGAGTGGGCCCTAACCCACAGGTCTTTCCCAGGATCTTACCTGACTCTTCTTATTCTCCCGGAGTATTCTCAAATCTTCTAAAGTTTGACGTAAGAATGAATTTTCATCAGTCAGAGGGTTTCTCCAAGATCTTTCAAATTATTTTCATCGTTGACTCAACCTTTCCATTCTTCATTCCGGAGTGCCTCAATAATTATTGGTGGTGTTTCCCGTCGTCATTCTCAGATTTTGAAGACCGAGTTTCTCTTAAATCTTGCTCCATTCTCTTCAAGATTCGTGATTCTAGCTTTATGCCATCCTATCATAATTGTTTTTGATTGTGACAATTCTTTTCACCTATCCGGAGCAAATTCAGGAGTATTTTTCAGTTTGATCATCTAGAGCCCATCATCTCAGATTTATTCTTTCTTAGCTTTCAGCTATCATTCTCCAAATATTACCGGTGCATCGCTCAAATATCCTCTAATCAGTTCGTGATCCCTTCGTTCTCTTGTATCTAAATTCCTTCAAGTATCTTCGTTCATTTCACAATTCTTACCCGGTGATTCATCCTTTTTACTTCGTTCATCTTCAATTCTTACGGTGGTTCGTTCAAGAGTTTTCTTCCTTCGTGTATCATATCTATGCATTCGTGCTTTTCAAATTCTACCGGTGGATCGTTGAAGACTTTCTCAAGTTTGTGTTATATCTCTCTTAATCTTTTCTACGAGAATAAGTAATATGTCGAATCCATTGATTGTCATCAATTTAATTGGTGAAGGATAAGCATAATGTAATTCTTATTCTTGTCTCATCGAGTTTATTCAATTCCCGTTTTCCGGAGTGGCTCATCATACTTATTCTTGGTTTCAAGTGCTCATCTTTCTTTCCCAGAGTTCCAAGCTCAAATTATCACGGAGATCCATCTAAATCATTACAAGGTTTCACCTTGTGTTTTGAACTTCTCTCTCTTTTCGTTATCTTTTGCTTACCGGAGTTCTTCATGAAGGTTCTACATGATGGTTCATCAAGGATTTATATTCCTTCTTGAAAGGTTCATCAACTTTCTTTTCAGAGGAGCTCAAGCTTTCTTCATATTGTAATCCGGAGTGCATTTTTGTCTACTGTATCATTGGAGGTGGTATTATGTCATTCTTGATAATTTGAGTTCATGTTTTCATGATTCACATGTTGTCAAGATTTGGATATTTTAAATCCATCAATCTCGTCATTGGAGTCATCTGGGTTATATTTCACTAAAGCTTTCCCTAAGTATTGTTGCTATTAATGGTGATAATATATGATCATAGTGCTTCATCTATCCTCCCGGTGAAATAACTTTCTCGTCTCCTTGTCCATATCAATTCAATTCTTCTTCCCGTGAGTGGCAGGTTGTCACCTCATAATCTGAGATGTATTCCATAAGACCATATCAAGATTATTCTTTTTGTTGTTGGTGTTCCAAAAACTCCGTTCGACCCTTCTCCTAAGGATGCCTTCTCAAACTCTTTTTGTGACAGAAGTTGGCATTTGCTTCTCCATTCTTTTATTTCAATTATCTATATTCTATTCTTTCGTTCCGGAGGCATTTTGATGTTGCTCTCTTCAACCCATCTTCTTGTTTTGTCAGGATCGTGTTCTTTTCTTCGTTTATCCATTTAACCGGAGTGTCATGCCCTCTTTTCAAGTTCTTCCCATTCTGTCAAGTTTTGGCTCCCTTCTCAACCGAAGTGCTGTCTGAAATCGTTCTTACCCCTTGTTACATTCATTCAATAGTTTCAGAGGCAGTGTGTTGTGATTTCATCAAGTATGTTCTCATCTGGCCAAGTCCTTATTCAATTTCTTTTCTTTTCAATCGGAGTGCTGCCCAAAGTTGCTCTTCCTTGTTTCTCTTTTCTGACGGAGACTGTTAACTTCATTCATCTCCATTGTATTCTTTTCTCAAATTGGCTTAACCTTTTCAAGGTTTTTCATTTTCACTCGTTTGTCAAAGAAGCAACTTAGTTTTACCTCTTCTCTTTCTCTTCCATTTTTCCCTCCGGTGCCATTCTAGATCTCGGGACGAGATCCTCTCGTAGTGGTGGAGTGTTGTGATGCCGTGAGACCGATGTGCCAGGTGTATTCCAGTTATTCACTGTTGGTTGCTTTGTCATTTGCTTGCGTGTCACATCTTGTCATGTCATCATGTGCATTGCATCATCATGTTTTAAAACTTGCATCCGTCCCGGTCTTCTCGTTCTTTCCGTTGTCCATTCTCAGCCCAGACACACTTGCACGCACCCGCGGCACATCCGAAATATTATTTTTACAAGTGGCCGGAAAATGTTCTCGAAATGGGGTGAAAGTTGGCATGCGGTGTTGTTTTGTTGTTAGTAGGTCGCCTGCCCAGTTTCATCGCATTCGGAGTCCGTTTGATAGCCCAACCGTTAAACTATAGCGACAATATAGCCGGTCTAACGTCGGACGTTTTCGGTGTCCGGAAATAGTTGCCGGGCTGCACTCCTCTCCTCCCATCTCAGCCCAACCTCTTTTCACAACCCACTGCAGCCCGCCTAAACCCCCCCTCCGTTCTGGGCGGTCAGATCGCGATCGGAGGCTCCGAGACGCTCCTAAAACCCCCGTAAACCCAAACCCTAGCCATCCCTGCCTATATATGGACAACCCCTTCCAAATTTGGCAGCCTAGCCCTTCCCCTACCTCCCTGCCGCCTCCCTCCTCAAATTCTGTGCCACCAACCGCCTCCCCCTCATTTCTCGGTGCCAGCCACCATCGTCCCGCCACTTGGCGAGCCTCCAATGGCCGCGCCGCCACCTGAGACTGTCAGTGTGCCTCCCTGGACCAGTGGCAAGCCGCCATGCATCGCCTCAGCCCCTCCCTCGCGCCTCCAGCCGCGCGGGCCCGCCAGAACCCATCTGGAGCCCGCCCTGGGCCGCCCTGGCCCGAATCGCCCGCTCGTTTGCCTCCTCCCGCTGGAGCCCCGCTTCGCCTCGCGCTTCGCCTCCTTCTGTCGGCCACCGGTGTGCCACCGCCGGCGACCTCCACCTCAGGCCAGAGCTCCGCCGTCCCTGTCTCTTCTCTCTTTCTTCTCCTCCCTCTTACTCACCTCGCGCTCTCTCCCCTACCCCGCAGGGAACCACCGCCGCCACCAGGAAGCTTCCACTGCCGCCGTCGACCATCGATGGATGCGCAGACCCCGGATCCTGCCACTCTGGCCTCCTCCCCACCAGATCTGAGGGATCCCGTTCGTCACTGCCGCCGCGCCCTTTGCTTCGACGGAGCTCGAAGGCCCGGCACCCCTGCCTTCGCTCGATCCCCTCTGGATCGAGGAGGAGGAGGACGACAGGCGCCGCCGACACGTGGGCCGCGGCCTGGCTAGCCGGCCTAGCCACTCACCTGTGCCGCGCAAGGCCCAGCAGTCCCATGCCGGCCTCCCTCCTCCACTGAGTGGGCCGAGGCCCACCTGCGCCCCCCTTCCGGCCTCTCCTCACCACGGACTATGACGTGGCCCATGTGAGCAGCCAACCCCAGCCCTCCTGTGCACTGTTGGCCCAGCCAGATGCGGCCCATCTTATTTTTTTTCCTGCGCTGCGATTTTAGCTATTATCCAGAGTTTGCCAGTTTTGCAGAAAAGACCCTCATGTTCATGCATATAATAACTCACAATTCGTGCATCGGATTAAAATGATTTATATATGAAACTTGCTCAGAATTTTGTCTAGTTTAATAATTTGCCACTTTCACCCATGTTTAAAATGTTTAAAATGTTGTTTGATGAATTTTTGCTCTATGTCATGTTAAAATGCCTTAATTCATAACTTTTTAACCGTAGCTCCAAACCTAACAAATTTTATATGTAAATGGGGTAGAAAAATGCCTAGTTTAACATGGTGGCATCACTTTGCATGTTTAACAACTCTAAAATATGGTTAGGGCAGAACAGTACCAAACCTAATATATGCATATGGGGATTACCGGAATTGTTGTTCGTTGCTTCCGGCCTCATTTAACCTTGACTAGATAGGTAGTTTTGCTTTGCTTCACCCTCTTGCCATGTTTAACAACATTTAATATTGTTGGGTACATAACCAAGAGAGAACTAAATAAGTCATGTGGTGTTTTCTTCAATATGCAACTCCGTTGCATATTGAGCTCCACTTAATTTGTAGGATTGTTTGTGCATCTTGCCATGCCATGCATATTTAAACCGGACATGCATCATACTTGATTGTGCATCATGCCATGATTATGTGATGGTTGTTTACTATGTTGTGTGCTTCCTTTCCGGTGTTTGCTTCTTCGGGCTGGTTCCGGTAACGTCGCGTTTGTGAGGACCCGTTCGACTACGTACTTTTGTCTTCTTCATGGACTCATTCTTCTCCCTTACGGGATATCAGGCAAGATGATCATACCCTCGAAATCACTTCTATCTTTGCTTGATTAGTTGCTCGCTCTTTTGTTATGCCTATGCTGCGATACCTACCACTTGCTTATCATGCCTCCTATATTGTTGAACCAAGCCTCTAACCCACCTTGTCCTAGCAAACCGTTGTTTGGCTATGTTACCGCTTTGCTCAGCCCTCTTATAGCGTTGTTAGTTGCAGGTGAAGATTGAAGTTCATTCCTTGTTGGAACATGGAGATGTTGTTCCTTGTTGGAACATGGTTACTTGTTGGGATATCACGATATATCTTATTTAATTAATGCATCTATATACTTGGTAAAGGGTGGAAGGCTCGGCCTTATGCCTGGTGTTTTGTTCCACTCTTGCCGCCCTAGTTTGCCTCATAAACAAAGGAGTAGCTTCGAACTTCTTGTGCTTCAATACACCCTGGACAACACGCCTGGCAACAGTGAGGCTACAATACAACTCGACATTGGTACAAGCGCAAATGGCTTCCAAGATCCATCAGCCAAAGAACTCTGTTTTCCCAGTGCATATATTTAGGTCATCCGCCTCATAGCGAGTGACATTTTCAACCACACAATCATTGTCT
Source organism: Triticum aestivum (assembly GCF_018294505.1). NCBI lineage: Eukaryota > Viridiplantae > Streptophyta > Magnoliopsida > Poales > Poaceae > Triticum > Triticum aestivum. The sequence goes on from NC_057803.1 coordinate 189,109,360, forward strand.
GCATCAGGGCTCTAATTAAAACAGAAACAAATTCCAAATTACTTTCCAGTATCACAAGTTATTTAAACCACTATGTATAGCATGGCATCGAAGCTAATAAAATTTTGCATTATTCATCACCACATACTTTGATGAAAAACCACAATCAAGATTGGCAAAGAAGAAAATCACCTTGGGCCGCTCAGCGGGGGGGGGGGGGGGACGGACACATCCTCGAAGGGGGAAACTGCTCCTACAGGTCCACGGGGGATGTAACCTCAAATGGGGCGTTGATTGATATGTCTCCAATGTATCTATAATTTTTTATTGTTCCATGGTGTTACATTATCAACCTTCGATGTTTTATAATAATTTTATAGTCATTTTAGATAATTTTTTGGTACTAACCTATTGACATAGTGCCAAGTGCCAGTTGTTGTTTTTTGCATGTTTTTTACGTCGCAGAAAATCAATATCAAACGGAGTCCAAATGCCACGAAACTTTACGGAGATTTTTTATGGACCAGAAGACACCTAATGGGCCATGGCTGCGCCTAGGGGGTGGTCCAAGGAGAGCACAACCCACCAGGGCGCGCCCTGGTGGGTTCTGCCCACCTCGGGTGCCCCCCGGACCACCTCTTTACTCTATAAATATCCCAATATTCCTAAAACCCTAGGGGAGTCGACGAAATATGATCCAGCCGCCGCAGAGTCCAGAACCACCAGATCCAATCTAGACACCATCTCGGATGGGGTTCACCACCTCCATTGGTGCCTCTCCGATGGTGTGTGTGTAGTTCTTTGTAGACCTTCGGGTCCGTAGTTAGTAGCTAGATGGCTTCCTCTCTCTCACTGAATTCTCAATACAATGGTCTCTTGAAGATCCATATGATGTAACTCTTTTTGCGGTGTGTTTGTTGGGATCGGATGAACTTTGAGATTATGATCAGTTATATCTTTTTATATCCATGAAAATATTTTGAGTTTCTTTGATCTCTTTTATGCATGATCCCTTATAGCCTCGTATTTCTTCTCCGATATTTGGGTTTTGTTTGGCCAACTTGATCTATTTATCTTGCAATGGGAAGAGATGCTTTGTAGTGGGTTGATACGTCTCCAACGTATCTATAATTTTTGACTGTTCCATGCTTATTATATTATCTGCTTTGGATGTTTATGGGCTTTGTTATACACTTTTATATTATTTTTGGGACTAACCTATTAACCGGAGGCCCAGCCCAAATTGTTGTTTTCTTGCCTATTTCAGTATTTCATAGAAAAGGAATATCAAACGGAGTCCAAACGGAATAAAACCTTCGGGAGTGTGATTTTTGGAACAAACATGATCCAGGAGACTTGGAGTTGAAGTCAAGGAAGCTTCAAGGTGGCCACGAATCAGGGAGGCGCGCCTGCCCCCCTAGGAGCGCCCCCACCCTCGTGGGCCCTCGTCGCTCCCCTGACCGACTTCTCTCGCCTATATATGTCCATATACACTAAAAACATCAGGGAGCAGAATAGATCGGGAGTTCTGCCGCCAGAAGCCTCCGTAGCCACCGAAAACCAATCTAGACCCTTTCCGGCACCCTGCCGGAGGGGGAATCCCTCGCTGGTGGCCATCTTCATCATCCCGGCGCTCTCCATGACGAGGAGGGAGTAGTCCACCCTCGGGGCTGAGGGTATGTACCAGTAGCTATGTGTTTGATCTCTCTCTCTCTCGTGTTCTTGAGGTGGTACGATCTTGATGTATCGCGAGCTTTGCTATTATAGTTGGATCTTATGATGTTTCTCCCCCTCTACTCACTTGTGATGAATTGAGTTTTCCTTTCGAAGTTGTCTTATCGGATTGAGTCTTTAAGGATTTGAGAACACTTGATGTATGTCTTGCATGTGCTTATCTGTGGTGACAGTGGGATATCACGTGATCCACTTGATGTATGTTTTGGTGATCAACTTGCGAGTTCCCTCGTGAACTTATGCATAGGGGTTGGCACACATTTTCGTCTTGACTCTCTGGTAGAAACTTTGGGGAACTCTTTGAAGTTCTTTGTGTTGGTTGAATAGATGAATTTGAGATTGTGTGATGCATATCGTATAATCATACCCACGGATACTTGAGGTGACATTGGAGTATGTAGGTGACATTAGGGTTTTGGTTGATTTGTGTCTTAAGGTGTTATTCTAGTACGAACTCTATGATAGATTGAACGGAAAGAATAGCTTCGTGTTATTTTACTACGGACTCTTGAATAGATCGATCAGAAAGGATAACTTTGAGGTGGTTTCGTACGCTACAATAATCTTTTCGTTTGTTCTCTGCTATTAGTTACTTTGGAGTGACTCTTTGTTGCATGTTGAGGGATAGTTATATGATCCAATTATGTTATTATTGTTGAGAGAACTTGCACTAGTGAAAGTATGAACCCTAGGCCTTGTTTCAACGCATTGCAATACTGTTTACGCTACCTTGCTGTTTTTATATTTTCATATTACAAAACCTTTATCTAGTATTCGTATTGCACTTATATCATCATCTCTTTGCCGAACTAGTGCACCCATACAATTTACCATTGTATTGGGTGTGTTCGGGACACAAGAGACTCTTTGTTATTTGGTTGCAAGGTTGCTTGAGAGAGACCATCTTAATCCTACGCCTCCCACGGATTGATAAACCTTAGGCCATCCACTTGAGGGAAGTTTGCTACTGTCCTATAAACATCTGCACTTGGAGGCCCAACAACGTCTACAAGAAGAAGGTTGTGTAGTAGACATCAAGCTCTTTTCTGGCGCCGTTGCCGGGGAGGTGAGTGCTTGAAGGTATATCTTTAGATCTTGCAATCGAATCTTTTTGTTTCTTGTTTTATCACTAGTTTAGCTTGTAAAATAAAACTAAAAATGGAATTGAGGTTACCTCATATGCTTCATCTTTTTAATGTCTTTCATGAAAATAAGGATTCCGATAATTGTGCCAAAGTGTTAGAAGAAGAATGCATTAGAATGTTTGGCACTAAATATTTGAATGATGAGCATGATTGCAATGTTGTTAGTATGAATTCTTTCAATATCGATGATGCTAATGATATGCAAAGCCACAAGCTTGGGGATGCTATGTTTGATGAAGATGATATTTTTTTGTCCCCCAAGTTTTGATGAGCAAATTTATTTTGATGATAGCATGCCTCATATTTATGATGATTATATTGATGGAAGTGGGTTTGGAAGAGTGTAAACTTTAGGAATTAATGATCCCACTATTTTGGAGGGTGTTGAATCTTATTGTGATAATTATGAAAGTGGGTTTAGAGAGGTCATGACTTTAGTTAATGTTAATCCCACTATATTGGAAGAGTGTCAACTTTGCATGCTTGTAGATCATGAAAAGAATGCTTTATGTTATGGTTATATTTTTGAATTCATTCATGATGCTACTGAAAATTATCGTGAGGGAGGAATATATGCTCATAGGAATTGCAATAATATCAAGTTTCCTCTCTATGTGCTTAAAGTTTTGAAGTTATGCTTGTTTTACCTTCCTATGGAAGTTGATTCTTGTTCCCACAAGTTGTTTGCTCACAAAATCCCTATGCATAGGAAGAGGGTTAGACTTAAATGTGCTAGTCATATTCTTCATGATGCTCTCTTCATGTTTCAATTCTTATCTTTTATGTGAGCATCATTGAATTCATCATGCCTAGCTAGGGGCGTTAAACGATAGCGCTTGTTGGGAGGCAACCCAATTTTATTTTTGTTCTTTGCTTTTTGCTCCTGTTTAGTAATAAATAATTCATCTAGCCTCTGTTTAGATGTGGTTTTATGCTTTTAATTAGTGTTTGTGCCAAGTAGAACCTTTGGTAAGACTTGGGGAAAGTCTTTGTGATCTTGCTGTAAAAACAGAAACTTTAGCGCTCACGGGATTTGCTGCCATTTTTTAATGGAGAGTGCTATTTAGTTAATTATTTTTGCCGATGATTAATAGATAAATTCCTCACGTCCAGAAATTTATTTTAGAATTGTTGTGGTTCCATAAGTATTCGAAACCTATAGATTACTACAGACTGTTCTGTTTTTGACAGATTCTGTTTCTCGTGTGTTGTTTGCTTATTTTGATGAATCTATGGCTAGTAATAGAGTTAACAAACCATAGAAAAGTTGGAATACAGTAGGTTTAACACCAATACAAATAAAGTATGAGTTCATTACAGTACCTTGAAGTGGTGGTTTGTTTTCTTTTACTAACGGAGCTCACGAGATTTTCTTTTAAGTTTTGTGTTGTGAAGTTTTCAAGTTTTGGGTAAAGATTTGGTGGATTATGGAACAAGGAGTGGCAAGAGCCTAAGCTTGGGGATTCCCAAGGCACCCCAAGGTAAAATCCAAGGAAAACCAAAATCCTAAGCTTGGGGATGCCCCGGAAGGCATCCCCTCTTTCGTCTTCGTCCATCGGTAACATTACTTGGAGCTATATTTTTATTCACCACATGATATGTGTTTTTCTTGGAGCGTCAATTTATTTTGTTAGGATTTTCTTGCTGTTATTTAGGACAATGTTTTGCATCTTTTATTTCAATAAAATTGGCATTGATAGCCTTTACTATGCCTATTTTACAAGTCTACATGTTGCTGTTTGAAAACAGAAAGTTTACCGCTGTTGCAAAAATTCCCTAGAAAAGTCAGAATGTGATAAAATGTTGAAACCTATTGCATAATAAGATCTGATAAATTTACTACAGTGGGAATTTTCTTTCATAATTTTTGGAGCTAGGTAAGTATGGATCTTGCTGCATTCTTTACATACTGTCCTGTTTAGGCAGATTGCTGTTATGTTTGCATTGTTTGCATATGTTTGCTTGTTTAATGATTCTATTTGAGGATAGGACTATTAAATATGCAGAGGCATTTATTATTAAATGTTGAATAATAATTTTACTGATTTGCTACAGTAGAGTATGATAAGGTTTTTGCATTGGTTTATACTAACTTATCTCACGAGTCCTTGTTGAGTTTTGTGTGGATGAAGCTTTTGAGATTTAGGCAGGCCGTGATATGAGAGGAATTAAGGAGACACAAAATCTCAAGCTTGGGGATGCCCTAGCCATCCCAAGATAATATTTCAAGAAGTCTCAAGCGTCTAAGCTTGGGGATGCCCCGGTTGGCATCTCACCTTTCTTCTTCGACAACTATCGGTTAGTATCGGTTGATCCTAAGTTTTTGCTTCTTCACATGATGAGTGCTATCCTTGAATTGTCGTTTTATTTTGTTTTTCTTCCTGTTTGAATAATATCTCAATATCTGAAATTATTAAATGTTATAGAGTCTTCACATAGTTGCATAATTATTAGATTACTCATTGATCTTCACTTATATCTTTCGGAGTAGTTTATCATTTGCTCTAGTGCTTCACTTATACCCTTTTAGAGCACGGCGGTGGTTTTATTTTTAAGAAATAGATGAACTCTCATACTTCACTTATATTATTTTGAGAGTCTTTAGAACAGCATGGTAGTTTGCTTTGGTTATGAAAGTAGTCCTAATATGATAGGCATCCAAGAGGGATAATAAAAACATTCATATAGAGTGCATTGAATACTATGAGAAGTTTGATACTTGATAATTGTTTTGAGATATGGAGATGGTGATATTAGAGTCATGCTAGTTGAGTACTTGTGTTGAAGTTTGTGATTCCCGTAGCATGCACGTATGGTGAACCGTTATGTGATGAAGTCAGAGCATGATTTATTTATTGATTGTCTTCCTTATGAGTGGCGGTCGGGGATGAGCGATGGTCTTTTCCTACCAATCTATCCCCCTAGGAGCATGCGTGTAGTACTTTGTTTCGATAACTAATAGATTTTTGCAATAAGTATGTGATTTCATTATGACTAATGTTGAGTCCATATTATACGCACTCTCACCCTTCCACCATTGCTAGCCTCTCTAGTACCGCGCAACTTTCGCCGGTACCATAAACCCACCATATACCTTCCTCAAAACAGCCACCATATCTACCTATTAAGGCATTTCCATAGCCATTCCGAGATATATTGCCATGCAACTTTCCACCGTTCCGTTTATTGTGACATGCTTCATCATTGTCATATTGCTTTACATGATCATGTAGTTGACATCGTATTTGTGGCAAAGCCACCGATCATAATTCTTTCATACATGTCACTCTTGATTCATTGCATATCCCGGTACACCGCCGGAGGCATTCACATAGAGTCATATTTTGTTCTAAGTATTGAGTTGTAATCCTTGAGTTGTAAGTAAAAATAAGTGTGATGATCATCATTATTAGAGCATTGTCCCAGTGAGGAAAGAATGATGGAGACTATGATTCCCCCACAAGTCGGGATGAGACTCCGGACAAAAAAAAGAGGCCAAAAAGGGGAAAAAAGAAGAAGGCCCAAATAAAAAATGAAATAAGAGAAAAAGACAGAAGGGAGAATGTTACTATCCTTTTTCCACATTTGTGCTTCAAAGTAGCACCATGATCCTCATGATAGAGAGTCTCCTATGTTGTCACTTTCATAAACTAGTGGGAGTTTCACATTATAGAACTTGGCTTGTATATTCCAATGATGGGCTTCCTCAAATTGCCCTAGGTCTTTGTGAGAAAGAAAGTTGGATGCAGACCCACTTATTTTCTTTTGTTGAGCTTTCCTATACTTATAGCTCTAGTTCATCCGTTGCATGGCAATCCCTACTCACTCACATTGATATCTATTGATGGGCATCTCCATAGCCCGTTGATACGCCTAGTTGATGTGAGAGTATCTTCTCCTTTTTTCTCTTCTCCACAACCACCATTCTATTCCACCATAGTGCTATATCCATGGCTCACGCTCATATATTGCGTGAAGATTGGAAAAGTTTGAGAACACCAAAAGTATGAAACAATTGCTTGGCTTGTCATCGGGGTTGTGCATGATTTAAATATTTTTGTGTGATGAAGATAGAGCATAGCCAGACTATATGATTTTGTAGGGATAGCTTTCTTTGGCCATGTTATTTTGAGAAGACATGATTACTTTGTTAGTATGCTTGAAGTATTATTATTTTTTTGTCAATATTAAACTTTTGTCTTGATTCTTATGGATCTGAATATTCTTGCCACAATTAAGAAGATTATATTGATAAATATGTTAGGTAGCATTCCACATCAAAAATTCTGTTTTTATCATTTACCTACTCAAGGACGAGCAGGAATTAAGCTTGGGGATGCTGATACGTCTCCAACGTATCTATAATTTTTGATTGTTCCATGCTATTATATTATCTGTTTTGGATGTTTATGGGCTTTATTATACACTTTTATATTATTTTTGGGACTAACCTATTAACCAGAGGCCCAGCCCAAATTGTTGTTTTCTTGCCTATTTCAGTGTTTCGCAGAAAAGGAATATCAAACAGAGTCCAAACGGAATGAAACCTTCGGGAGCGTGATTTTTTGAACAAACATGATCCAGGAGACTTGGAGTTGAAGTCATGGAAGCTTCGAGGTGGCCATGAGGCAGGGAGGCGCGCCTGCCCCCCTGGGCGCGCCCCCACCCTCGTGGGCCCCTCGTGGCTCCCATGACCGACTTCTTTCGCCTATATATGTCCATATACCCTAAAAACATTGAGCAGCAAAATAGATCAGGAGTTCCGCCGCCAGAAGCCTCCGTAGCCACCGAAAACTAATCTAGACCCTTTCTGGCACCCTGCTGGAGGGGCGAATCCCTCTCCAGTGGCTATCTTCATCATCTCGACGCTCTCCATGATGAGGAAGGAGTAGTCCACCCTCGGGGCTGAGGGTATGTACTAGTAGCTATTTGTTTGATCTCTCTCTCGTGCTCTTGAGGTGGTGCAATCTTAATGTATTGCGATCTTTGCTATTATAGGTTGATCTTATGATGTTTCTCCCCCTCTACTCTCTTGTGATGAATTGAGTTTTCCCTTCGACGTTGTCTTATCGGATTGAGTCTTTAAGGATTTGAGAACACTTGATGTATGTCTTGCATGTGCTTATCTATGGTGACAATGGGATATCACATGATCCACTTGATGTATGATTTGGTGATCAACTTGCCAGTTCCCTCGTGAACTTATGCATAGGGGTTGGCACACGTTTTCGTCTTGACTCTCTGGTAGAAACTTTGGGGCACTCTTTGAAGTTCTTTGTGTTGGTTGAATAGATGAATTTGAGATTGTGTGATGCATATCGTATAATCATAACCACGGATACTTGAGGTGACATTGGAGTATCTAGGTGACATTAGGGTTTTGGTTGATTTGTGTCTTAAGGTGTTATTCTAGTACGAACTCTATGATAGATTGAATGGAAAGAATAGCTTCGTGTTAGTTTACTACGGACTCTTGAATATATCGATCAGAAAGGATAACTTTGAGGTGGTTTCGTACCCTACAATATTATCTTCGTTTGTTCTCCGCTATTAGTTACTTTGGAGTGACTCTTTGTTGCATGTTGAGGGATAGTTATATGATCCAATTATGTTATTGTTGTTGAGAGAACTTGCACTAGTGAAAGTATGAACCCTAGGCCTTGTTTCAATGCATTGCAATACTGTTTACGCTCACTTTTACCATTTGCTACCTTGCTGTTTTTATATTTTCAGATTACAAAAACCTTTATCTACCGTCCATATTGCACTTGTATCACCATCTCTTCGCCGAACTAGTGCACCCATACAATTTACCATTGTATTGGGTGTGTTGGGGACACAAGAGACTATTTGTTATTTGGTTGCAGGGTTGCTTAGGAGAGACCATCTTCATCCTGCGCCTCCCATGGATGATAAACCTTAGGTCATCCACTTGAGGGAAATTTGCTACTGTCCTACAAACCTCTGCACTTGGAGGCCCAACATCGTCTACAAGAACAAGGTTGTGTAGTAGACATCATGGGTTCGATCTTACGGTGCTTGATCCCAGTGACAGAAGGGGAACCGACATGTATGTATCGTTGCTACTAAGGATAAAACGATGGGGTCTATCTCTACATAGATAGATCTTGTCTACATCATGTCATCGTTCTTATTGCATTACTCCGTGTCCCCATGAAATTAATACACTAGATGCATGCTGGATAGCGGTCGATGTGTGGAGTAATAGTAGTAGATGCAGGCAGGAGTCGGTCTACTAATCTTGGACGTGATGCCTATGTAATGATCATTGCCTGGATATCATCATGATTATTTGAAGTTATATTGATTGCTGAATAGTAATTATTTTACCCATCGTTTGCTATTTTTCTCGAGAGAAGCCACTAGTCAAACCTACGGCCCCCGGGTCTCTTTCTCATATATTTGCCTTTGCGATCTACTTTTCCTTTGCGTTTATTTTCAGATCTACTAAACCAAAACACAAAAATACCTTGATGCAATTTATTCTTATTTATTTTATTTGGCATTCGATCTATCGATATCCACAATCTTATCTCATGCCTGTTTGCCAATTTCTGGCGCCGCTACCCGAAAGGGATTGACAACCCCTTTTACACGTCGGGTTGCAAGTAGTTGTTCTTTGTGTGCAGGTGCTGTTTATGTTGTGTTGCTTGGTTCTCCTACTGGTTCGATAACCTTGGTTTCACATCTGAGGGAAATACCTACCGCCGATGTGCTGCATCATCCCTTCCTCTTTGGGTAAATACCAACGTAGCTTCAAGCGACATCATTGACCATCTCAATAGTGGCCGTGAGCATATCTGGGGTCGGCTCGGTAGCTGCCTCCATCTTCTTGGAGCTCTCTGTCTCGTGGGGATCAGCCATCCATGTCTGCTCCAATATCGGCAGATCTTTGCCTTGTTCTCCTTGGTCCATCATGAAACTGACGAATACTAGGAGACCACTAAAAGGAAAACACAATCGCAATGACAATGAAACAAAAAAGAGAGTGAGGATCGGTTATTGCTTTGCAAAAAATCTTTTTTTTCTCTGAATGAAAATATACCAACATCACGGATCCGCTTACCTTCCCTTCGTTGGGAGAGAAGAAGAGTGGCAGATGCGAGTGTTGGCTTTCTTGAAGACGGTGTTGGAGAAGGGGATTCAGTGAATAGTGAAATGATGGTTGCTTCGTCCATCAAACTTAGACTGCGGGGAGGTGGGGTTTTGTGATACGATGGCTCGTTACTGCCGCGCTACGATCGGGTTGACTCTTCGCCTGCATACTGCCTTCTAATTTGGCGGATGGCATTTGCTCCCGCACGCTGCATGGCCCGCATGTCGGTCAACAAAAGTAAAATGGCATTCAGTAGAGGGAGACGTTTTGTTGACCTCAAAGGAGCCAGAAGGGGTAGTGTATCCACTTTACTACTAGTAATTGTTTTTCTGGGTAGCTGTAGAGTGTCTCCACTATACTAGTAGAAATAGTTTCTCTGGGCCCAAGACAAAACATCCCATCCACCCTATTAAATAATAAAATCAATTCAAAAGCCCATATATTTACTTAATGAGAGGTGCTACCCACACCCAACACCCCCCCCCCCAAAAAAAACTCGGGTGCTCTTCTTCCTCCTCGTACCCCCAAATTCCTCACCTCACTCCTACAAAAAAAACCCAGCTCCCCTTCTTCCTCACTACTACAGAAAAACCCCTGCTCCCCTTCTTGTTCACTCGCACTACAACTAGGCTCGTCATTCGTTACTCTGGTCAAATCCGTGAGCTCGACGCGACGCCCTCGAGGAAAATGGAGTCGGCTGACCCCAGCGCCAAGAAGATGAGGCTCCCACTAGCAGCGATGCCTGTTGTAGATCCCGCACCCGGCAGGGCAGGAGAAGCGGCGAGCCCACCACCACCGGATCCCAGGAACCCGTTGAATCTCGGGTGGACCGCATCAGTGATCTCCAGGACGCCATACTTGGGAAGATCATCTCGCTTCTCCCCACCAAGGATTGCTACCACACCCAATTCCTCTCAATTCAATGGTGCCCTCTATGGCGTGCCACGCCCCTTAATCTCGACTGTCATCAGCTATCTCTCTTCAATGATTTTGAACTCCCCAGAGCCATCATCTCCTCCCACCAGGGCTCCGTTCAAAGCCTCGGCATCCCGTCATGCTACCTAAGCAAGCATACCATGCCACGCATGGTGGACACCTGGCTGAAATCCTCTGAATTCATAGAACTACAGCTACTTGAGTTCTACTATTCCCCGAGAAATCACGTACCAGATACCAAACGCCATGTATTTGTGCCCTCAGCACCAATGTCCATCTCGCAGTTTTACTCCTCTCTCCACACCGCCACCTTTGCGCTGTGCTACCTACCAGACAATATGGTACTAAACCTTCGATTCCCTTTGCTCAAGAAACTTTCACTTGTGCAGGTTCGTATATCGGAGGCCTCATTGCATAGCATCATCCACTCCAGTTGCCCTTCCCTGGAGTGCTTGGTGCTTGTTTTCACAGTTAGAATCGGTTGTCTCCAAATAAAGTCACCTAACCTTGTAAGAATTGGAATTTCTTTTGACGGAAGGCAGCTCAACATCCAAGATGCCCCTTCACTTCAAAGGTTGATCCTTGCTTCTATTTATTCACCGTCGCAAATAATCATCGTCTCTGCGCCTACACTAGAGACCTTGGGTGTAATACATGATCTCTATGCTCATTTCAAGATTGTGTTTGGCTCCACAGTTCTTCTGGTACATACTTTATATTATCATCTACACTTGTAACCACAAGCTGCATTTTAAATTTTTGTGCATAAGTAATATATCATCTTGGAGTACACATTTTGTACTAATATTATATTCTATGATCAATGAAAAGTTTCTCCATGGATAGCCTATCAATGGTGCTGGATTCTATCAAGATCTTATATATCCAAATGAATAGTTTTGATCTGAACAAGATTATTGTCTTGATGCAATGCTTTCAATGTCTGGAGAAGTTGTATATAAAGGTGATAATTTCACGCATATAGTGTATTAGAATTAACCGTTCATCTGTTGCTCTTTCAACACTCTTTTTTTAGACCTTAACTATTTTCAATCTTCATGTCTATATAGGCAACATGACGGGGTAAGAAAGTTATAACCAATCGGTGGATTTGTAAGCACCGGGATTTTCTCAGTTCTCATGGCATTCGATTGAAGACAATAACGCTAGAACAATATGTAGCCAACCATGCAAACGCTAGATTTGTCACATTCTACCTGCTGAATGCGAGGTTACTATTGTCCATCAGGCTTAAGTTTATCAGCAGCATGGTTTTGACGGAGGGGTATGTCGAAGAGCAAAAAAAGGAGTTTCAGGTGGACAAAAGAGCTTCTGAACGTGTCGGGCTTCTATTTACAACATATTGTGGTCATGATCCAGTAAATTTTATGACCCAGGATGTTCATTCTATGGACCTGGCCGATCCATTTGACTGTGACTGCCGAAAACAGTGCTGGAGTTAAATGTTGTTGCCCTTTTCAATCTGGGTTTTGTATAAACCTGATGAACAATTAACCCTCGTGCTTTTGTACAGTTTGTAAGCTGGAGTTAGATGTTCTTGGCCTTTTCAACTCGGTTGTGACTATCATATTTTCTTTGAAACAAGGCTAATGGCTTTCCATTCATTTAATTTAGAGTGAAATATTGTAATAAATCCCAACCAAGGGAAATAACATCACTCTCGCCAGCTGCTCGAGCTCACTATGCATTACAGAAGCCAAGTAATTAGCCCCCACCACCACCCACAAACTTATTTTTGTAGCGACCAGACCTCATACAGTCTGATCTATGTGCATCAGTGTCATCCCTGGATCATAAATGCTAACACGCACAGTACTTGAAGGATTTATAACAGAGTAGCAATCACATACTTATTACATCAAATGTCTCAAAAGAGAACTTATTACAATAAATATGGCTTAAGGCCATCTAATACAATAACAGTGGAAGGCTTGGAAGATAAAGTGAGTCCATCAACTCCAACGACATCACTAAGCGAAAGACCATGACCTAAGGCTCCTTACTCGTCGTCTGAAAAGTCTGCAACATGATACGTTGCAGCCCGAAATGGGTCAGCACATAGAATATGCTGGTAATATGACACAAGAGAGTAATGAACAGAATAATACTATCACTACATGCATATATGGCTGGTGGAGGCTGTATGATTAATCTGTTTTGCGGAAAGCCAATTTGTCCCTACTGCAAAGGATTATATTTTATTTAACTACAAAGTTTGTTGAAAAACATTGAGAATGGTGAACCCCATCTCAATCCCAATTAAAAGTAAATAATAACCCAACCAAATTTATATTCAGAGTGATGAGATCCACATGATAATCCAAGAACTAGATACTCAAGATGTCCATAACAGGGGACACGGCTAACCATGATTAGTTTGTACACTTCACAGAGGTTTGCGCACTTTTCCCCACAAGACTCGATCTCCTCCATTGTATTTCTCGCACTGCATGATGTTTGAGAAACGGATGACCGAGACATAGTCTTTCCGAAGAGGTCCCCTTAACTGATAGATAGGCTTGTACACCTACAATCCCCTACATCTGCCAGCCCATCATGGAAAGGTTTCCCATAACTTACTCAACTATGCCAAAGCCCATAATGGCATGTGGCTGCACACAGAAGTTTCTAGCATGAATAATATTATGATCCCTTTGAGCCTGGGTGGCAGTCCATAGGAGAATCACACGGTACCCCGGGATTTCCAAAAATACAGACAACACTAGGTTCACCAGGTGCCTCAATCCACCCAGATGTGTATTAAAGTTGCCACCTTAAGTTAACCATTAATTAACAAAACTCACATCTGTCATGGATACACTCAAACCCAATCCACGTCTACGAGCATAGCATAACAATATAAGCAACGTAGAAGTAACTCCCAAAGGTTTGATAATAAACAGGTAAATAGGTACTACCTCATCTACTACCCAAAACCCACATATTAATCAGATCCTAATAATACAATTGGTTGGGGATTGATCTAATGCAATAAAACTGGGTAGTAAAAGGGTATGATCAAAGTGTTACTTGCCTTGCTGATGATCCATGAAACCTAGAGACTCGTAGTGGCACGCTTCGCACTCTGGGTACTCTATCACAATCAAACAAGCACACAATAATAAATCAAGCAAAGATGCACGGGTAAAACACAAATAAGAAGATCTAACCAGAAAGTTCAACTTAAGAACTCCGGTTTGCAAAAAGAATCAAATCAAACGAAGCAACGAAACTCAAACTGTGAAAGAAACAAGCTTTGTTTACTAATCTGGACTAAAGTCACATTTTACAGTAGCAAAAACTTGTTTAAGTTGATTAAACAGAAAGAGGGCTTCGAGACGAAACTCTAGGCGCTTGAATCGCCTAATTCCGATAAACGAGCAAAAAGATAAACTAAAACGAAAATCGGATCAGAAATCGCGATCGAAAATAATCGCGAAAAATCTGAGAAAAAAAACTGACAACAGACTAACGAACGAACGTTCGCTATCTGCGGCTAACGGGCGAAAACCGTTTGTTAAAACGAACGTATGAACGAACGTCCGCTATATAACTAAACCGAAAAAACCAATCTAATAAAAAACGCATCTAGGTTTTTACTGAAAAACCGAACCGGTCAAAGGAAAACTGGCGGCGGCAGTGGCGAACTCCAGTGACAGCGGCGAGGTGGCGAGGCGGCAGCGCGGCTCTGACGGGTCGGCAGCAGGGCAGCAGCGGGCGGCGTCGGCGGCAGTGGCGCGGGCGGCTGGCGCAGCTTAGGGTTTTGACGGGGGCGGGCTGGTGGGCTGCGGCCTCGGCGGCTTATAAAGCCTCCCCCCGGGCGGAGTCCCGGGCAGAAACGGCTATAGTCGGTTTCCTATTTTTTTTTTAAAAATATTCCACGCAGATAAACGAATAAAAGAAATACTAAACGGACTCCAAAAATCCTGAAATAAATTTTCCCCGTCCTCTAAAAATCTACCGGACAGGAAGAACATTTATTTGGGACTCTAATGTAATTTTGAAAAACGCAAATTTTCCTAATTCAAATAAAATAGCAATAAAACTCCGAATAAAACTCTTATTTGATTTTAACATTAAATCTCCAATATTTCTTTATTTTGAGGAAGTCATTTTATCCTCTCTTTTATTTTTATAGAAGAAACATTCGAAGAGATAATAATTAAAATCAAACGATCCTCTTTTCAAAATTCGAGAAAAACTCAAATATGAAAATAACGAAATCCCCAACTCTCTCCGTAGGTCCTTGAGTTGCGCGGAATTTCTAGGATCAAGCTAAAAATGCAATAAAATATGATATGCAATGATGACCTAATGTATAACATTCCAAATTGCAAACCTACCCCCCTTAAGATGAATCTCGCCCTCGAGATTCGGGTTGGCTAGAAAATAGGTGAGGGTGATCCTTCCCTAGGTCTTCCTCTCGTTCCCAGGTGGCTTCATCTTCGGTATGGTGACTCCACTGAACCTTGCAAAACTTGATAACCTTGCTACGTGTAACTCGGCTGACAAGCTCAAGAATATTGACTAGCTTCTCCACGTAGGTCAAGTTGCTATCCAACTGTATCGCTTCCAGTGGCACTGTATCTCTCAGAGGGACATCCGCCATCTCTGCGTGGCACTTCTTCAACTGAGAAACATGGAACACATCATGAACTCCTGACAATCCTTTGGGCAATTCCAACTTGTAAGCAACTTCTCCCATACGTTCCAAAACTTTGTGTGGTCCCACAAAACATGGTGCTAACTTTCCCTTAACTCCAAAGCGCTTCACTCCTCGAAGTGGTGATACACGAAGATACACTTTGTCTCCAACTTCGTAAACTGTCTCCTTGCGTTTAGAATCCGCATAACTCTTTTGCCTAGACTGGGCTACCTTGAGTCTATCACGAATAAGCTTAACCTTCTCTTCAGACTCTTTAATCAAATCTGGTCCAAACAACTGTCGGTCTCCAATTTCATCCCACAACAACGGTGTCCTGCACCTCTTCCGTACAATGCTTCGAAAGAGGCCATCTTCAAATTGGCTTGATAGCTGTTGTAGTAAGAGAACTCTGCGTAAGGCAAATTATCGTCCCAACTAGATCCATAGTCTAGCGCACAAGCTCTCAACATGTCCTCCAGGATCTGATTGACTCTCTCAGTTTGTCCATCTGTCTGCGGGTGAAAAGCTATACTGAACTCTAGCCTGGTTCCCAAAGTTTCATGCAATTGATTCCCAAACTTTGAGGTAAACTGGGTTCCTCTATCTGATACAATGGTCCTCGGAACTCCATGCGAACATATGATCCTGGTCATGTATATCTTTGCCAACTTAGCACTGGTGTAAGTGGTCTTCACTGGGATGAAATGAGCTACTTTCATCAAACGATCGACTACAACCTATATCGAGTCATAGCCTGAACGAGTCCTGGGTAATCCTGTGATAAAATCCATGCCTAGCTTATCCCACTTCCATTCGGGTATCGGCAATGGTTGTAGCAATCCTGCTGGCTTCTGATGCTCTGCCTTCACTCTCTGACATACATCACAAACTACTACATACTCTGCAATATCCTTCTTCATTCTGGTCCACCAGAAACTATCCTTCAAATCTAGATACATCTTGGTATTTCCTGGGTGAATCGAATATGGCGAATCATGGGCCTCCTACAAAATCAGCTTCCTGATCTCCTGATCATTTGGCACATATACGCGGTCCTCGAACCATAAGGTATCATGCTCATCCTCATGAAATCCTTTAGCCTTTCCTTTTCTCATCCTTTCCTTTATCTCGACAATCTCCTTGTCTGTCTTCTGAGCTTCTCTGATCTTATCCATCAAAGTAGACTAAATCTCCAATGCTGCTACATAACCTCCCGGAACTATCTCCAAACATAGCTCGTGAAGATTCTCTGCTAACTCCTTGGGTAACTCTCCAGTCATGAATGTATTCACATGACTCTTGCGGCTCAACGCATCGGCTACTACGTTAGCCTTTTTGGGATGATAGTGCAACTTCATATCATAATCCTTAATGAGTTCCAACCATCTCCTCTGCCTGAGATTCAACTCCTTCTACGTGAAGATATACTTCAAACTCTTGTGATCCGTGTATACCTCACAATGGTTTCCGATGAGAAAATGTCTCCAAGTCTTCAATGCTTGCACTATGGCTGGTAACTCCAAATCATGCGTAGCATAATTTAACTCATGGGGTTTAAGCTGTAGTGAGGCATATGAAACAACTCTTCCTTCCTGCATAAGCACTGATCCAAGTCCTCAATGAGAAGCATCGCAATACACTTCATAATCCTTGCGTTGATCTGGTAGGATCAACACTGGTGATGTAACCAAGTGTTTCTTCAACTCCTGAAAACTGGCCTCACATTCCCCATTCCATTTGAACCTGGTGTCCGTTTTTAACAACTCCGTCATAGGCTTCGCAATCTTCGAGAAATTCTCAATGAACCTCCGGTAGTATCCTGCGAGTCCAAGAAAACTATGGATCTCTCCAACTGATGTGGGTGCCTCCCAATTTGTCACAGTGATGACTTTGGCGGGGTCTACCGCTATTCCTTCTCTAGATATAACATGTCCAAGGAATCCAACTTTCTTCAACCAAAACTCACACTTGCTGAACTTGGCGTATAGCTGATGTTCTCTGAGCTTCCCAAGTACTAACCGCAAATGCTCTTTATGCTCCTCTTCATTCTTCGAGTAGACCAGAATATCATCAATGAACACCACAACGAACTTATCCAAAAACTCCATAAACACCTTGTTCATCATGTTCATGAAATAGGCAGGTGCGTTAGTCAGGCCAAATGACATAACGGTATACTCATATAGCCCATACCTCGTGGTAAAAGTTGTCTTAGGTATATCCTGCTCTCGAATCTTTAGTTGGTGGTACCCTAATCGCAGATCGATCTTGGAAAATACCTTAGCTCCTTGCAGCTGATCAAACAAATCATTGATCATTGGCAGTGGGTACTTGATCTTGATCGTCACCTCATTCAATCCTCGATAATCAACAACCATCCTCAACGATCCATCCTTCTTCTCCACTAAAAGTACTGGTGATCCCCAAGGTGACGAGCTTGGGCGAATATATCATTTATCTAGTAACTCCTTAATCTGCTTCTTAATTTCCTCTAAATCCTGTGCGGGCATCCTGTACAGTCTCTTAGATATTGGCCCTATGCCTGGAAAAAGCTCAATCAAAAACTCGATGTCTCTATCCGGTGGCATGCCTGGCAACTCTTCTGGAAATACATCCGGGAAATCCTTCACCACTGGTACTTCCTCCTGTACAACTCCTGATAAGGAATTTACTTGAGTCCTATTCGGCACATGTTGGGATACATAATTGATCCTTCTTCCTTCTGGGGTGGTGAGCAAAATCGACTTACTGGCGCAATCGATGTTTCCTCCATACATCAATAGCCAATCCATACCCAGAATCACATCCAAACCTTGTGACTCCAAAATTATCAGGTCTGAGGGGAAAACGTGCCTACCTATGGTCAATGGCATCTAAAAACATCCTTGGCTTGCCATATACTCTGCTCCTGGCGAGCTCACTAACATAGGTGTACTAAGAACTTTGGTGGGAAGCTTATACTTATCCACAAATCCCCTTGATATGTATGAATGCGATGCACCAGTATCAAAGAGAACGACTGCAGTAAATGACTTAACCAAAAACTTACTTATTACTCCATCTGGCTGGGCTTCAATCTCCTCCACGTTAACGTGGTTCACTTGTCCCCTGTTGAAAGGGTTGGGCTTCTTCCCAGAACTTCCATTGCCGTTTCCATTTTTAGCTTCAGGACATTCATTGGCGTAATGTCCAGTCTTCTAGCACTTGTAGCAAGTAATGTGGCTTAGATCTTTCTTGGTGGGTGTTGCCGGGTTGGAACGGTTATGTCCGTTGCTTCCTCCATTACCATTTCAGTTCATAGAGCCAGTATGGTGGTGCGAACTTCCTCCAGTGTGATTTTCACCTCCATGGTTATGTTGTAGGGGTCCTCCTGAGTTTGGGGTGTAACGGGGTCTCTGCTGAGCTCTAGAATTATACTTCCCTTGTCCATACTTCCTCTTGCGGTTGTCAATCTGCTACTGCTTCCCTTCAAGCATGAGAGCTCTATCTACCAACTGTTGGTAGTTATTAAAGGTTGCTACCGTCAACTGCATGCTCAGCTCATCATTCAGTCCTTCCAGAAACTTCTCCTGTTTAGATGCATCCATAGCAACGTCCTCTGGGGCATAACGTGCTAGCTTGCCAAAGTCATCCACCTACTGGCCAACGGTGCGTCCTCCTTGGCGTAAGTTGCGGAACACATGCTTCTTCATGACCATAGCTCCTGCTGATACATGGGCAGTGCAAAAAGCCTGCTGGAACTGGTCCCATGTAACATTGGCTATAGGATAGGTGACAGTGTAATTCTCCCACCATGAGGCTGCTGGTCCATCCAATTGGTGCACGACAAAATGCACCTTCTCAGCATCTGTGCATCCTGCAGTGGTTAACTCCCTTCCAATCCTGCGAAGCCAATCATCTGCCACTATCGGCTCGGTGCTACTGGAAAACACCGACGACTGCAACCTCAGAAAACGGGCAAAGTTGTCAACTGGGGGTGGTGGTGGTGGGTTGTTGTTGTTGTTGCCTTGGTTCTGAACTAACAACTGCATCAAGGTATTCTGCTGCTAGATCAACTGAGTGAGCTCCGGTGGAAAGGTAAATCTGGGGTCATGTCTCGGAGGCATCTGAGGGTTTAGTGGGAAGAGAATAGAATAGAATGAGGTCTAGTGAGAAAACACTACCCATATGCACAGGAGACAAACACAATCATATCACTCAATCAATCAAGCAAGGGCATACAATCGGTCTAGAACTATCGTTACAGAAGTGCTCGGACTATACTATATACATGGTGGTCTACTACTACTGATATGGTGGTCGACTAGAAAAATTGATCGGTCAAAGACTCCATAATATTCGCTCCAGCTTCATCAACATAGTCATCATCGCTATCATCGGGGTCCGAGTCAGTGTCGTCGATGGTGATGTAGTTCTCTGGGCAAGTGGAATCGTCGTCTTCTCCTCCTGGCGCGGGGTCTCCCATGAATACTCCTAGCTTCCTTGTCAGATCACCATTCATCTCCACTAGTATCGTCATTTCCTCATCGTATCCTTCGCGTGTAGACTTGAGTTCTTCCTCCAGTTCCGTGATCCTAGTCATCGCCTTCTTCAGATCTATCATGACTGCGCACATCTGGTTCTCCTGGCGACGAATGTGCTGGTTTAACTCCTGGATTAAAGCTGCAATGGATCTATCCTTCCTGGTGCTGATCATCTCCCATTTCTCATCTCGGTGCCCACAAATCTGGTAGATAGTATCCTTGAGATCCTTGTGGTAAACTTCTCCAATGCGTCCATGTGGGCTGCCATACTCTTTCCTAGACTCCAGGTTGGTGCATCAAAAGAAAACTCTATGGGCTCAGTGACTGGCGTAAATGTCCTTCCTGTAACTTGAACTTGAATCATCCAGCACTCCTCTTCTGGTAAAGTGGCGTTGTAAGTCCCGGTGAAGCTTGGTATTCCTATGTTCAGGTACCTAGTGACTTCCTTCAAGTGTCGTCCAAAGGTTGTTTCTTCATCCGGTTGTGCAAACTTGTTCCTTGCGTCCGCCATCCAAAAGAGTAGAAAATGGAGAGGAGTCAGAAAATGAGAAGAGAGTAGTGATCTATGGCTTTAGCTTAGTGGTCGTGTCCTACAATCAACGTGTGCTGTGATACCATCTTGTAGCGAGCAGACCTCAAACAGTCTGGTCTCTATGCATCAGTGTCATCCCTGGATCGGTAATGTTGACACACACAGTACTCAAAGGATTTATAACAGAGTAGCAATCACACACTTATTACATCGAATGTCTCAAAAGAGAACTTATTGCAATAAATATGGCTTAAGGCCATCTAATATGATAACAGTAGAAGGCTTGGAAGATAAAGTGAGTCCATCAACTCCATGATACGTTGCAGCCCGAAACGGGTCAGCACATGGAATATGCTGGCAATATAACACAAGAGAGTAATGAACAGAATAATGCTATCACTACATGCATATATGGCTGGTGGAGGCTGTATGGTTAATATGTTTTGCGGAAAGCCAATTTTTCCCTACTGCAAAGGATTATATTTTATTTAACTACAAAGTTTGTTGAAAAACATTGAGAATGGTAAACCCCATCTCAATCCCAATTAAAAGTAATTAATAACCCAACCAAATTTATATTAAGAGTGATGAGATCCACATGATAATCCAAGAACTAGATACTCAAGATGTCCATAACAGGGGACACGGCTAACCATGATTAGTTTGTACACTTTACAGAGGTTTGCGCACTTTTCCCCACAAGACTCGATCTCCTCCATTTTATTTCTTGCACTGCATGATGTTTGAGAAACGGATGACCGAGACATAGTCTTTCCGAAGAGGTCCCCTTAACCGATAGATAGGCTTGTACACCTACAATCCCCTACATCTGCCAGCTCGTCATGGAAAGGTTTCCCATAACTTACTCAACTATGCCAAAGCCCATAATGGCATGTGGCTGCACACAGAAGTTTCTAGCATGAATAATATTATGATCCCTTTGAGCCTGGGTGGCAGTCCATAGGAGAATCACACGGTACCCCGGGATTTCCAAAAATACAGACAACACTAGGTTCACCAGGTGCCTCAATCCACCCAGATGTGTATTAAAGTTGCCACCTTAAGTTAAACATTAATTAACAAAACTCACATCTGTCATGGATACACTCAAACCCAATCCACATCTACGAGCATAACATAGCAATATAAGCAACGTAGAAGTAACTCCCAAAGGTTTGATAATAAACAGGTGAATAGGTACTACCTCATCTACTTCCCAAAACCCACATATTAATCAGATCCTAATCATACAATTATTTTGGGATTGATCTAATGCAATAAAACTGGGTAGTAAAAGGGTATGATCAAAGTGTTACTTGCCTTGTTGATGATCCGTGAAACCTAGAGACTCGTAGTGGCACGCTTCGCACTCCGGGTACTCTATCGCAATCAAACAAGCACACAATAAGCAATCAAGCAAAGATGCATGGGTAAACTAGAAATAAGAAGATCTAACCAGAAAGTTCAACTTAAGAACTCCGGTTTGCAAAAAGAATCAAATCAAACGAAGCAACGAAACTCAAACTGCGAAAGAAACAAGCTTCGTTTACTAATCTGGACTAAAGTCAAATTTTACAGTAGCAAAAACTTGTTTAAGTTGATTAACTAGAAAGAGGGCTTCGAGACGAAACTCTAGGCGCTTGAATCGCCTGATTCCGACAAACAAGCGGAAAGATAAACTAAAACGAAAATCGGATCAGAAATCGTGGTCGAAAATAATCGCGAAAAATCCGAGAAAAGTAAAAACTGACGAACTGACTAACAAACGAACGTTCGCTATCTGCGGTTAACGGGCAAAAATCGTTCGTTAAAACGAACATACGGACGAACGTCCGCTATTTAACTAAACCGAAAAAAACCGATTTAATAAAAAACTGCATTTAGGTTTTGACCGAAAAACAGAACCGGTCAAAGGAAAACTGGCGGCGGCGGCGGCGAACTCCGGCGACGGCGGCGAGCTGGCGGTGCGGCTCCGGCGGGTCGGCGGCGAGGTGGCGCGGCGGCAGCGGGAGGCGTCAGCGGCGGCGGCGCGGCGCGGGCGGCGTCTGCGGCGGCGGCGGCGCGGGCGGCTGGCGCGACTTAGGGTTTCGGCGGGGGTGGGCTGGTGGGCTGCGGCCTCGGCCTCGGCGGCTTGTAAAGCATCCCCTTGGGCGGAGTCCCGGGCGGATACGGCCCATAGTCGGTTTCCTCTTCTTTTTGAAAAAAATATTCCATGCAGAAAAACGAATAAAAGAAATACTAAATGGACTCCAAAAATCCTGAAATAAATTTTCCTCGTCCTCTAAAAATCTACCGGACAAGGTGAACATTTATTTGGGACTCTAATGCAATTTTGAAAAACGCAAATTTTCCTAATTCAAATAAAATAGCAATAAAACTCGTATTCTTTATTTTGAGGAAGTCATTTTATGCTCTCTCTTTTATTTTTATAGAAGAAACATTCGAAGAGATAATAATTAAAATCAAACAATCCTCTTTTCAATATTTGAGAAAAACTCAAATATGAAAATAACGAAATCCCCAATTCTCTCCGTAGGTCCTTGAGTTGCGTGGAATTTCTAGGATCAAGCCAATAATGCAATAAAATATGATTTGCAATGATGACCTAATGTATAACATTCCAAAATTAACATTTGGGATGTTACAAGTTTGAACTAGCACACCAGATGGGCTGTAAATTTTCATAAGAAAGGATGCATGACGGTGACAGATTTGGATTCTGACATTTGGGACCCACGAGGAAATAGCCTATCCAATGTGGTGTTCACTTAGTAGCTAGTCAACAAATGATTCTGCCTACCAGCCGTTGGTTTGACATCCAACATCTGTCGTGTATCTTCTATCTCTTATCTTCTTCCTCCAAACGCCCAAACCAAACCACCCCGTCGGCTCCGCCTGCTCCCGCCTCCCATGGCTGGCTGCGCCTCCGCCACCCTACCGTACCCTCCAACGTTGGCTAGTCCCTCCCTCTATTCCCCACACGTCCTGTTATTCTCCGGCGACGTCAGCCCCAACACGCACCTACACCTGAACCAGTCAACCCTCATACTCCCCTCCGCCTGCGATTGGACCGGTGCATCTTCCATGGCTCTTGTTCATTCCATCCGAGGCCTCGCCGTCGTCCTTCGCCTTAGTTCACTTGCTGTGCACGGTGCGCCGCCCTCTTGCATTGTCAACATCGTCAACAACCGAGAGGAACAAGGAGATGACTATACATGGAGAGGATGACAGTAGGGACCCACCAGCGTCATGGCAGTACGCAAGGAAGTGCCTCGTTATTACAAGCCCAAAAAATGGTTCCTCCTAATGGTTGGACATCTAGGGCTCACGCCATTGGCAATGTAGTCAATAAACGAGAGAATTACACAATGAGCGGTTGACAACAGGGACCCAGCAGGTCACGCAATTGTTATTTTTCTTTTAGGAACAAGCAGTTCTTATTTATACTAGTTTTAGCAACGGATCAGGGTAACAATGGGGCTGTGCAGGGGCTGTGGCCCGTCTAGCCAGGGTTTTATTTATGTTTACCAAATCATGAGACGAGTTGTGTTTTTTCTTGCTGAAAATGTCTAGCCCGGTTCTATTTTTTTAAAGAAATACCCAAATGAGGCCTACTTGCTTTGTCAGCCCTACTAGGCTGCAAATCTTTCAAGACGAGGAGAGTTTCATTCGGTTTGCCCAGAAAATGGGTTATCAGTAATGAGAAATGGGCTGTATATTTTTTCAAACATATCAAATCGGGAATTAGTTACATTTTTTTTCTTTACAAGATTTTAAATTCCATTGATTTTTATGCATGGACAATTATTAGATTTTATAGTTATATAAATTATTTTTCAAAATAGTTTGAATGTGAGTCGATATTTCGGGATTAAAAATAGTTGACCACACCGAAATATGCAAATTTCATATAATTTTTAACCGTGGCCGCAATATGGGTTGTAATGCTAACCAAAAGAAGATGGGCTCCAAAAAAATCCTTAAGAATTAGCAAATGGGCTGTAAATTATTAGAAATAATGGCAGATGGGATGTATGCTGTTTTCCACATATTTGAGGCTGACTTGTGCGCCTACTATAGGTTGACGCATACGCTTTCCTAAAAAAGGTTGACACACACACAACGTCTTGTCAACTTAGTCAACACACGAGAGCAGTGAATGTTGGATGTCCATCCAACGGCCGTCGTGCTTCTTCAATCTCTGCTCTTCCTTCTCCATCCGCTCAAACAAGCACCGGCGAGACTACCTGCTCCCTCCTCCCGTGGCAGGCTGTGCTCCCGTGCAGGCCTCACCGCCCCATCGTACTGCCATCGCTGGCCTAGCCATCCCTCCACTCACCCACACCGGCTATTATTCTCCGACGAGGGTAGACGAACCAGTAAACCCTCGTACTCCCCTCTGCGTGGGAAACAACTGCCGAGTCTTCCCTGGCTCTGTGTCGTTCCCTTCCTAGACCTCGCCGTCGTCCACCGCCCTGGTGCTCTCGGCGCGGCGTGGTCAACATGGTCAACGAACGACATCCATTTGAAGTGGACTATACGTGGAGAGGCTGACAGCTGAGTCCATGGCTGCACACAAGGAAATGTCTCCTTATTACACGCACAATAATGATTCCTCCACCTGACAAGTGAGACCCACCGGAAGGGCCTCTGTAGTTTGCGAAAAAATCGTTCCTCCCGCTGACAGGTCGGACCCACCAGCTATATCTTCGCACGCAAGGAAGTACCTCCATATTATGCACAAAAAAATGAATACTCCCCCTGCTAGCTGGGACCCACCGTAGTTGGAGGCTGACTTGTGGGCCTACTGACGCGGATGGAGGGCCTTGTCAACTTAGTCAGTAATTAATAATTCTAGCTCCAGTGACCGTACGATGTCCATCCAACGATCGTAGTGCTTCTTCAACCTCTGGTCTTCTTGCTCCAGCCGCCCAAACCAGTGCCGGTCGTGCCGCCTGCTCTTGCCTCCCGTGACCGGTTGTGCTACCGCAGAGGCCTCAGTGCCCCTACTACTCCCGCCGCTAGCCAGGCCATCCCTCTACTCACCCACACCCCCTGTTATTCTACGGCGACGGCAGCCTCACACCGCAGCTGAACCAGTGAACCCTTGTACTCCTCTCCGCATGGGCATCCACTGTCGCGTCTTCCCGGGCTCCGTGTCGTCCCGCTCCTAGGCCTCGCCGTCATCCACCGCCTTGGTGCTCTCGGCACGGCGTGGTCAATGTGGTCAAGGAACGACTTCCATCAAAAGAGTACTGTACGTGGAGAGTCTGACAGCTGGGTCCATGGTCGCAGCAAGGAAGTGCCTCCTTATTACACGGAAAATAATGATTCCTCCACCTGACAGCAAGGACCCACCAGACGGGCCACCGTATTTCGCGAAAAAAATGTTTCCCCCTGACTGTTGGGACCCACCGGCTACATCTTCACATGCAAGGAAATGCCTCCTTATCCTCCATAGCAGTCGGGACCCACCTGGTGGAAGCGTACGTAGCGTTGTCATTTTGTTCGTGAATGTGTAAGTACATACGATCGGTCTGTCTGCAGGCTGCAGCGATGAACCGTGGCCGAGAAAGGAAGGGCACGTGTCATAGTATAGGCGCGCCCATGTCATAGTAGAGACGCGCACGTAGCATGTCACGCAGTCCCATTAATATCGTGTACACGTACGTACAACTAGGGTGCAAGATAGTAAATACGGCCACATACGTACATACGGGCGGGGTCTCGAATGCCTACTCGCGCATACGTACGGCTAGGGCTCGTGTACATGGAGAGGCAGGATGGTGTCCTGTTCATCGGTAGCCAACCGGCTGGGTCTGAACGTAGAAACTGCATCGTCGTGTTCATCGGGAGCCAACCGTCTTGGACAGAACAGCCGATCAAAACAAGGCCTGGCGTACCGCAGAACAGAGGAAACGGCCTTCTGTTCGACCGATCACGGTCAAAACGGGATCCGGTTCATCGGGAGGGGTCTGGCATACCGCAAAACATAGGAAACGGACTTCTCTTGGACCTCCTACGATCGAAACGGGGTCCTGTTGATAGGGAGGGGTGTGGCGTACCGCAAAATGGAGGAAACAGACTTGGGGTGGAGCGCTACGGTCGAAATGGGGGTCCTGTTCATCGGGAGGGGTGTGGCGTCTGCAAAACGGGACTCCACGGGCTACTGTTCATCCACCGTCGACCTCCTCCAGCCTCCACCTGCGACTGTTCATCCACGGGCTCCTGTTCATCTAGCCTCCACCGCTCCTTCACCGGCTACTGTTCAACCAGCCCTCTCCATGGGCTACTGTTCATCCAGCCCTCCACAGGCTACTGTTCATCCAGCCCTCCACCGGCTACTGTTCAACCAGCCCTCCATGGGGTCCTATTCATCCAGCCCACCACGGGATCTTGTTCATCCACTCCCAACCGGCTCGATCGGGGTCCTGTTCATCCACGGGCAACGGCCTCTACCACGGGGTCCTGTTCATCCAACCCCCCACCGGGAACTGTTCATCCACCCCCCCCAACAACGCTCACTGTTCATCAAGAGGCAGCAGGTTCGATCGGTTTCAGTTAGCAGCAGTAACGAAGGAATCACTCGATCGGGTTTAATTAACAGCCAGGGATCGATCGCTTGGGTTTCGTAATGCGTAGCCTGCAGTGCAATCGCTCGGGTTCAGTAGGCGAACGCCTCGCTCGGGTTCAGTTAGAGCGCAACACCTCACACACACGCGCGTACGTGTACGAGAGAAACGCGCAAACCTCCGTGCATCTCTCGGCCCCGACCACCCACCGTAACCGGGAACTCCCCGATATTTTCCTCGCCCTCACTTCTACCATGATTTTTTTCGTCATGGACGGCCCGAAGAATGTCATGCAGCTGCATCTCCAGCCCGCCTAGGATGAAAAGCCCATTTTCTATCATGATTTTCTGTCATAGAAGTAGGAGCCCACCACATCTATGATGATACCAGGTTTTGTCACAATTATCTTCATAGAAGTGTCATAAGCATGACAGAAAAAAATGTTCGGTCCAAAATGTTGCGGATGTTTCTTTTTTTGTAGTGTCTATCTCCAGTGTGGTATCCTCTGTAAGCCTCAGAGTGGCACTTGCGTAGGATATGTTCATGTTCATGCTCAGGTACACAACGTCTAATAACACCATCTACTCCTTCTTTATAAAGATGTGGGTAATCCTAGGAGTATTACGAGAAGCATTTATGACATTTAATTGTTCATCAGGAAACCTATCATCAATAGGCAGTGGGTCATCAAGAACATTTTCTAACCTAGACAACTTGTCTGCAACGGGGTTCTCAGCTCCCTTTCTATCAATAATATGCAAATCAAATTCTTGTAGCAAGAGAACCCATCTAATAAGTCTAGGTTTAGCATCTTTCTTTTCCATAAGATATTTAATAACAACATGAGCAGTGTGAACAGTTACTTTGGAATCAACAATATAAGGTGTGAACTTATCACATGCAAATACAACTGCTAAAAAATATTTTTTTTCAGTGGTAGCATAATTTCTCTGGGCACTGTCTAGAGTTTTACTAGCATACTGAAAAATATCTAATTTCTTATCAACTATTTGTCCTAGAACAACACCAACAGCATGATCACTAGCATCACACATAATTTCAAAGGGTAAATTCCAATCAGGTGGCTGAACAATAGGAGCGGAAATCAAGGCTTTCTTAAGTATTTCAAATGCTTGTACACAATCATCATCAAAAACAAAAGTAAATATCTTTTTGCAAGAGATTAGTGAGAGGCCTAGAAATTTTAGAGAAGTCTTCAATAAACCCCCTATAGAAACCAGCATGACCAAGCAAACTTCCTATACCTTTGATGTCTTTAGGACACGACATATTTTCAATGGCATCTACTTTAGCTTTATCAACTTCAATACCTCTTTCAGAAATTATATGCCCCAAGACAATACCTTCATTATGAAGGAAATATGCCCTAGAGGCAATAATAAAGTTATTAGTTATATTTCCTTATATCATGATAAATGTTTATTATTCATGCTAGAATTGTATTAACCGGAAACTTAGTACATGTGTGAATACATAGACAAAACAACGTGTCCCTAGTATGCCTCTACTTGACTAGCTCGTTGATCAAAGATGGTTATGTTTCCTGACCATAGACATGTAATGTCATTTGATGAATGGGATCACATCATTAGAAAATGATGTGATGGACAAGACCCATCCTTTAGCTTAGCATAATGATTGCTCAGTTTTATTGCTATAGCTTTCTTCATGTCATATACATATTCCTTTGACTATGAGATTATGCAACACCCGGATACCAGAGGAATGCCTTGTGTGCTATAAAATGTTACAACGTAACTGGGTGATTATAAAGATGCTCTACAGGTATCTCCGAAGGTGTTTGTTGGGTTGGCATAGATCGAGATTAGGATTTGTCACTCCGAGTATCGGAGAGGTATCTCTGGGCCCTCTCGGTAATGCACATCATAATAAGCCTTGCAAGGAATGTGACTAATGAGTTAGTTGCGAGATGATGCATTACGGAACGAGTAAAGAGACTTGCCGGTAACGAGATTGAACTAGGTATGATGATACCGAGGATCGAATCTTGGGCAAATAACATACCAATGACAAAGGGAACAACATATGTTGCTATGCGGTTTGACCGATAAAGATCTTCGTAGAAAATGTAAAGACTCTCGGTCATGTCTACATAGTTCTCGAACCCGTAGTGTCCGCACGCTTAACGTTCGATGACGATTTGTATTATGAGTTATGTGATTTGATGTACCTAAGGTTGTTGAGAGTCCCGGATGAGATCACGGACATGACGAGGAGTCTCGAAATGGTCGAGACATAAAGATCGATTTGTTGGAAGGCTATATTCGTACATCAGAAAGGTACCGAGTGATTCGGGTATTTTTCGGAGTACCGGAGAGTTATGGGAATTCGCCGGGGGAAGTAGTGGGCCTTAATGGGCCATACGGGAAAGAAGAGAAGGGCCTCAAGGGGAGGTAGCGCGCCCCCCATGGGCTGGTCCGAATTGGACTATGAGGAGGCGGCGCCCCCCCCCTCTCTCCTTCTCCCTCTCCCTCTCTTTCCTTCTTCTCCTACTTGGACTAGGAAAGGGAGAAACCTACTCCTACTAGGAGTAGGAATCCCCACTTTGGGCATGCCCCTTGAGGCCGGCCCTCCTCCTCCCCTCTTTTATATACAGGGGAGGGGGCACCCCATCGACACACAAGTTGATCTCTTAGCCGTGTGTGGTGCCCCCTCCACAGATTTCCACCTCGGTCATATTGTCGTAGTGCTTAGGCCAAGCCCTGCAATGGTAACTTCATCATCACCATCAACACGCCGTCATGCTGACGAAAATCTCCCTCGGCCTCAGCTGGATCTAGAGTTCGAATAACGTCATTGAGCTGAACGTGTGCAGATCACGGAGGTGCCATGCGTTCGGTACTTGATCAGATGGATCGCGAAGACGTTCGACTACATCAACCGCGTTACTTAATGCTTCCGCTTTCGGTCTACGAGGGTATGTAGATATACCCTCCCCCTCTCCTTGCTATGCAGCTCCTAGATAGATCTTGCGTGATCATAGGAATTTTTTTGAAATACTGTGTTCCCCAACAGTGGCATCTGAGCCAGGTCTATGCGTAGATGTTATATGCACGAGTATAACACAAAGAGTTGTGGGCGATAATAGTCATACTAGTTACCAACTTCTTACTTTGATCCGTTGGTATTGTTGGATGAAGCGGCCCAGACCGACATTACATGACCGCGTTCATGAGACTGGTTCTACTGATGTGCTTCGCACAAAGGTGGCTAGCGGGTGTCTGTTTCTCCAACTTTAGTTGAATCGAGTTTGACTACGGCTGGTCCTTGTTGAAGGTTAAAACAACACACTTGATGAAAAATCATTGTGGTTTTGATGCGTAGGTAAGAACGGTTCTTGCTAGAAGACCGTAGCAGCCACGTAAAACTTGCAACAACAAATTAGAGGTCGTCTAACTTGTTTTTGCAGGGCATGTTGTGATGTGATATGGTCAAGACGTGGTGAGATATAAATTTTTGTATGAGATGATCATGTTTTGTAGCCTTTATCGGCAACTAGCAGGAGCCTTATGGTTGTCGCTTTATTGTATGAAATGCAATCGCCATGTAATTGCTTTACTTTATCACTAAGCGGTAGCGACAGTCGTAGAAGCAATAGTTGGCGAGACGACAATGATGCTACGATGGAGATCAAGGTGTCAAGCCCATGACGATGGTGATCATGACGGTGCTTTGGAGATGGAGATCAAAGGCACAAGATGATGATGGCCATATCATATCACTTATATTGATTGCATGTGATGTTTATCCTTTATGCATCTTATATTTCTTAGTACTGTGGTAGCATTATAAGATGATCTCTCACTAAATTTCAAGGTATAAGTGTTCTCCCTAAGTATGCACCGTTGCGACAGTTCGTCGTGCCGAGACACCATGTGATGATTGTGTGTGATAAGATCTACGTTCACATACAACGCGTGCAAGACAGTTTTGCACATGCAGAATACTCGGGTTAAACTTGACAATCCTAGCATATGCAGATATGGCCTCGGAAAACTGAGACCGAAAGGTCGAGCGTGAAACATATAGAAGAGATGATCAACATAGTGATGTTCACCATTGAAAACTACTCCATCTCACGTGATGATCGTACATGGTTTAGTTGATATGGAACACGTGATCACTTAGATGATTAGAGGAATGTCTATCAAAGTAGGAGTTCTTAAGTAATATGATTAATTGAACTTTAATTTATCATGAACTTAGTCCTGGTAGTTTTTGCATATCTATGTTGTAGATCAATAGCTCGCGTATAGCTCCCCTGTTTTATTTTTGATATGTTCCTAGAGAAAAATAAGTTGAAAGATGATAGTAGAAATGATGCGGACTTGGTCCGTGATCTGAGGATTATCCTCATTGCTGCACAGAAGAATTATGTTCTTGATGCACCGCTAGGTGACAAGCCTATTGCAGGAGCAGACATGGATGTTATGAACGTTTGACAAGCTCGATATGATGACTACTTGATAGTTTAGTGCACCATGCTTTAAGGCTTAGAACCGCGACCTCAAAAAACGTTTTGAACGCCACAGAGCATATGAGATGTTCCAGGAAGCTGGAATTGGTATTTCAGACTCATGCCCGAGTTGAGAGGTATGAGACCTCTGACAAAGTACTTAGCCTAAAAGAAGGAGGAGAATAGCTCAACTAGGGACCATGTGCTATGAATATCTGAGTACTATAAATGCTTGAATCAAGTGGGAGTTAATCTTCTAGATAAGATAGTGATTGAAAGAGTTCTCTAGTCACTATCACCAAGTTACTGGAACTTCGTGGTGAACTATAATATGCAAGGGATGACAAAAACAATTCCCAAGCTCTTCGTGATGCTGAAATCGGCGAAGGTACAAATCAAGAAAAAGCATCAAGTGTTGATGGTTGACAAGACCACTAGTTTCAAGTAAAAGGGCAAAGGAAAAGAAAGGGAACTTCAAGAAGAATGTCAAGAAAGTTCCCACTCCCATAAAGAAGCCCAAAGCTAGACCTAAGCCTGAAACTAGGTGCTTCTACTACAAAGGGAATAGTCACTGGAAGCGGAACTACCCCAAGTACTTGGCAGATAAGAAGGATGGCAAAGTGAACAAATGTATATTTGACATACAGATTATTGATGTGTACCTTACTAGTGTTCGTTGTAGCCCCTGGGTATTTGATACAGGTTCAGTTGCTAAGATTAGTAACTCGAAATAGGAGTTGCAGAATGAAAAGAGACTAATTAAGGGTGAGGTGACGATGTGTGTTGGAAGTGATTCCAAGGTTGATACGATCACCATCGCAGACTCCCTCTACCTTCGGGATTAGTGTTGAACCTTAAATAAATGTTATTTGGTGTTTGTGTTGAGCATGAATATGATTGGATCATGTTTATTGCAATACGGCTATTCATTTAAGTCAAAGAATAATTGTTGTTCTGTTTACATGAATAAAAACCTTCTATGGTCATACACTCAATATAAATGGTTTATTGAATCTTGATCGTGGTGATACACATATTCATAATATTGATGCCAAAAGATGCAAAGTTGATAATGATAGTGCAACATATTTGTGGCACTGTCGTTTAGGTCATATTGGTGTAAAGCACATGACGAAACTCCATGTTGATGGGCTTTTGGAATCACTTGATTATGAATCACTTGATGCTTGCGAACCATGCCTCATGGGCAAGATGACTAAGACTCCGTTCTCCGGAACAATGGAGCGAGCCACTGACTTATTGGAAATAATACATACTAATGTATGCAGTCCGATGAGTGTTGAGACTCGCGACGGGTATCGCTATTTTCTAAACCTTCACAGATGATTTGAGCAAATATGGGTAAGTCTGAAACATTTGAAAAAGTTTAAAGAATTTCAGAGTGAAGTGAAGAATCACCATAACAAGAAAATAAAGTTTCTATGATCTGATCGTGGAGGCGAATATTTGAGTTATGAGTTTGGCCTTCATTTAAAACAATGTGGAATAGTTTCACAACTCATGCCACCTGGAACACCACAGTGTAATGGTGTGTACGAACGTCGTAACAGTACTTTATTAGATATGGTGCGATCTATGATGTCTCTTACCGATTTACCACTATCATTTTGGGGTTATGCATTAGAGACAGCTGTATTCACGTTAAATAGGGAACCATCTAAATCCATTGAGATGACACCGTGTGAACTGTGGTTTGGAAAGAAACCTAAGGTGTCGTTTCTTAAAGTTTGGGGTTGCGATGCTTATGTGAAAAAGCTTCAACCTGATAAGCTCGAACCCAATTCGAAGAAGTGTGTCTTCATAGGATACCCAAAATAAGGGTAGACCTTCTATCACACATCCGAAGGCAAGACATTTGTTGCTAAAAATTGGTCCTTTCTAGAGAAGGACTTTTTCTCGAAAGAAGTGAGTGGGGGGAAAGTAGAACTTGATGAGGTAATTGTACCTTCTCTTGAATTGTGTTGGGGATATGACTATCAGATAGGACCCGCCCAGGAGGGGCCGGGTCATCCCTATGGCGGTTCATCTGGATAAAGCCCAAGAGGATATTAACGATGGCGGTTCATAGATAGGCTTAGTAAAAGGCCTAAACCCGAAGGCGGCTTACGACCCATAAAGTGTAAACCGCCATGTACATGTAGACTTGTAATGTAAGGCATGTAAGATAAGTCACCGAGCCGGACACGTTGTATGAGCCGGCCGGGACTTTGTAGGCCGCAGGGCGTCAACCCATATGTATAAGGGGATGACTTGGCAGCGGCTTAGGGGAAGAAAAACAACAAGTCGAAAGCCATGCAAAGCGTGTTTGCTCCCTGGTAATCGTAACCCTAGCAATACCACCGCAACTGGAGTAGGCCTTTACCTTCACCCCAAGGGGTCGAACCAGTATAAACCCTCCGTGTCTTTTGTCCCGTTTAACCCCTTTAAGCTAACCTCGTCGCAATGGCTCCACAACTAAGTCCTTCTACAAGGACATCTGTCGTGACACTTCCACGACAGTTGGCGCCCACCGTGGGGCTAGCGCACAGTGGTTTTGAGTTCTTAAATGGCAGCTTCGAAGGGCTCAAGGGATATGCTGTGGGCCAGATGACCAAAAGTCGTCGCAGTAAGCTCTACATCGACATTGCAGGCTGGGGCCCCGAGGGCGGCTCAATTGAGTACGGGTACCAGGTCCCCTTCGGCGGAATCCACGTCTTCATCGGCAAGATTAGCGAGCTAGGTCCTGAGTCGGACATCTGCACCGACATCATCGAGACGGCTCAGCATGCACGACCCGCCCGGGCTCAACCCGCCGTAAGGCATGTCTTCATTGGGTTCACCCATGGGGCTGACTTGGAAGGCTCTGTCTCCGGCGATGAGACGGAAATCTCTCTGATGATGAGTCCATAGGCGAGACCAATTCAATGTATCAACTGCAAGATGGACGACTCGGGGGCTATTCTGATGGCAACAATATTCTGGACCCCCGTGAGCCGCCGAACAGGGTGGCGATCTTCATGGCGGGCACCCAGCCGGTTCTCAACTCGACAGCCACCGCGGCTATAACATCTGGTGCGGCAGCAATGACAACTGCAGGTGCTGGCGGGTCAGCTCGCCCGACGGCTCAAGTTTTAATAGATCTATTGGAGGCTCTGGTGACTCTGATGGAGGTTGAGGTAACCCCAGACAACCAGGAGTAGAACAAAGTAGAGATAGCTAAGTTGTGTGATGAGATTGCGCAGGCTAAGGTGGAATTAGCAACAGAAAACGCCAGGATGGCTGCGGAGCGGGCCGCTTTGGACGCCCAAGCACATCGGATTCAAGCAGATTAATATCGGCTCATGGTAGATCAGAATGCTTCACATGAAGTCTTGAGGAGAAAGCACCGGAGTCGTTTGCCCTTGGTTTATGAGTCGAGGGACCTCTTCAACACCCCTGGAGCTGGGGCCAGTAACCCGGCAGTGGTGAATCGGATAGTTGAACCGCCTGGCCAGCCGCATATGAACAACACTCCGCCTCAGCGTGTGGTGACACCACCAGGTCATTACTCCACCCCTATGGACAACATGATTCCTACAGCTACACAATTGGTGGCTCTGCCCGTCGAGGGTGAATCTCCAGCTACAGTTGAACCCCGAAGGGCCAGGGAGCTTCTTGAAACAGCTTTGGTGCAGCAGCAGCAGCAGGCTTACTCTTATAGTCGTGACCGGATTCATGCGACCCCTCGTCCAAGTCAGAGCTACAGCAGGCACATTGATTCACCAACAGTCTCGAGTATGGAGCAGCGCCGTAACCAACCTCATGGACATGACCCGGCGTGCAATGGGGTCGGTGCACTAGATTTGGTGCACCAGGATAGAGCGCGTTGGGAGGCCGAGCTGGCGGCTCATCAGCACGCGCCGGTTTACCCGACAGCTTCAGTGGAGGCGGGTGTAATGTCCAAGGCTTTCGGTGTGCTGTGTCTAACGGCGGCTCTATGAAATGAGCACCTGCCTAAGGATTTCAAAGGCCCTCGTAAGGTGCCTAATTATACAGCCGATCAACCCCCTGAGGCGTGGGCAGAGAGTTATGAGATGGCCATGGATATGTTGGATGTTAGTGAGGTTGCATACGCTAAGTACTTCACCATGATGTTAGAGGGGATGGCTCGTACCTGGTTGAAGGGGTTGCTAGCTAATTCCATCGGGTTATGGGCGGAGCTGAAGGCCCGGGTTATCCAGAATTTCAAAGACATGTGCAAGCAGCCTATGTCGATTGTCGATTTGGTTTCTTGTGTTCAGGCTGAGGGCGAGTCAATGACTAGCTGGGTGCGCCAGGTCTCGATCATCATACATTCTTCAGATAAAATCAACGTCGGTTCTGATGTTGGAGAAAAATTGTCGGTTCATTCCACTCAAGTAGAAGCTTGGGCGGCTCAAGCGTCATTGCAACGACATGGGAGAGCTAATGGCGGCTCTTGTTAAGTATGCCGACTCTAAGGATGAAAGATCGGGAAAGGGAAAGAAGAGTAGCGGCATGAAGTGACAATAGTATAACTCTACCAATCAGGGCGGCAACGATAAGTGCAAAACTGATGACTTTGTGGCCAACACTGGTGCGCGCAATTATAACCAGCGTCGTAAGGGACAGCCGGCTCCGAGGACAGGATTCGACCTTGAGGCAATGCTAAATCGGTCGTGTCCGAAACACGGAATGGATTAGAAGCCGGCTACTCATTCATGGAAAGATTGCAGTATAATGAGAAGCTTTCGGGAGTCCATCCAGCACCACCATGGCCCGAATGGCGGATCAGGGTCCGATTCTCATGGTCCGGGTCATGGAGGCGGTGGTGCAAGTTCCGGGTTTCAAGGTCACCATAACCAGGGTGGTTACAATCAACAGAGTAGTCAGGGGAATCAACGGCAATAACAGTCGGGTTATCAGAGCAATCCAAAACAATTGAATAGTGGGCAGTACCACGTTTTCACCACCAGTTTGTGTAAACGAGATCAGAAGCTTCATAAGAGTGCTGTGAACACTGTTGAGCCGGTGGTCCCACGTTATCTATGATGGTCAGAGCATCCTATTATATGGAGTCGGGAGGATCATCCACCCCGGGTTGACAATCCGGGTCATCTGGCTTTGGTGATGGCGCCTCAGGTTGGGGGTTATAAATTCACCAAGGTACTCATGGATGGAGGTAGCAGCATTAACATACTTTATTATGAGATCTTCCGTCGGATGGGACTGACTGACAAAAATCTTAAGCCGTCAAACATTGTCTTCCATGGTGGTGTGTCGGGTAAGTCAGCCTACCCGGTGGGTAAGATATCGTTAGAAGTTGCCTTTGGAGATGAGCACGATTCCAGGTCTGAGACTTTAACCTTTGAAGTGGTCAAAATCAAAAGCCCTTATCATGTTCTATTTGGGCGGCTGGCTTATGCTAAGTTCATGGCAAGGCCCTGTTATGTCTACTTGTAGCTTAAGATGCTGGGTTACAAGGGCACCATCACAATGCATGGGAGTCGCAAGGTGGCCCTAGAGTGTGAGGAAGGCGATGAGGCTTATACTGAATCAATTTGTGCAACGGAGGAGCTGAAATTTTACAAGGATAATGTTGACCCGGCTGACATGACATCCTTGAAGAAGCCAACCACCGAGCATGATCCTTTGTTAAAATTTAAGTCGGCAGATGATACTAAATTGATTGACTTCGTCCCTGGCGAATCATCTAAACAGTTGAGCATCAGCGCTAACCTGGATCCAAAATAGGAAAGCGCTCTCATCGAGTTCATCCGTGAGAACCGGGACATCTTTGCATGGAAGCCTTGACATGTCGGGTGTACCGAGGGAACTCGCTGAGCACACACTCAACATTGATCCGAAGTTTAAACCGGTTAAGCAATTTCTTCATCGGTTTAACGAAGAAAGGCGAAAGGCCATTGGTGAAGAAGTCACCCGGCTCTTAGCGGCCGGGTTTATCATTGAAGTTTTCCATCCTGAGTGGTTGGCAAACTCGGTGCTGGTGCTTAAGAAGAACGGCACTTGGTGAATGTGTGTGGATTACACGGACTTAAACAAGGCTTGTCTGGCTGATCCGTTTGCTCTCCCTCGTATTGATTAAATCATTGATGCTACGGTGGGTTGTGAGCGTTTGAGTTTTTTGGATGCTTATTTTGGTTATCATCAGATCAAGATGGCAGTTAAGGACTAGGAGAAGACAGCTTTCATTACTCCGTTTGGAGCCTTCTGCCATGTGTCCATGCCTTTTGGGCTCAAGAGTGCCCGGGCGACTTATCAGCGGTGTGTACGAAATTTCCTTCACAATCAGATTGGGTGCAACGTTCATGCTTATGTGGATGAAGTTGTGGTGAAGTCAAGAGAGAAAGAGACCCTGATTGATGATTTGAAGGAGTCGTTTGACAATCTCCAGGTCTACAAGATGATGCTCAACCCGGCTAAGTGTGTCTTTGGTGTACCAGCAGGCAAACTCTTGGGATTTTTGGTTTCTAACAGAGGCATTGAAGCTAACCTGGAGAAGATCAAAGCCATTACTTCCTTGGCTAAACCGGCGTGTGTCAATGATTTTCAACGACTGGTGGGTCGTATTGCGGCTTTAAGCCGGTTCATAAGCCGGCTAGGTGAGAAGGCTATTCCCCTTTATCAGATGATGAAGAAGATGGATCACTTTGTTTGGAGTGATGCTGCTAATCATGCGTTTGAGGATTTGAAGAAACGGTTGGCTGAGCTGCCCGTGGTTGCTGCCCCTATTGATAAAGAGCCTCTGTTGTTATATGTGGCTGCTAATAGCCGGGCCGTCGGTGTAGCCATTGTGGTGGAAAGGAAGGAGGCAGGCAAGGAGTACCCAGTTCAATGACCAGTTTATTAAATCAGTGAGGTGGTTATCGAGTCTAAACAGAGGTATCCACACTGGCAGAAGCTTGTGTATGGTGGTTTCATGGCAAGCCGGAAGCTTAAGCAATATTTTCAAGGTCATCCAATTACGGTGGTTAACTCTACTCCTTTAGGAGACATCATTCAAAACAGGGAAGCTACATGCTGGGTTGCTAAATGGGCCATTGAGCTTGGACCTCATGATTTAAAATATGTGCCTCGTACAGCCATCAAATCCCAAGCACTTGTGGATTTCATCAATGACTAGACAGAGCTGCAGGTGCCAGAGGAAAAGCCGGATAACACATATTTGACTATTCATTTTGATGGGTCCAGACAGTTAGAGGGCTCAGGGGCTGGAGTTGTCTTGACTTCCCCACGAGGTGATAAATTTTCTTATGTTCTCCGGCTGATGTTCCCTTGTACTAACAATGCAGCTGAGTATGAGGCCTTGCTCCATGATCTTCGGATGGCTAAAGAGATGAATCTGAGCCGGGTGAGGTGTTTTGGCGATTCAGATCTGGTAGCTCAGCATGTTTTTGGTACTTGGGATTCTAAGGATCTGCTTATGGTGGCTTACCGATGAGAGGTTGATGCCATTGCAGGTCACTTCAAGGGTTACCAAGTTGAGCATATTGATCACCGGAAGAACGAGGCGGCTGATACTTTAAGCCGGCTAGGGTCTCAGCGTAAGCCGGTGCCGCCTAACACGTTTCTAGACATTTTTCTTAACCATCCGTTAAATTACCTACAGAGGAGGATATTGTTGTTCCTGATCCGGAGGCGCAATTGGTGGCGGCTCTTCATGCTATTCCTGATTGGACGGTTCCATATTTGGCTTACATGACCCGGGGTGAGTTGCCAAAGGATGAGGTCTTGGCCAGACAGATAACCCAGCGGTCTAAGTCAATGATGATTGTCAATGCGGAGTTGCACCATCGCAGTGTCACAGGGGCATTTCAACGTTGCATCTCTCCTGAAGAAGGTTGTGAGATTTTACGAGAGATCCACGAAGGAGATTGTGGTCATCATGCCGGCTCTAAATCTCTTGTAGCCAAGGCTTTTCGTCATGGGTTCTATTGGTTGACGGCTCACGCTGATGCTGAGGATTTGGTAAGCAGATGTGACGGCTGTCAGAAATTTTCATGACGAGCTCATGTGCCGGCTCAAGAATTGAGGATGATTCCAATTACTTGGCCATTTGCAACTTGGGGGCTTGATATGGTTGGGCCTTTCAAGAGGTCCAAGGATAAGAAGACCCACCTTTTGGTGGCGGTTGATAAGTTTACTAAGTGGGTCAAAGCAAAGCCGGTTAGTAAGTGTGACGCGACAACGACGGTTCAATTCATGAAGAAGGTGATCTTCTGTTTTGGTTTCCCTCACAACATTATCACAGATAATGGCACTAATTTATCTAAAGGCGCCATGTAAGAATTTTTTCAACGTGAGCACATCCAGCTTGATGTTTCCTCTGTAGCTCACCCTCAGTCCAATGGTCAAGCAGAACGAGCAAATCAAGAGATTTTTTGAGGTATCAAGCCCCGGCTTATGGTTCCTTTGCAAAGAACTCCGGGTTGTTGCGTAGAGGAGTTACCCTCAGTATTATGGAGTATCAATACAACCCCCAATAGATCAACGGGTTATACACCCTTCTTCATGGTTTATGGAGCAGAGGCGGTTCTCCCTAGTGACATCCGTCACCACTCACCTCGGGTGGCGGCTTATGTTAAAGCTGACAATGAAAAGGTGCGTCAAGATGCACTTGACCTATTGGATGAAGAGCGTGATCTTGCGGTGGCTCATTCAGCGATTTACCAGCAAGACCTACGGTGTTATCACAGCCGCCGGGTCAAAACCAGAACCTTTCAAGAAGGCGACTTAGTGCTCCAGCTCATCCAGGATCAGACAGATATGCACAAGTTATCACCACCTTGGGAAGGACCTTTTGTTGTCAGCAAGAATTTACATAATGGGTCATACTACCTTATCGACGTTCGAGACAACAAGGACTCATGCACATCGGAGAAGGAGACCCGTCGGCCGTGGAACATTGCTCATCTTCGGCCCTACTATACTTGAGCCTCCGGCTCTCATGATGTACATAGTTGCCTGATGTATATATTATAAGCAGTATAATAAAGCTGGCATCCCTGACAATTCATGGCCTCTATCGTTTCACTTCTTTGAAGCTGAGTCTTTATCATCATTTAAGAGGCTCGGCACCCACAATTTCAGGGACCAAAGAGGTTTGGATGCACAGCACAGCTCAAACATAGGTCCCTGATGAGCACGATTCGTCAGTGTATCACTTGGGGGCTTCCTGTTCAAACATAGGTGTATTCACCAAAGAGAACATAGTTGCCGATACCCTCTTGATAGGCTCAACACCACACTTGTAAGCAAGTTACTTGGGGGCTTCCTGTTCAAACATAGGTGTATTCGACCAAACAGAACATAGGTGTATCCGCCTTCCTTGGAACTTGGATAAATCGGCTCGTGATGTATGTTGTTACTCTCACCCCGCGTACTCCTGATAAGTCTTTGAGCAAGACCAGACTTTATCTAGGGTTCAAATGTCGATTGGGCACATTGTGAGTCAAGCTCACAGAATGCACGAACAATCCAGTGGCTCGGGCTAGTTTCATTGAAGAAGACACTTTGGCTTGGCAGCCTACAAAAGCCTTGAATCTCTTTTGATTTCTTATTTGTATTAGGTTTTTTCGTTGTCTTCTGGTTTTTTATAAGTCGGGCCCAGCTGCCCTGTTTACGGCTCATATTTAAAGCATACTTTGGGTTTTACAACCCATCAGGAGGACAGACTCTAAGTCGTCAGAGCGTAACGAATCCCATGTTTGGAGTTAATTCTAACACCTCTAGTTGCATGAAGCTGATAAGACGGCAGTCTAGGCATATGCTACAGGTATGCAATTTTATTTAGCACTTATCAGACCGGCTCTGGTTTTGGACTATTTGTCCCCAGCGGTTTCAATTGGGTATCATGACCCGCCCGACAGTAAGCCGCCAGGGTACTTGTGTTTTCTTTGTGTGCAGGATAATAATCATTCAAATCTGCATATATCAAAGACTATCATACCCATAATGGTTTTTAAGAACCGGTGGATCAGCAGT
Organism: Triticum aestivum; assembly: GCF_018294505.1. Classification (NCBI taxonomy): domain Eukaryota; kingdom Viridiplantae; phylum Streptophyta; class Magnoliopsida; order Poales; family Poaceae; genus Triticum; species Triticum aestivum. The sequence continues at coordinate 189,151,064 of NC_057803.1, forward strand.
ATTACGCAAAACCGAAATGTGCACGATGGCACGACAGATCTAAGTTTTAACTACCCTATTACATGGCCCCATGAGCCAAAATGAGATCAAGTGTTTTTTCAAAGATCAAGTATCTAACCTGCCCGACGGTTCAATCTTCTTGGCCTTGCTGATGGGAGGCCTCTGGTTCATCCCTTGCCGGTTCTTCGTCCTCCTCCGCCGTTTGGAAGTTTGGTTTTGACCAATCAAAGCCACGCAAGGCGTAGAATTTAGCTTCATCATCGATAAGATCGGACGGGTCAATTTCAGGGGCGAAGGTGTGCTTACGAATAGGAGGGATCAGGTCCATCACTTCATACGCTGGGGTAGACATCTTCTAATTGTCTACATCGTAAGCCAGCTGATATTTGGAGAGGTTGGTCTCTTCAGCAATGACTGTTGCATGAGGACGAATTTTTTTTAACACAGGCGGCGAAGTCTTGCTGATCAAAAGATGTCCCATCCTCCTTTAAGATCAGATACCCACTGGCCACGTCTGCCGGGTCTAACTCCGGTACCCATGCCTTGGCACGGCTCAAGGCTGTCACAGCTCCGGCTCTTGCATAATACCATTTAATTTCTTGAAATCTAGTGGGCAAGATGGACAATTTCTTCAACACATCACTCAATAGGTTGGGTCCTTGATTAGTTGGGGAGATCGTAGCAAGAGTACGCTGAGCTCCGGTGTACAATTGCTCGACAAGGGTCTAAACCGCCTTGAGCTTAACAAGCATATCTCGATTAAGGTTGCTACTCTTGGGACCTGAGGAAAACACAGATCAGTTAAATGGCGGTTTACATTACTACGACAAGTATTCACTTCGGATGAATAGCAAGGCGACTCACCGAAGATAGCAGAAACCATCTAGGATACACGGTGTTTTAAGCCGGTGAGCTCCGTGGTTACCTCCTGAAGAGCTGCTTCTGCTTTCTCAGCCCGCTACATTAAAGCGGTCTTCTCTTCAGCCCAAATCTTTTTCTCTGCCGTCAAATGGGTCTTCAGTTTTTCCGATTCAGCCACGCTAAACTGGAATTTTGACTCAGCTTTCCGGGTCTCAGTTTCTTGAGCCGCCAGCCGGGTTTTTGCATCGTTCAATCGAGACTCCAGTTCAGCAGTAGCAGCCTATATGAAGCACAGAGTTATCAACACATTTATTTCAGGATTACAACAATATAAGTCCCTAGTCCTTTGCAAGCAACAACACTTGGCACTTGGGGCCTAATGTCTGTCAAAACAATTTTTTCAAAGAAACGGATCTTATGAATGAAGTCCCAAGCACTTTGCAAGCAACACTACTTGGCACTTGGGGGCTAATGCATATTGCTTGTATCTTAGTAATGATGAGCCAGATTTGCTGTGAACAGTCTCAGCCGACTCATGGGGGCTATGCAGTTAAGCTCTCGTTTCTTACACAATGATAAATAGGACCGGCTCATTCATACTGATTAAACCGGCCCTTGGGGGCTACGGATGCAAAGTTAGACTAATTCAACATCCGGTTTAATTTTAAATCGAACTTGGAGGGAGTCTATGACAGAAGCTTATGGATTCTTCTAAGTCTACAGATTATTCAATTTTATCATAATCAGAAGACTTGGGGGTTGGCAGGATGTACATAACTTATTTAAAGCCAGACGACATACCTCATATTTCTGGTGCATCTGTTTCACCATCTCAATTTCCAAATCACGGCTGGAGTGTACTTGGTTGAGATAACCAGACAATATTTCACTGCTGCTCAATTGAGCATAGTGGGAGATATGAAACCTCACTTTCCGTCTCTCGATGACTTCTTGCTTGGCAGAATGTTTGGCTAAAACAGATGGGTTCCCCGGTTCAGTAAAACCAGTGCCAGTGATCAGAACATCATCAGCGTAAGTCTCTGACGGTTTAAGTGATCTTGATGATTCAGTATTAAAAGAGTCAATATTGGTTTGATCAACAGAGAGGTCAGGCATATCAGCTTGAGTGTAAGAAGCGGGATCTTCTGGTTGTTGTTCAGAGGCTTCTGTTGCAGAGGCTTGCTAGTCCGGTTTAGCAACTTTGGGGTCTTCAGCTGGCTTGGTCACCTTTGCTTTCTTTTTAGGCTTTGCTTGTCCACTGAAAGAGTTAGGACAAGTCAGTATAATGATGAGGATATAAAAGTACAGGAGAAAGGTAATTGTTCTTACCCAGGGCCAGTCTTGAAAGCTGGTAGTTGGGTCTGAGATGAATTGCCAGAGGAAGAACGAGAAACCTCCTAGAAGTTTGAATCAAAGGAATTGAGTGGCTGGCGAAAGAGACCCGCCAGTAAATAAAAAGAGTTAAGGTTAAAAGAACCTCATTTTGGCGTTTTTGAGGAGCGGGAGGGTTTGGTAAACCGGAGGATAATTCTTCACCTCCGCTGGTCCGGGTCTGACGTCGATTCTTGTGTTGCTGTCATTTCAAAAGAAAGTGAGGATCTAAATAAGCCAAGGGGTGTGAAAACCTTACTTTCTCGGTTACTCGTCAAAGTTTCTATCTTGGCAAAGGTTCTGAGTCGGAGGAAATAATAGTTACCTCTTATTCAACTGCTTGGCTAGCTCTCGTGTCATCCTGATAATAGTCAGTGTCAATAAGATGGTTGAAAAATAAGCCAAGAGAGTCAAGGGCTACCTCTGACTCAGAGGTGTCATCTAGCTTAAGCAGATCAGAGGAGCTTGGTTTCTTCTTTTTCTTGGTGGACTTCTTGACGGTTTTCCTGGTGGCTTTCTTGGCAGCCCTGGCCTTCTTGGCAGCTTCATGATCATATGCTTTTTCCAAAAATCTGACTTAGCATGTAAAAATTATCATAGGTTGAGTAAAATGTCTGAATAATGAGGTAACGGTAAATAAGTTCAGAGACTCACATCCGGTGGCGGGTTAAGCTTGCAGAAAGGGGCTAGACCTGTTTTAATGCAATCTTCTGGATCTTCATTCACAAGGGACTTAACCATTTCGTTTACTGCCTCGTTAGTTAATGGTGCAGATTTATGGCGCAGTGGATCCTTTACATCACCAGTGTAAGTGTACATTAAGCCAGAGCGGCGACTCAAAGGGATGATCCGCCAAGAAACCCAACACCTGACCAGGTCAACACCAGTTAAACTGTTTCCTAGCAGAGCTGTAACTTTTGCAATGGTAGGAGCAAGTTTTGCCCGTTCAGCGGTGGTAAGATTCTCAGGAAGATTGCGCTTTGAATCCAGGCGCTCGACACGGTAACCCGGCAGTGGATTCTCGTCAGTCGGAGAGGTATCTTTGCAGTAAAACCACGTCTGATTCCAATCCTTTGGGTGACTCGGCAGGAGTACATAAGGAAAAATAGCGTCTCTTCTGCGTTGAATCGAGATTCCACCAAGTTCCAAGTTGGGTCCGTTGGTGAACTCATTCTGGTGGTTCAAATAAAAATATTCTCTAAAGAGGTCGATGTTGGGCTCCTCTTGAAGGTATACTTCGCAGAAGACTTGAAAGTTACAGATGTTTGACACAGAATTGGGTCCGATATCTTGAGGATGGAGTTGGAAGAAATGGAGAACATCTCGGAAAAACTTAGAGCCGGGCGGTGAGAAGCCCCGGTTCATGTGATCAGTGAATACAACGACTTCGACATCCTTTAGCTCAGGGCTTTCTTCGCCCGGTTCAGGGGTGCGGTAATGCATAACACTCTTTGCGGGCAAGTACCCGACTTTGACAAAGTCTTTGAATGTGCCTTCGGTGACGATGGAGGGAACCCAATTGCATGTATAGACTATTTTTGGCGGCATGGTGAAAGAAGGAAAACTTAAAGGGAGGAAGTAATTTCTCGTTTCAAATCAGTTAGTGAAATCACAAGATTACAGTTGCAGTGTACGTTCAGAATGGCGACTTAAGTGAGGACTAATGGTATGTGATTAATTGTAAACCGGATATGTAAGCCGCCCTGACACGTACTGGTATTCAAGATATGATAAAGAGCAAAATTTTACGAAGTGTTGGGACAAACAGGTTTCACAGATTGGAGTTATGTGATTGGATCTGCTACTGTTCAGGAAAATAAATTAAGATCTAAAATATTGCAGCAGTGGGTGAATTAACACATTGGTAAGATCTTTGTGTCTAAAGGAAACGGTCAGCGATTAATGCAAAGGATAGAAAACAAGTTCTACATATTTCAAGGGCCAGTTTGGATCAACGCAAGGATTAAACAGGAGTATGACGAAGAGCAATGATGAACTTTGATGAATGTCGAGAAACCCTAATGGAGATCTAGTACAGCAGAGAAAGAAAAGAAGTACTTACTGGATATATGGAACAGCAAAGAGGCGCCACAGTTTTCTGGTTCAGTACTGGGTGATGCAGCAGCTGACGTCGAGGAAGACAATGAGCTTCGCGGTGGCGGCGGTGTTCAAAAGTGCAGACACGTCGCGAAGGAAGGTGGAAGATGAGAAGGAGAAGAGAGGAGAATGAGAAGAGGGCGGCTTGACCCTATTTGTAAGGATAAGGGTAACAGGTGGGCACGAAAAATGAGTGGGCCAAATGATGATTATCTAGATAATCGAACACCTCGATTTTTGGGAGGTCATTAAATATAAAGATATGTTATGTCACGTGTGAAGTTAATGGCAGATGATGTCATGGAGTTTTTTTCTGAAATTTCTGGAGATGACGTCATGGCGGGTTACACTATTTTCACGACAGATGAAGAAGGATTTTTCTAAGTGCTGAAGATTGACATGAACAAGTTCAAATCAACCTGGGGCCAAATGTTGGGGATATGACTATCAGATATGACCCGCCCAGGAGGGGCCGACTCATCCCTATGGCGGTTCATCTGGATAAATCCCAAGAGGATATTAACGATGGCGGTTCATAGATAGGCTTAGTAAAAGGCCTAAACCCGGAGGCGGCTTACTGCCCATAAAGTCTAAACCGCCATGTACGTGTAGACCTGTAATGTAAGGCATGTAAGATAAGTCACCGAGCCGGACATGTTGTATGAGCTGGTCAGGACTCTGTAGGCCGCAGGGCATCAACCCATGTATATAAGGGGGTGACTCGGCAGCGGCTTAGGGGAAGAAAAACAACAAGTCGAAAGCCAGGCAAAGCATGTTTGCTCCCTGGTAATCGAAACCCTAGCAATACCACCTCAACTGGAGTAGGCCTTTACCTTCACCGCAAGGGGCCGAACCAGTATAGACCCTCCGTGTCTTTTGTCCCGTTAAACCCCTTTAAGCTAACCTCGTTGCAATGGCTCAACAACTAAGTCCTTCTACGAGGACATCTGTCGTGACACTTCCACGACAAATTGGAAAGTAGTTCATCATAGAAAACTGTTCCCGTGATGCCTACACTAATTAGTGAGGAAGCTAATGATGATGATCATGAAACTTCAGATCAAGTTACTACCAAACCTTGTAGGTCAACCATAGCACGTATGGTAATCCTGTTATGGAAGTCATGTTACTAGACCATGACGAACCTACGAACTATGAGGAAGCGATGATTGTTGGGGAACATAGTAATTTCAAAAAAATTCCTACGCACACGCAAGATCATGGGGATGCATAGCAACGAGAGGGGAGAGTGTCATCCATGTACCCTTGTAGACCGTTAAGCGGAAGCGTTATGACAACGCAGTTGATGTAGTCGTACATCTTCATGATCGACCGATCCTCAGTACCGAACATACAGCACCTCCGCGTTTAGCACACGTTCAACTCGGTGACGTCCCGTGAACTCACGATCCAGTAGAGCTCAGGGAAGAGTTTCGTCAGCACGACGGCGTGGTGACGATGTTGATGAAGCTACCATTGCAGGGCTTCGCCTAAGCACCGCTACAGTATGACCGAGGTGGATTATGGTGGAGGGGGGCACCACACACGGCTAGGAGAGATCAATGATCAACTTGTGTGTCCAGAGGTGCCCCTGCCCCGTATATAAAGGAGCAAGGGGGAGGACGGCCGGCCCTAGAGGGCGCCCCAGGAGGAGGAATCCTCCTCCTAGTAGGAGTAGGATTCCCCTCTTTCCTACTCCTACTAGGAGGGGGAAAGGAAGGGGAGAAGGAGAAGGAAAGGGGGCGCCCCCCCCTCTCCTAGTCCAATTCAGACCATAGGGGGAGGGGGCGTGCGGCTTGCCCTGGCTGGCCCCTCTCTCTCTCCACTAGGTCCCAACAAGGCCCATTAACCCCTGAGGGGTTCCGGTAACCTCTCCACCACTTCGGTAAAATCCCGATTTCACCTGGAACTCTTCCGATGTCCAAATGTAGGCTTCCAATATATCAATCTTCATGTCTCGTCCATTTCGAGACTCCTCGCCATGTCCGTTATCATATCCGAGACTCCGAACTACCTTCGGTACATCAAAACATATAAACTCATAATATCGATCGTCACAGAACTTTAACTATGCGGACCCTACGGGTTCGAGAACTATGTAGATATGACCGAGACATGTCTCTTGTAAATAACCAATAGCGGAATCTGGATGCTCATATTGGTTCCTATATATTCTACGAAGATCTTTATCGGTCAAACCGCAAAACAATATACGGTGTTCCCTTTGTCATCGGTATGTTACTTGCCCGAGATTCGATCGTCGGTATCCCAAGACCTAGCTCAATCTCGTTACCGACAAGTCTCTTTACTCGTTCCGTAATGCATCATCCTGCAACTAACTCATTAATCACATTGCTTGCAAGGCTTATAGTGATGTGCATTACCGAGAGGGCCCAGAGATACCTCTCCCACAATCGGAGACACCTGTAGAGCACCTTTATAATCACCCAGTTACGTTGTGACGTTTGGTAGCACACAAAGTGTTCCTCCGTTATTCAGGAGTTGCATAATCTCATAGTCATAGGAACATGTATAAGTAATGAAGAAAGCAATTGCAGTAAACTTAAACGATCAAGTGTTAAGCTAACGAAATGGGTCAAGTCAATCACATCATTCTCCAAATGATGTGATACCGTTGATCAAATAACAACTCATGTCTGTGGTTGGGAAACTCAACCATCTTTGATCAACGAGCTAGTCAAGTAGATGCATACTAGTGACAATATGTTTGTCTATGTATTCACACATGTATTATGTTTCTGGTTCATACAATTCTAGCATGAATAATAAACATTTATCATGATATAAGGAAATAAATAATAACTTTATTATTGCCTCTAGGGCATATTTCCTTCAGTCTCCCACTTGCACTAGAGTCAATAGTCTAGATTACACAGTAATGATTCTAACACCCATGGAGTCTTGGTGTTGATCATGTTTTGCTCATGGAAGAGGCTTAGTCAACGGGTCCGCAACATTCAGATCCATATGTATCTTGCAAATCTCTATGTCTCCCACCTAGACTTGATCCCGGATGGAATTGAAGCGTCTCTTGATGTGCTTGGTTCTCTTGTGAAATATGGATTCCTTTGCCAAGGCAATAGCACCAGTATTGTCACAAAAGATTTTCATTGGACTCGATGCACTAGGTATGACACCTAGATCGGATATGAACTCCTTCATCCAGACTCCTTCATTTGCTGCTTCCGAAGCAGCTATGTACTCCACTTCACACGTAGATCCCGCCACGACACTTTGTTTAGAACTGCTCCAACTTACACCTCCACCGTTCAATATAAACACATATCCGGTTTGCAATGTAGAATCGTCCGGATCAGTGTCAAAGCTTGCATCAACGTAACCATTTACGATGAGCTCTTTGTCACCTCCATAAACGAGAAACATATCCTTAGTCCTCTTTAGGTACTTCAGTACGTTCTTGACCGTTGTCCAGTGATCCACTCCTGGATTACTTTGGTACCTCCCTGCTAAACTAATAGTAAGGCACACATTAGGTCTGGTACACAGCATTGCATACAAGATAGAGCCTATGGCTGAAGCATAGGGAACACTTTTCATTTTCTCTCTATCTTCTGCAGTGGTCGGGCATTCAGTCTTACTCAATTTCACACCTTGTAACACATGCAAGAACCCTTTCTTAGCTTGATCCATTTTGAACTTCTTCAAAACTTTATCAAGGTATGTGCTTTGTGAAAGTCTAATTAAGCGTCTTGATCTATCTCTATAGATCTTGATGCCCAATATATAAGCATCTTCACCGAGGTCTTTCATTGAAAAACTCTTATTCAAGTATCCTTTTATGCTATCCAGAAATTCTATATCATTTCCAATCAACAATATGTCATCTACATATAATATTAGAAATTCTACAGAGGTCCCGCTCAATTTCTTGTAAATAGAGGCCTCTCCAAAAGTCTGTATAAAACCATATGCTTTGATCACACTATCAAAACGTTTATTCCAAATCCGAGAGGCTTGCACCAGTCCATAAATGGATCGCTGGAGCTTGCACACTTTGTTAGTACCCTTTGGATCGATAAAACCTTCAGGTTGCATCATATACAACTCTTCTTCCAGAAAACCATTCAGGAATGCAGTCTTTACATCCATTTGCCAAATTTCATAATCATAAAATGCGGCAATTGCTAACATGATTCGGACGGACTTAAGCATCGCTATGGGTGAGAAGGTCTCATCGTAGTCAACTCCTTGAACTTGTCGAAAACCTTTCGCAACAAGTCGAGCTTTGTAGATAGTAACGTTACCGTCAGCCTCAGTCTTCTTCTTGAAGATCCATTTATTCTCGATGGTTTGCCGATCATCGGGCAACTCAACCAAATTCCACACTTTGTTCTCGTACATGGATCCCATCTCAGATTTCATGGCCTCAAGCCATTTTGCGGAATCTGGGCTTATCATCGCTTCCTCGTAGTTCGCAGGTCCATCATGGTCAAGTAACATGACCTCCAGAACAGGATTACCGTACCACTCTAGTGCGGATCTTGCTCCGGTTGACCTACAAGGTTCGGTAGTAACTCGATCTGAAGTTTCATGATCATCATCATTAGCTTCCTCACTAATTGGTGTAGGTGTCATAGGAACCGGTTTCTGTGATGAACTACTTTCCAATAAGGGAGCATGTACAATTACCTCATCAAGTTCTACTTTCCTCCCACTCACTTCTTTCGAGAGAAACTCCCTCTCTAGAAAGGATCCATTCTTAGCAACGAATGTCTTGCCTTCCGATCTGTGATGGAAGGTGTACCCAACAGTTTCCTTTGGGTACCCTATGAAGACACATTTCTCCGATTTGGGTTCAAGCTTATTGGGTTGAAGCTTTTTCACATAAGCATCGCAGCCCCAAACTTTAAGAAAAAACAACTTTGGTTTCTTGCCAAACCACAGTTCATAAGGCGTCGTCTCAACGGATTTTGATGGTGCCCTATTTAACATGAATGCAGCTGTCTCAAAAGCATAACCCCAAAATGATAGCGGTAAATGAATAAGAGACATCATAGATCGCAGCATATCTAGTAAAGTACGATTATGATGTTCGGACACACCATTACGCTGTGGTGTTCCGGGTGGCGTGAGTTGCGAAACTATTCCACATTGTTACAAATGTAAACCAAACTCGTAACTCAAATATTCTCCTCCATGATCAGATCATAGAAACTTTATTTTCTTGTTATGATGATTTTCCACTTCACTCTGAAATTCATTGAACTTTTCAAATGTTTCAGACTTATGCTTTCATTCAGTAGATATACCCATATCTGCTCAAATCATCTGTGAAGGTGAGAAAATAATGATACCCACCGCAAGCCTCAACATTCATTGGACCACATACATCAGTATGTATGATTTCCAACAAGTCTGTTGCTCGCTCCATTGTTCCGGAGAACGACATTTTAGTCATCTTGCCCATGAGGCATGGTTCGCAAGTACCAAGTGATTCATAATCAAGTGATTCCAGAAGTCCATCAGTATGGAGTTTCTTCATGCGCTTTACACCAATATGACCCAAACGGTAGTGCCACAAATAAGTTGCACTATCATTATCAACTCTGCATCTCTTGGCTTCAACATTATGAATGCGTGTATCACTAATATCGAGATTTAACACAAATAGACCACTCTTCAAGGGTGCATGACCATAAAAGATATTACTCATATAAATAGAACAACCATTATATTTAGATTTAAATGAATAACCGTCTCGCATCAAACAAGATCCAGATATAATGTTCATGCTTAACGCTGGCACCAAATAACAATTATTCAGGTCTAAAACTAATCCCGAAGGTAGATGTAGAGGTAGCGTCCGACGTCGATCACATCAACTTTGGAACCATTTCCCACGCGCATCGTCACCTCGTCCTTAGCCAGTCTTCGCTTAATCCGTAGTCCATGTTTCGAGTTGCAAATATTAGCGATAGAACCAGTATCAAATACCCAGGTGCTACTGTGAGCTCTAGTAAGGTACACATCAATAACATGTATATCACATATACCTTTGTTCACCTTGCCATCCTTCTTATCCGCCAAATACTTGGGGCAGTTCCACTTCCAGTGACCAGTCCCTTTGCAGTAGAAGCACTCAGTCTCAGGCTTAGGTCCAGACTTGGGTTTCTTCTATTGAGCAGCAACTTGTCTGCCTTTCTTCTTGAAGTTCCCTTTCTTCTTCCCTTTACCCTTTTTCTTGAAACTGGTGGTCTTGTTGACCATCAACACTTGATGCTCCTTCTTGATTTCTACCTCCGCAGCCTTTAGCATTGTGAAGAGCTCAGGAATCGTCTTATCCATCCCTTGCATATTATAGTTCATCACGAAGCTCTTGTAGCTTGGTGGCAGTGATTGAAGAACTGTGTCAATGACACTATCAACTGGAAGATTAACTCCCAGCTGAGTCAAGTGATTGTGGTACCCAGACATTCTGAGTATATGTTCACTGACAGAACTATTCTCCTCCATCTTGCAGCTGTAGAACTTATTGGAGACTTCATATCTCTCAATCTGGGCATTTGCTTGAAATATTAACTTCAACTCCTGGAACATCTATGCTCTATGACATTCAAAACGACGTTGAAGTCCCGGTTCTAAGCCGTAAAGCATGGCACACTGAACTATTGAGTAGTCATCAGCATTGCTCTGCCAGACGTTCATTACATCTGGCATTGCTCCTGTGAGGGTTTGGCACCCAGCGGTGCTTCTAGGACGTAATTCTTCTGTGCAGCAATGAGGATAATCCTCAAGTTACGGACCCAGTCCATGTAATTGCTACCATCATCTTTCAACTTTGCTTTCTCAAGGAACGCATTAAAATTCAACGAAACAACAGCACGGGCCATCTATCTGCAATAACATAGACAAGTAAAATACTGTCAGGTACTAAGTTCATGATAAATTTAAGTTAAATTAATCATATTACTTAAGAACTCCCACTTAGATAGACATGCCTCTAATCATCTAAGTGATCACGTGATCGATATCAACTAAACCATAACCGATCATCACGTGAAATGGAGTAGTTTTCAATTGTGAACATCACTATGTTGATCATATCTACTATATGATTCACGCTCGACCTTTCGGTCTCAGTGTTCCGAGGCCGTATCTTCATATCCTAGGCTCGTCAAGTTTAACCCGAGTATTCTGCATGTGTAAAACTGTCTTACACCCGTTGTAGATGAACGTTGAGCTTATCACACCCGATCATCATGTGGTGTCTCGGCACGACGAACTTTTGCAATGGTGCATACTCAGGGAGGACACTTTTTCCTTGAAATTTAGTGAGAGATCATCTTATAGTGCTACCGTCAAACAAAGCAGAATAAGATGCATAAAGGATAAAGATCACATGCAATCAATATAAGTGATATGATATGGTCATCATCATCTTGTGCCTTTGACCTCCATCTCCAAAGCACCGTCATGATCACCATCGTCACCGGTGCGACACCTTGATCTCCATCATAACATCGTTGTCATCTCGCCAACTATTGCTTATACGACTATCGCTACCGCTTAGTGATAAAGTAAAGCAATTACAGGGCGATTGCATTGCATACAATAAAGCGACAACCATATGGCTCCTTTCAATTGCCGATAACTCTATTACAGAACATGATCATCTCATACAATAAATATAGCATCATGTCTTGACCATATCACATCACAACATGCCCTGCAAAAACAAGTTAGACGTCCTCTACTTTGTTGTTGCAAGTTTTACATGGTTGCTACTGGCTGAGCAAGAAACGTTCTTACCTATGCATCAAAACCACAACGATAGTTCGTCAAGTTAGTGTTGTTTTAACCTTCTAAAGGACCGGGCATAGCCACACTCGGTTCAACTAAAGTTGGAGAAACTGACACCCGCCAGCCACCTGTGTGCAAAGCACGTCGGTAGAACCAGTCTCGCGTAAGCGTACACTGTGAATCCCCTGATTCAATCATACACTAATCATACACACAAACGTGTATGATCAAGATCAGGGACTCACGGGAAGATATCACAACACAACTCTACAAATAAAATAAGTTATACAGGCATCATATTCCAAGCCAGGGGCCTTGAGGGCTCGAATACAAGAGCTCGATCATAGACGAGTCAGCGGAAGCAGCAATATCTGAGTACAGACATAAGTTAAACAAGTTTGCCTTAAAAAGGCTAGCACAAACTTATATGTTGTCGTTGCCATGCATCCTCCTGCCTGGGATCCTCCTACACTACTCCTGGTCGTCGGCGACGGCCTGCACGTAGTAGTAGGCACCTCCGGTGTAGTAGGAGTCCTCGTCAACGGTGGCATCTGGCTCCTGGACTCCATCATGTGGTCGCAACAAACGGGTATAAAAGGGGAAAAGGGGGGAGCAAAGCAACCATGAGTACTCATCCAAATTACTCGCAAGCAAGGAGCTACACTACATATGCATGCATTGGTATCAAATGGAAAAGGGGTAGCATATGTGGACTGAACTGAAGAATGTCGGAATAAGAGGGGGATAGCTAGTCCTATCAAAAACTACGCTTATGGTAACCTCCATCTTGCAGCAGAAGAAGAGAGTAGATGGTAAGTTAACCAAGTATCATCGCATAGCATAATCCTACCTGGTGATCCTCCCCTCTTCGCCCTGTGAGAGAGCGATCACCGGTTGTATCTGGCACTTGGAAGGGTGTGTTTTATTAAGTATCCGGTTCTAGTTGTCATAAGGTCAAGGTACAACTCTGGGTTGTCTTGTTACCGAAGATCACAACTATTCGAATAGATTAAGTTCCTTGCAGGGGTGCACCACATTTCCCAACATGCTCGATCCCCTTTGTCCGTACACACTTTTCTGGGTCATTCCCGGCCTCGGAAGATCAGCATGCCGTAGCCCTACCTAGGCACAACAAAGAGGTCAGCACGCCGGTCTAAATCCTATGGCGCAGGGGTCTGGGCCCATCACCCATTTGTAACACCCCGGATGTAATTTACCTTATATGTACTCCAACTCTTGCCGTTTCCAACGCTAAGTTACTTTATTTTCTTGGGTTCGGGTTTTTGTCTCTGTGTGTTGTTGTCGTTGCCATGCATCTCATATCATGTCATCATGTGCATTGCATTTGCATACGTGTTCGTCTCATGCATCCGAGCATTTTACCCGTTGTCCGTTTTGCATTCCGGCGCTTCTATCTCCTCTGGTGGTCCTTTCTACCTTCTTTTCGTGTGTGGGGACTAAAAATTTCCGGATTGGACAGTGACTTGCCAAGCAGCCTTGGTTTACTACCGGTAGACCGCCTGTCAAGTTTCGTGTCATTTGGACTTCGTTTGATACTCCAACGGTTAACCGAGGGACCGAGAAGGTCTCGTGTGTGTTGCAGCCCAACACCCATCCAATTTGGCCCAAAACCCACCAAAACCTCTCCATCATCTAGAGCGTTCGATCACGACCGCGTGGACGAAAACCGCACCTCATTTGGACTCTCCTAGCTCCTCCTATGCCTATAAATAGGTCCTCCGAAATTCACGGTTCTCCCCCCAACCCTAGATCCACTCCTCCGCGCCACCGGACGTGTCCGGCCCGCGCCGGACAGCGTCCGCCACCACCTCTGGCCAATCGGGAAGCGCCAAGTGGTGCCGCGCCCACTTCCCCGCCGCCAGCCCGCCGGGCCCGTGGCCGGCCCGCCCGCGCCACGCCTGGGCCAGAGGCGCCCGCGCCGCGCCGCCTCGTCCCCAACCTTGCGCGCTGCCTCCCGCACACGGCCGCGCGCCCCCGCCGCCGTCGAGCTCGGCGCCGCCGCCCAGTCGCCGCGCCTACTGGCCGTCCCGCACATCCGCGTCGTCCTCGTCGCCGGGAGCACTCCGGCGAGCTCCTCCGCCGCTCCGGCCACCTCCGAAGCAGGCCGGCCTCGTCTCCCTCCTCCCCGCGGAGAACTCCGGCCACCACGATACATCGACGCCGGCAAGTCCTCCGGCGAGCTCGGATCCGACCTCGGGAAGCGTGCCGATCCAGATCTGAGCTTTTCTCTCGGTTGACTTTTGCCCCAAACCCTAGATATTTTTTGCATTCTAGTTCATTCTATAACTCCGCATCCGTAGATCCGTTTTGGGCGTGTGGCATATCAAAATGTTCGCCTCAGAGAGCACATCATTTCATCTCATTGCATCATTTTCATTTGAGCTCATCTTGATGACTGAAATTCTGTTGGAAGAGAGCTATTTGAGTTAATTGTCAGATCTGCTGCACCAAATAGCTATTTGTCATTTTTGCCATGATTAATGTGTGCATGATATGCTCCTGAGCTCTACATGTGTTTTGTTATATGCTATGCCATCTTTATAGAGGTGCTATCCATGTATTTTTGTGATATCTGTGGTGACTAGCACAAGCTTGCAAAATGGTGCATTCGTTAATGCTGATTTCAGGGACTTAGAATTTCACTAAGTCCTTGATCTGTTCTTTTGTCAACATGCCATATGTTCATGTTGTTTCCTAGTGATCCATGCCTATTTTGAAGATGATCAGTAAGGATGATTTGTTAACCTTGTGGTGCTCTATCCATCCATATCTTTGCTTGCAATTATGGTGCACACTAGCTTGAGTCAATCGAGCTCTACTTTTGCTATTTCGTGAATCCTGGCAGATTGCCTACTTGTTAGCGATTTTGCCGAGGATGTTGTTGTTGATCCGTGCATGCTATGTTGTTGTTCTTGCCATGTCTAGCCTATATAATATGTATTCTTGAGGTGTGTATGCTTAGTTTGTCATGCCTTGCTCTGTAGTGAGTGCATCGAGCTTGCAAACATGCCTACTCGTTAACAGATTTGCATGCTCCAGTTTTTCACAAAGTCTATAATCTGATTATGTTTTTGCCATGTTCAAATGCTTGCAATTGTATTTTCTGATCCCTTTTGGCTCAAGGTAACTAAGGGACTTTTGTTAAGCTCTTTGAGTAGCTTCATGTCATGCCTTGCTTTGCCATGTTAAGTTCCTGTAGCACATCGTTTTCATGCTCCAAAGTGTGCTACCTGATCTGAAATTCCAGGCTTGTGTTAATTTCACTAAGTCTGAAACCTGTTTATCAATTGCACTTTTGCCATGCTTGTTTGAACCTGTTAATGGATGAAATGGTCGTAGCTCAGTGTTCATCTTTTGTCAAGCTTTATGAGTGGATCCCTGCCATGTATTTTTTTGCCATGTTTGAGTGCTATAGCATATTTAACTTGTTGCATTTAGATGGCTACTTGTTGTTTATCGCAGACCGGTGCCATATTTGTTTTGCTTGCCATTTCCAAACCGTGCATCCGATTCCGGTGATCTTTATATCAATTTCAACCGAAATCACCTCACTTTTCCAGTGGCACTCTTGGATTTCCAGGTTGAGGCCAGGTTCAATCATTCCTTGTCAAATCTTGCATATGCATCACATATCGCATCCCGCATAGCATACCATGTTTGCATCATGTTGTTTGAGCTTTGCACGTGGTTGATTGTGTTCCTTTTGCTTGTTTGTCTTGTTTGGGTAGATCCGGGAGAAGAGTTCGCTAACGAGGAGCCCGTTGAGTTTGCTTTCGAGGATCCAGTCAACTCTGACAACTTTGCAGGCAAGATGATCATACCCTTGAAATCACTTCTATCTTTGCTTTGCTAGATGCTCGCTCTTTGCTATGCCTATGCTACGATGCCTACCACTTGCTTATCATGCCTCCCAAATTGCCATGTTAAACCTCTAAACCCCCCATGTCCTAGCAAACCGTTGATTGGCTATGTTACCACTTTGCTCAGCCCCTCTTATAGCGTTGCTAGTTGCAGGTGAAGATTGGAGATCGTTCCTTGTTGGAACTTTATTTTCTTGTTGGGATATCACTATATTATCTTGTTATCTTAATGCATCTATATACTTGGTAAAGGGTGGAAGGCTCGGCCTTTTGCCTAGTGTTTTGTTCCACTCTTGCCGCCCTAGTTTCTGTCATATCGGTGTTATGTTCCCGGATTTTGCGTTCCATACGCGGTTGGGTGATAATGGGAACCCCTTGACAGTTCGCCTTGAATAAAACTCCTCCAGCAATGCCCAACCTTGGTTTTACCATTTGCCACCTAGCATCTTTTTACTTTGGGTTTCCGGAGCCCAAGGGTCATCTTATTTAACCCCCCCGGGCCAGTGCTCCTCTGAGTGTTGGTCCAACCTGTCAGCTGTCGGTGGCCACCAGGGGCAACTCTGGGCTGGCCTACCCGTACGTTGGACAATCTGAGTGTGCCCTGAGAAAGAGATATGTGCGACTCCTATCGGGATTTGTTGGCACATTTGGGCGGTGTGGATGGTTTAGTTTTACCTTGTCGAAATGTCTTGTAACCGGGATTCCGAGTCTGATCGGGTCTTCCCGCTAGAAGGAATATCCTTCGTTGACCGTGAGAGCTTGTCATGGGCTAAGTTGGGACTCCCCTGCAGGGATTTGAACTTTCGAAAGTCATGCCCGCGGTTATGGGCAGATGGGAATTTGTTAATGTCTGGTTGTATATAACTTGAACCTTAACTTAATTAAAATGAATCAACTGCGTGTGTAACCGTGATGGTCTCTTCTCGGCGGAGTCCGGGAAGTGAACACGGTGTTGGTGTAATGTTTGTCGTAGGTTGTTCTCTAGTTCTTCGTTCGTGCTTTGCCTTCTCTTCTCGCTCTCTTTTGCGAACAGGTTAGCCACCACATATGCTAGTCGCTTGCTGTAGCTCCACATATTACCTTGCCTTACCTATAAGCTTAAATTGTCTTGATCGCGAGGGTGCGAGATTGTTGAGTCCCCGTGACTCATAGATTACTCTCAAACCAGATGCAGGGCCCGATGACTCTGTTCCAGATGATGCGCTTGAGCTCAAGTGGGAGTTCGACGAAGACTCACGCCGTTACTATGTGTCTTTCCCTGATGATCAGTAGTGGTGCCCAGTTGGGGCGATCGGGACCGTGTCGCATGTTGGGGTTGATCTTTTATTTTGGTACCGTAGTCGGACCATGAGTGTATTGGATGATGTAATGCTATTTATGTACTTTGTGTGACGTGGCGAGTGTAAGCCAACTATGTACCTTTCCCCTTATTATCTATTTTCATGGGTTGTTGTGAAGATTACCTTACTTGCGACGTTGCTTTCAATGCGGTTATGCCTCTAAGTCGTGCTTCGACACGTAGGAGATATAGTCGCATCGAGGGCATTATAAGTTGGTAATCAGAGCCTTCCCCGACCTTAGGATCCCCCACTGCTTGATCGAATTAGCTGACGAGTTGAGTCTAGAAAAATGTTTTGAGTCTTTTAGGAATTATATATCGGAGAGTTTAGGAATTCTTTTTACTCCCCAGTCCCTTCATCGCTCTGGTGAGGCATCCCGACATAGAGTTTTGACTCTTCTCTTCTCAAATTTCACTAAAAAAATTTAGGATCGCGCGGGTATCTTGGAATCATTCCGATCGATTTGTGACGAGAACATTGTTCTTGGTGCCTCATGTTATTTAGGGGTTGTGGCAGTGTCCCGGGGAGTTGAGCTCCGAGGAGTTGTCATCACAATTTTATCGTTGTAGTTCTGGAATACCTAAGTTTAGTTCGCCGACATCGAAAATCTCTTTTATGCAATTGTTGGTGAGATAACCTCGACGCCACCCAGTACTGGGGCTGGAGTTTGGGAGTATTGCCATAACTTGTATAACGGATGCTTTTCGAAGGTTGAGGTAGACGATTTCCGAAGTTTTTCTCGGTTATGTGTTGAAGGATGGATACAGCTGGATGTAGGATTTGCTAGATTTGGGTGAGATATTATGCTTCCCCTGTATCCCCAACACCTGATTGCATAACCGGAAAGGTTCGGGATTTTCATAGGTGGGAATTCTTGTAGCTCTAGTTCTTCTTCCACGGATATTTGGTTTGAGATTGGGTGATCCTTACCAAGTATTCGTTCTTGTTCCGCACCTTGTTGATTTTATTTCTCTACCTAAATTCTAAGTGGCTTCTCAATTTATGGATATGTGACCATTTCAATTGGAATGCATTCGTTCATTTCGTTCGGATGTGAAGACTATATGTTGCAATTTCTACCCGTTGGTTTCAGCTTCAATAATTGTCTATCAATGTGCTAATGGATGTCAACCTCTTCAGGATGGCTCCTCCAACGCGCATGACTCCGAATCCTGATCCGCCACCACCACCTCCACCTCCGGAGGCATGGCAAGCTGTGAGCGGCCAATGCAAACACGCAGTTAATCATGCAAATTCTTCAAGAGCGCAACCAAGCGAACCAAGGCAACCAAGGCAACAATCAGAATCATTTTGCTACACTCAACCAGTTCCTTGCTAACCAGCCAAAGACCTTCAGCAATTGCGTTGAGGCAACTGACGCTGATGATTGGCTCGTGGACTTGTGCAAGCATTTCGAGTGCAGTAACGTCAGGACTGAGGACTTTGTCAAGTTCGCTTCCTTCCAACTCAAAGACCAAGCTGCAGAATGGTTTCAGCAGTACAAAGATTCCAGAGGAGGCTGTGAGATTACCTGGGATGAATTCCGTCAAGACTTCAAAGCTCATCATATTCCTCAGAGCGTGGTTGAAAGCAAGCGCGAGGAATTCCGCAACCTGAAGCAAGGCTCTATGTCTGTCTATGACTACAACAAGATGTTTCAGAAGCTTGCCCGCTTTGCTAAGCAGGACGTCCCTGACGAGAAGAGCATGATATACCAGTTCAGGGGTGGTCTCAGAGAAGAAATCCAGCTAGCTCTCGTTCTCTTTGAGCCCAGGAGGTACGATGAGTTTTACAACATGGCATTGAAGCAAGAGGCTGCTCAACTGAAGCGTGATGCTTCCAAGAAGCGAGTTAGAGATGCTACTCCTTCTTCCTCTACCCAAGTGGCTAAGTAGCAGAAGTATTGGCTGTTGGAAATATGCCCTAGAGGCAATAATAAATTAGTTATTATTATATTTCCTTGTTCATGATAATCGTTTATTATCCATGCTATAATTGTATTGATAGGAAACTCAGATACATGTGTGGATACATAGACAAGACCATGTCCCTAGTAAGCCTCTAGTTGACTAGCTCGTTGATCAATAGATGGTTACGGTTTCCTGACCATGCACATTGGATGTCATTGATAACGGGATCACATAATTAGGAGAATGATGTGATGGACAAGACCCAATCCTAAGCCTAGCACAAAGATCGTGTAGTTCGTATGCTAAAGCTTTTCTAATGTCAAGTATCATGTCCTTAGACCATGAGATTGTGCAACTCCCAGATACCGTAGGAATGCTTTGGGTGTACCAAACGTCACAACGTAACTGGGTGACTATAAAGGTGCACTACAGGTATCTCTGAAAGTGTCTGTTGGGTTGGCACGAATCAAGACTGGGATTTGTCACTCTGTGTGACGGAGAGGTATCTCTAGGCCCACTCGGTAGGACATCATCATAATGTGCACAATGTGATCAAGGAGTTGATCACGGGATGATGTGTTACGGAACGAGTAAAGAGACTTGTCAGTAATGAGATTGAACAAGGTATCGGGATACCGACGATCGAATCTCGGGCAAGTATCGTACCGATAGACAAAGGGAATTGTATACGGGATTGATTAAGTCCTTGACATCGTGGTTCATCCGATGAGATCATCGTGGAACATGTGTGAGCCAACATGGGTATCCAGATCCCGCTATTGGTTATTGACCGGAGAACGTCTCGGTCATGTCTGCATGTCTCCCGAACCCGTAGGGTCTACACACTTAAGGTTCGATGACGCTAGGGTTATAAAGGAAGTTTGTATGTGGTTACCGAATGTTGTTCGGAGTCCCGGATGAGATCCCGGACGTCACGAGGAGTTCCGAAATGGTCCAGAGGTAAAGATTTATATATGGGAAGTCCTGTTTTGGTCACCGGACAAGTTTCGGGGTCACCGGTATTGTACCGGGATCACCGGAAGGGTCCCGGGGGTCCACCGGGTGGGGCCACCTGCCCCGGGGGGCCACATGGGCTGTAGGGGTGTGCACCTTGGCCTATATGGGCCAAGGGCACCAGCCCCAAGAGGCCCATGCGCCAAAGGATAAGGAAAGGAAGAGTCCTAAAGGGGGAAGGCACCTCCGAGGTGCCTTGGGGAGGAGGGACTCCTCCTAGCCGCACCCTTCCTTGGAGGAAGGGCCAAGGCTGCGCCTCCCCCCTCGCCCTTGCCCCTATATATATGTGGGGGGTGGGAGGGCAGCCAAACCAATGTTCTGGTGGAGCCCTCCCCCTCTCCCAAGTCCTTCTCCTCTCCCGTGGTGCTTGGCGAAGCCCTGCAGGATTGCCACGCTCCTCCACCACCACCACGCCGTTGTGCTGCTGCTGGATGGAGTCTTCCTCAACCTCTCCCTCTCTCCTTGCTGGATCAAGGCATGGGAGACGTCACCGGGCTGTACGTGTGTTGAACGCGGAGGTGCCGTGCGTTCGGCACTTGGTCATCGGTGATTTGGATCACGACGAGTACGACTCCATCAACCCCGTTTACTTGAACGCTTCCGCGCGCGATCTACAAGGGTATGTAGATCCACTCCTCCCTCGTTGCTAGATGACTCCATAGATAGATCTTGGTGACACGTAGGAAAATTTTGAATTTATGCTACGTTCCCCAACAGTGGTATCCGAGCTAGGTCTATGCGTAGTTTCTATGCACGAGTAGAACACAAAGTAGTTGTGGGCGTTGATTTTGTTCAATATGCTTGCCGTTACTAGTCTTATCTTGATTCGGCGGCATCGTGGGATGAAGCAGCCCGGACCGACCTTACACGTACTCTTACGTGAGACTGGTTCCACCGACTGACATGCACTAGTTGCATAAGGTGGCTAGCGGGTGTCTGTCTCTCCTACTTTAGTCGGATCGGATTCGATGAAAAGGGTCCTTATGAAGGGTAAATAGCAATTGGCATATCACGTTGTTGTTTTTGCGTAGGTAAGAAACGTTCTTGCTAGAAACCCATAGCAGCCACGTAAAACATGCAAACAACAATTAGAGGACGTCTAACTTGTTTTTGCTGGGTATGCTATGTGATGTGATATGGCCAAAAGGATGTGATGAATGATATATGTGATGTATGAGATTGATCATGTTCTTGTAATAGGAATCACGACTTGCATGTTGATGAGTATGACAACCGGCAGGAGCCATAGGAGTTCTCTTTATTTATTTATGACCTGCGTGTCAACTTAAACGTCATGTAATTACTTTACTTTATTGCTAAAGCGTTAGCCATAGTAGTAGAAGTAATAGATGACGAGACAACTTCAAGAATACACAATGATGGAGATCATGATGATGGAGATCATGGTGTCATGCCGGTGACAAGATGATCATGGAGCCCCAAGATGGAGATCAAAGGAGCTATATGATATTGGCCATATCATGTCACTATTATTTGATTGCATGTGATGTTTATCATGTTTATACATCTTATTTGCTTAGAACGACGGTAGTAAATAAGATGATCCCTCATTACAATTTCAAGAATGTGTTCTCCCCTAACTGTGCACCATTGCTAAAGTTCGTCGTTTCGAAGCACCACGTGATGATTGGGTGTGATAGATCCTTACGTTCACATACAACGGGTGTAAGACAGTTTTACACATGCAAAACACTTAGGGTTAACTTGACGAGCCTAGCATGTACAGACATGGCCTCGGAACACAAGAGACCGAAAGGTCGAGCATGAGTCGTATGGTAGATACGATCAACATGAAGATGTTCACCGATGATGACTAGTCCGTCTCACGTGATGATCGGACACGGCCTAGTTGACTCGGATCATGTAATCACTTAGATGACTAGAGGGATGTCTATCTGAGTGGGAGTTCATAAGATGAACTTAATTATCCTGAACATAGTCAAAAGGTTTTCGCAAATTATGTCGTAGCTCGCGCTTCAGTTCTACTGTTTAGATATGTTCCTAGAGAAAATTTAGTTGAAAGTTGATAGTAGCAATTATGCGGACTAGGTCCGTAAACTGAGGATTGTCCTCATTGCTTCATAGAAGGCTTATGTCCTTAATGCACCGCTCAGTGTGCTGAACCTCGAACGTTGTCTGTGGATGTTGCGAACATCTGACATACACATTTTGATAACTACGTGATAGTTCAGTTAAACGGTTTAGAGTTGAGGCACTGAAGACGTTTTGAAACGTCGTGAAACATATGAGATGTTTCGAGGGCTGAAATTGGGATTTCAGGCTCGTGCCCACGTCAAGAGGTATAAGACCTCCGACGATTTTCTTAGCCTGCAAACTAAGGGAGAAAAGCTCAATTGTTGAGCTTGTGCTCAGATTGTCTGAGTACAACAATCGCTTGAATCGAGTGGGAGTTGATCTTCCAGATGAAATAGTGATGGTTCTCCGAAGTCATTACCACCAAGCTGCTTGAGCTTCGTGATGAACTATAATATATCAGGGACATATATGATGATCCTTGAGATATTCGCGATGTTTGACACCACAAAAGTAGAAATCAAGAAGGAGCATCAATTGTTGATGGTTGGTGAAACCACTAGTTTCAAGAAGGGCAAGGGCAAGAAGGGATACTTCATGAAACGGCAATTCAGCTGCTGCTCTAGTGAAGAAACCCAAGGTTGAACCCAAACCCGAGACTAAGTGCTTCTGTAATAAGGGAACAGCCACTGGAGCAGAATTACCCTAGATACTTGGTAGATGAGAAGGCTGGCAAGGTCGATAGAAGTATATTGGATATACATTGTGTTGATGTGTACTTTACTAGTACTCCTAGTAGCACCAGGGTATTAGATACCGGTTCGGTTGCTAAGTGTTAGTAACTCGAAATAAAAGCTACGGAATAAACGGAGACTAGCTAAAGGTGAGCTGACGATATGTGTTGGAAGTGTTTCCAATGTTGATATGATCAGCATCGTACGCTCCCTCTACCATCGAGATTGGTGTTTGCGTTGAGCATAGACATGATTGGATTATGTCTATCGCAATACGGTTATTCATTTAAGGAGAATAATGGTTACTCTGTTTATTTGAATAATACCTTCAATGGTCTTACACCTAAAATGAATGGTTTATTGAATCTCGATCGTAGTGATACACATGTTCATGCCAAAAGATAGTAATGATAGTACCACCTACTTGTGGCACTGCCACGTAAGTCATATCGGTATAAACGCATGAAGAAGCTCCATGTTGATGGATCTTTGGACTCACTCGTTTTGAAAAGTTTGAGACATGCGAACCATGTCTATTGGTGTATATGCATGAAGAAACTCCATGCAAATGGACCGTTTGGACTCACTTGATTTTGAATCACTTGAGACATGCAAATCATACCACATGGGCAAGATGACTGAAAGCCTCGTTTTCAGTAAAATGGAACTAGAAAGCAACTTGTTGGAAGTAATACATTTTGATGTGTGCAATCCAATGAGTGCTGAGGCATGTAGTGGATATCGTTATGTTCTTACTTCACAGATGATTTGAGTAGATGTTGAGTATATTTACTTGATGAATCACGAGTCTGAATTATTGAAAGGTTCAAGTAATTTCAGGGTGAAGTTGAAAGATCGTCGTGACAAGAGGATAAAATATCTATGATATGATCATAGAGATGAATATCTGAATTACGAGTTTGGCACAGAATTAAGACATTGTGGAAATTGTTTCACAACTAATACAGCCTGGAACACCATAGTGTGATGGTGTGTCCGAACATCATAACTGCACCCTATTGGATATGATGCATACCATGATGTCTCTTATCGAATTACCACGATAGTTTATGGGTTAGGCATTAGAGACAACCACATTCACTTTAAATAGGGCACCACGTAATTCCGATGAGATGACACCGTATGAACTATGGTTTAGAGAAACCTAAGCTGTCATTTCTTAAAAGTTTGGGGCTGCGACGCTTATGTGAAAAAGTTTCAGGCTGATAAGCTCGAACCCAAAGCGGATAAATGCATCTTCATAGGACACCCAAAACAGTTGGGTATACCTCCTGTCTCAGATCCGAAAGCAATAAGGGATTGTTTCTAGAATCGGGTCCTTTCTCGAGGAAAAGTTTCTCTCGAAAGAATTGAGTGGGAGGATGGTGGAGACTTGATGAGGTTATTGAACCGTCTCTTCAACTAGTGTGTGGCAGGGCACAAGAGTTGTTCCTGTGGCACCTACACCAATTGAAGTGGAAGCTTATGATAGTGATCATGAAACTTCAGATCAAGTCACTACCAAACCTCGTGGGATGACAAGGATGCGTACTACTTCAGAGTGGTACGTAATCCTGTCTTGGAAGTCATGTTGCTAGACAACAATGAACCTACGAGCTATGGAGAAGCGATGGTGGGCCTGGATTCCAAAATGGCTCGAGGCCATATAATCCGAGAGAGGATCCATATATGAAAACAAAGTGTAGACTTTGGAAGAACTACTTGATGGTCGTAAGGCTGTTAGGTACATATGGATTTTAAAAGGAAGACGGACAATGATGGTAAGTATCACCATTAAGAAAGCTCGACTTGTCGTTAAGATGTTTTCCGACAAGTTCAAGGAGTTGACTACGATGAGACTTTCTCACTCGTAGCGATGCTAAGAGTCTGTTGGAATTATATTAGCAATTGCTGCATTATTTATGAAATCTTGCAGATAGGATGTCAAAACATTGTTTCCTCGACGATTTTCTTGAGGAAAGGTTGTATGTGATACAACCGGAAGGTTTTGTCAGTCCTGAAAGATGCTAATAAGTATGCAAAGCTCCTGCAATCCTTCTAAGGACTGGAGTAAGCATCTCGGAGTTGGAATGTATGCTTTGATGAGATGATCAAAGATTTGGGTTTATACAAAGTTTATGAGAAACTTGTATTTCCAAAGAAGTGAGTGGGAGCACTATAGAATTTCTGATGAATATATGTTGTACATATTGTTGATCAGAAATGACGTAGAATTTCTGGAAAGCTTATAGGGTTATTTGGAAAGTGTTTTTCAATGGAAATCCTGGATTAAGCTACTTGAACATTGAGCATCAAGATCTATAAGGATAGATCAAAACGCTTAATGGTACTTTCAAATGAGCACATACCTTGACATGATCTTTCAAGATGGACCAGTCAAAGAAGGAGTTCTTGCCTGAGTTGTAAGGTATGAAGTTAAGACTTAAAGCTCGACCACGGCAGAAGAAAGAGGCAGGACGAAGGTCGTCCCCTATGCTTTTGTCATAGGCTCTATACGGTATGCCATGCTGAGTACCGCACCTGATGTGTGCCTTGCCACACATCTGGCAAGAGGGTACAAAGGTAATCTAGGAGTAGATCACCAGATAGCGGTCTAAATTATCCTTAGAGGAATAAGGATATGTTTCTCGGTTATGGAGGTGATAAAGAGTTCGACGTAAAGAGTTACGTCGATGTAAGCTTAACACCTATCCGGATAGCTCTGAGTAGAGATACCGGATAGGTATAATGGAGCAACAATTTAGAATAGCTCCAAGTAGAACAGTTATTTGAAATGGCTCCAAATGTAGCGTAGTAGTTGCATCTACAAGATGACATAGAAATTTGCGAAGTACATACGGATCTAAAAGATTCAGACCCGTTGACTATAACATCTCTCACAAGCATAACATGATCAAACCCAGAACTCATCCAGTGTTAATCACATGGTAATGTGAACTAGATTATTGACTCTAGTAAACTCTTTGGATGTTGGTTACATGGCGATGTGACCTGTGAGTGTTAATCACATGGCGATGTGAACTAGATTATTGACTCTAGTGCAAGTGGGAGACTGTTGGAAATATGCCCTAGAGGCAGTAATAAATTAGTTATTATTATATTTCCTTGTTCATGATAATCGTTTATTATCCATGCTATAATTGTATTGATAGGAAACTCAGATACATGTGTGGATACATAGACAACACCATGTCCCTAGTAAGCCTCTAGTTGACTAGCTCGTTGATCAATAGATGGTTACGGTTTCCTGACCATGGACATTGGATGTCATTGATAACGGGATCACATCATTAGGAGAATGATGTGATGGACAAGACCCAATCCTAAGCCTAGCACAAAGATCGTGTAGTTCGTATGCTAAAGCTTTTCTAATGTCAAGTATCATTTCCTTAGACCATGAGATTGTGCAACTCCCGGATACCGTAGGAATTCTTTGGGTGTGCCAAACGTCACAACGTAACTGGGTGGCTATAAAGGTGCACTACAGGTATCTCCGAAAGTGTCTGTTGGGTTGGCACGAATCGAGACTGGGATTTGTCACTCCGTGTAACGGAGAGGTATCTCTGGGCCCACTCGGTAGGACATCATCATAATGTGCACAATGTGATCAAGGAGTTGATCACGGGATGATGTGTTACGGAACGAGTAAAGAGACTTGCCGGTAACGAGATTGAACAAGGTATCGGGATACCGACGATCGAATCTCGGGCAAGTATCGTACCGCTAGACAAAGGGAATTGTATACGGGATTGATTAAGTCCTTGACATCGTGGTTCATCCGATGAGATCATCGTGGAACATGTGGGAGCCAACATGGGTATCCAGATCCCGCTGTTGGTTATTGACCGGAGAGTCATCTCGGTCATGTCTGCATGTCTCCCGAACCCGTAGGGTCTACACACTTAAGGTTCGATGACGCTAGGGTTATAGAGATATTGTATGTGGTTACCCGAATGTTGTTCGGAGTCCCGGATGAGATCCCGGACGTCACGAGGAGTTCCGGAATGGTCCGGAGGTAAAGATTTATATATGGGAAGTCCTATTTCGGCCATCGGGACAAGTTTCGGGGTCACCGGTATTGTACCGGGACCACCGGAAGGGTCCCGAGGGTCCACCGGGTGGGGCCACCTGCCCCGGGGGGGCACATGGGCTGTAGGGGGTGCGCCTTGGCCTATATGGCCCAAGGGCACCAGCCCCAAGAGGCCCATGTGCCAAGAGATGAGGGAAAGGAAGAGTCCTAAAAGGGGAAGGCACCTCCTAGGTGCCTTGGGGAGGAGGGACTCCTCCCTGGACGCACCCTTCCTTGGAGGAAGGGCCAAGTCTGCGCCCCCCCCCTCTCCCTTGTCCCTATATATAGTGGGGGAAGGGAGGGCAGCAACACCTGAGCCCTGGCGCCTCCCTCTCCCTCCCATGACACATCTCCCTCCTCCCGCAGCGCTTGGCGAATCCCTGTTGGAATCCCGCTGCTTCCACCACCACGACGTCGTGCTGCTGGATCTCCATCAACCTCTCCTCCCCCCTTGCTGGATCAAGAAGAAGGAGGAGACGTCGCTGCTCCGTACGTGTGTTGAACGCAGAGGTGCCGTCCGTTCGGCGCTAGGATCATCGGTGATTTGGATCACGACGAGTACGACTCCATCAACCCCGTTCTCTTGAACGCTTCCGCGCGCGATCTACAAGGGTATGTAGATCCACTCCTCCCTCGTTGCTAGATGACTCCATAGATTGATCTTGGTGACACGTAGGAAAATTTTGAATTATTGCTACGTTTCCCAACAGTGATTACCTGGGATGAATTCCGTCAAGACTTCAAAGCTCATCATATTCCTCAGAGCGTGGTTGAAAGCAAGCGTGAGGAATTCCGCAACCTGAAGCAAGGCTCTTTGTCTGTCTATGATTACAACAAGTTGTTTCAGAAGCTCGCCCGCTTTGCTAAGCAGGACGTCCCTGACGAGAAGAGCATGATATACCAGTTCAGGGCTGGTCTCAGAGAAGAAATCCAGCTAGCTCTTATTCTCTTCGAGCCCTTGAGGTACGATGAGTTCTACAACATGGCATTGAAGCAAGCGGCTACTCAACTGAAGTGTGATGCTTCCAAGAAGCGAGTCAGAGATGCTACTCCTTCCTCTACTCAAGTGGCTAAGCAGCAGAAGTATTGGCTTCCTCCTCCTCCGTTCCGTCAGCCATATCAGAAGAGCAAAGGTGGCAGTGGATCTTCCCACCCACCCAACCCTGGCTTTCAGAACAAGACTTCGTCTCAAGCTCCAAGATCGAGTGCTCCGTATCACCGTCCGCTTTCAGAGGTCACGTGCAACAAGTGCCAACAGAAGGGTCACTATGCCAACAAATGCTTCAATCAGAGGCGCCTCCCTCCTCCTCATCCTCCTCCTGTGAGATCGGCAAGTATAGCTGTGGTCAAGCATAACCCCAAGTACGCCAAGGTCAACATGGTGAATGCAGCTCAGGCAGAGGACTCGTCAGATGTCATCATGGGTAACCTTCCTGTTAACGATATTCTTGCAAGAGTTCTTTTTGACACTGGTGCATCGCATTGTTTCATCTCGAGACCTTTTGCATCTAAGCATGATTTTGTTACTCAAGTGTTGCCGAAACCGTTGGCTATTGTCTCTCCGGCCCATCAAATGACATCTCGAGTATGCGTTCCGGATGTTACAATCACTTTGGGTGACTATAAGTTCTTGTCCTCTCCAAATGTTCTTGGTGACTCGAATATTGATCTTATTCTCCGAGTGGATTGGCTTTCTAAGCACAAGGCTCAGCTTGATTGTGCAGCCAGGCAGATTCAGTTGACTCATTCGTCTGAGGATGTAATTGTCTTTGCCGCTCGGGATGATACCATCCGTCTGTTTTCTCTCAATGAGAAGGGTGAACTGGATGCCATCTCTCAAATTCCAGTCGTTTGTGAATATCAAGACGTCTTTCCAGAAGAGCTTCCAGGAATGCCTCCGCACCGGCCAGTTGAATTCGTCATCGATCTTGAGCCTGGCACGGAACCGGTTTGCAAGCGTCCTTACAAGCTCGGACCTGAAGAGTTGAAGGAGCTGAAGAAGCAACTCGATATTCAAGAGCGAATGGGTCTCATCCGACCTAGTTCTTCTCCGTGGGGTTGTGGAGTTCTTTTTGTGAAGAAGAAGGATGGAACGGACCGACTTTGTGTTGACTACCGTCCATTGAACAAGAAGACTATCAAGAACAAGTACCCACTTCCCAACATCAACGAGCTGTTCGAACAACTCAAAGGTGCCCAAGTATTCTCCAAGCTTGATCTCCGTATGGGTTATCACCAGATTCGAATCCGTGAGCAAGATATTCCCAAGACGGCTTTCAGAACAAGCTATGGTTCATATGAATACACTGTCATGTCTTTTGGCCTCGTCAACGCTCCTCCGACTTTCTCTCGCATGATGAACTTCATCTTCAACGCCTACACAAATGACTTCGTTTTGGTCTATCTCGACGACATTCTGGTCTTTTCGAAGAACAAGGAAGATCATGCCAAGCACTTGCGTTTGGTGCTCGATAAGCTCAGGGAACATCAGTTCTACGCCAAGTTCTCAAAGTGCGAGTTTTGGCTCGATGAGGTTCTTTATCTTGGGCATATCATCTCTGCCAAGGGCATTGCGGTGAATCCTGAGAAGGTGTCTGCAATTGTGAATTGGGAACCACCTCAGAACGTGAAGCAACTCCGTAGCTTCCTCGGTCTCGCAAGCTACTGTCGAAGGTTCGTTGAGAACTTTTCAAAGATCGCGAAGCCTCTTTCAAACCTTCTCCAGAAGCACGTCAAGTACGTTTGGTCTCCGGAATGTGACATCGCTTTCAACACTTTGAAAGAGAAATTGGTCACTGCTCCAGTTCTGACTCCTCCTGATGAATCCAAACCGTTCGAGGTCTTCTGCGATGCCTCTCTTCAAGGTCTTGGTGCAGTGTTGATGCAAGAGAAGAAAGTTGTGGCTTATACCTCTCGCCAGTTGAAGCCCAACGAGAAGAACTACCCCACTCATGACCTCGAGTTGGCGGCAGTTGTGCATGCTCTTTTGACTTGGAGACATCTCTTATTGGGAAGAAAAGTGGACATCTTCACTGACCACAAGAGTCTCAAGTACATCTTCACTCAGCCTAATCTCAATCTCAGGCAGACTCGTTGGGTCGAAATGATCCAAGAGTATAATCCGAGTATCGAGTATACTCCAGGCAAGGCCAATGTGATTGCTGACGCATTGAGCAGGAAGGCTTATTGCAACAGTCTGATTCTCAAGCCTTACCAACCCGAGCTTTGTGAAGCTTTCCGCAAACTCAATCTGCAAGTTGTTCCTCAAGGTTTCCTCGCCAACCTTCAAGTCTCTCCTACTTT
This sequence comes from Triticum aestivum, assembly GCF_018294505.1. Lineage (NCBI taxonomy): Eukaryota > Viridiplantae > Streptophyta > Magnoliopsida > Poales > Poaceae > Triticum > Triticum aestivum. Next base: position 189,181,502 of record NC_057803.1, read on the forward strand.
GGAAGATCAGATTCGCGAGGCTCAACTTCTTGATGCTATGGTGAAGAAGGTGAAGATTGGGATTGCCAAGAGTCAACCCAAGTACAAGTGCTACCGCCTTGATGACAAGGATACTCTCTTCTTTGAGGATCGTATTGTTGTGCCCAAAGGTGACCTCCGTGAAGTTATCATGAACGAGGCTCACAATTCACTCCTCTCCATCCACCCTGGGAGTACGAAGATGTATCAGGACCTCAAGCAGGCTTATTGGTGGACTCGAATGAAGCGCGAGATTGCTCAGTTCGTGAATGAATGTGATGTCTGCAGAAGAGTGAAGGCAGAACACCAAAGGCCAGCTGGTCTCCTCCAACCTCTTGCCATTCCAGAATGGAAGTTTGACCACATTGAGATGGACTTCGTGACTGGGTTTCCAAAGTCCAAGCGTGGCAATGATGCTATATTCGTTGTCATCGACAAACTCACTAAAGTGGCTCACTTTCTGCCTATCAAAGAGTCTATCACTGCAGCTCAATTGGCGGAGCTTATACCTCTCGGATTGTCTCTCTGCACGGCATTCCACAGGTGATCTCTTCAGACCGTGGCAGCATCTTTACCTCCAAGTTTTGGGATTCTTTTTAGAAGGCCATGGGCACCAACATCCGCTTCAGCACAGCTTTCCATCCTCAAACTAGCGGTCAAGTCGAGCGTGTCAATCAGATTCTTGAAGATATGCTCAGGGCTTGCGTTATCTCCTTCGGCATGAAGTGGGAAGATTGTCTTCCATATGCTGAATTCTCCTACAACAACAGTTTTCAAGCAGTTCGGGCAAGGCCCCATTCGAAATTCTGTATGGCAGGAAGTGTCGTACTCCTCTCAACTGGTCAGAAACTGGTGAACGTCAACTTCTGGGAAATGATTTGATCATAGAGGTAGAGCAAATGTGCAAAGTCATTCGTGATAACCTCAAAGCAGCGCAATCGCGCCAGAAGAGCTACTATGATAGTAAGCACCGTGATTTGGCTTTCGAGATCGGAGATCATGTTTACCTCCGCGTCTCTCCAATGAAAGGTACTCGTCGTTTTGGTATCAAAGGGAAGCTTGCCCCTAGATACGTGGGTCCTTTCAAAATCGTCAGCAAGAGAGGCGATCTCGCCTATCAACTCGAGCTTCCTTCAAACTTTGCAAACGTGCACGACGTGTTCCATGTCTCTTAGCTCCGCAAGTGCTTCAAGACTCCTGACCGCACCGTCAACTTCAAAGACATTGATCTCCAAGAAGACCTTTCTTATCATGAGCACCCCGTTGCTATTCTTGAAGAGACTGAACGCAAGACTCGCAATAAGTCAATCAAATTCCTCAAAGTCAAGTGGTCACACCATTCCGACCGTGAAGCCACCTGGGAACGCGAGGATCACCTCCGTTCTGAGTACCCGGCGTTCTTCCAGTCCTAGATCTCGGGACGAGATCCTTTCGTAGTGGTGGAGTGTTGTAACACCCCGGATGTAATTTACCTTATATGTACTCCAACTCTTGCCGTTTCCGGCGCTAAGTTATTTTATTTTCTCGGGTTCGGGTTTTTGTCTCTGTGTGTTGTTGTCGTTGTCATGCATCTCATATTATGTCATCATGTGCATTGCATTTGCATACGTGTTCGTCTCATGCATCCGAGCATTTTCCCCGTTGTCCGTTTTCCATTCCGGCACTTCTATCTCCTTTGGTGGTCATTTCTACTTTCTTTTCGTGTGTGGGGATTAAACATTTCCGGATTGGACCGAGACTTGCCAAGCGGCCTTGGTTTACTACCGGTAGACCGCCTGTCAAGTTTCCTACCATTTGGACTTCGTTTGATACTCCAACGGTTAACCGAGGACCGAGGAGGCCTCGTGTGTGTTGCAGCCCAACACCCCTTCAATTTGGCCCAAAACCCTCTCCATCATCTAGAGCGTTCGATCACGATCGCGTGGCCGAAAACCGCACCTCATTTGGACACTCCTAGCTCCCTCTATGCCTATAAATATCACCCCCTCCCGAAATTTCGGTTCTTCTTCCCCCCGAAACCCTAAAAATCGGATCCGCCGCACACCGGACGTGTCCGGCCCGCGCCGGATAGTGTCCGCCGCCACCTCCGGCCAACCGGGGCTTGCCACTTCGCCGCCACCACGCGGCCCGCCCGGGCCCAAGGCAGGCCCTCTCCCGTCGCCGACTGGGCCCGAAGAGGCGCCGCCCGCGCCTCTCTCCTCCTTCGACGCCGGCTGCCTGAGCCGCCGCGCCTCGCCGCAAGCCCCCGCCGCCAAGCTCGCCGGCGTGCCGTCCCTGCCGCCTCATCGCTCCGCCGCACCACACTCCTCGTCGGCCGCCGCCCCACGATGCCGGGTGCCGCGCCGCGCCGCGCGGCTCCGGCCACCACCAACTCCGGCCCTGCGCCTCCTCCTCCGACCGGCTCCTCCTCCGCCGGAAATCATCTCCGGCGACCTCGGCGTCCGTGCGCGGATCCGGATCTAGATCTGGGAATAGTACTTCGGTTGACTTTTTCTCAGAAACCCTAACTATATTGCATATTTCTTCGTGCCGTAACTTTGCATCCGTAGATCCGTTTGGGCGTGTAGCATATCAAAAATGTTCGTCTCAGAGAGCACATCATTTCATCTCATTGCATCATTTTCATTTGAGCTCATCTTGATGCCCGAAATGCTGTTGGAAGAGAGCTATTTGAGTTAATTGTCAGATCTGCTGCACCAAATAGCTATTTGTCATTTTTGCCATGATTAATGTGTGCATGATATGCTCCTGAGCTCTACATGAGTTTTGTTATATGCTTTGCCATCTTTACAGAGGTGCTATCCATGTATTTTTGTGATATGTGTGGTGACTAGACAAGCTTGCAAAGTAGTGCATTCGTTAATGCTGATTTCAGGGACTTAGAATTTCACTAAGTCCTTGATCTGCTTTTTATCAATATGTCATATGTTCATGTTGTTTCCTAGTGATCCGTGCCTCTTTTGAGGATAATCAGTAAGGATGATTTGTTAACCTTGTGGTGTTCTGTCCATTCATGTCTTTGCTTGCAATTATGGAGCAACCTAGCTTGAGTCAATCGAGCTCTACTTTTGCTATTTCGTGAATCTGGCAGATTGTCTACTTGTTAGCGATTTTGCCGAGGATGTTGTTGTTGATCCGTGCATGCTATGTTGTTATTCTTGCCATGTCTAGCTATATAATATGTATTCTTGAGGTGTGTATTCTTACTTTGTCATGCCTTGCTCTGTAGTGAGTGCATCGAGCTCGCAAACATGCCTACTCGTTAACAGATTTGCGTGCTCCAGTTTTTCACCAAGTCTGTAATCTGATTATGTTTTTGCCATGTTCACATGCTTGCAATTGTATTTCCTGATCCCTTTTGTCTCAAGGTCACTAAGGGACTTTTGTTAAGCTCTTTGAGTAGCTTCATGCCATGCCTTGCTTTGCCATGTTAAGTTCCTGTAGCATCATAGTTTTCTTGCTCCAAAGTGTGCTACCTGATCTGAAATTCCAGGCTTGTGTTAATTTCACTAAGTCTGAAACCTGTTTATCAATTGCACTATTGCCATGCTTGTTTGAACCTGTTAATGGATGAAATGGCCGTAGCTCAGTGTTCATCTTATGTCAAGCTTTATGAGTGGATACCTGCCATGTATTTTGTTGCCATGTTTGAGTGCTGTAGCATGTTTAACTTGTTGCATTTAGATGGCTACTTGCTGTTTATCGCAGACCGGTGCCATATTTGTTTTGCTTGCCATTTCCAAACCGTGCATCCGATTCCGGTGATCTTTATATCGATTTCAACCGAAATCGCCTCACTTTTCTAGTGGCACTCTTGGATTTCCAAGTTGAGGCCAGGTTCAATCATTCCTTGTCAAATCTTGCATATGCATCACATATCGCATCCCACATAGCATACCATGTTTGCATCATGTTGTTTGAGCTTTGCACGTGGTTGATTGTGTTCCTTTTGCTTGTTTGGGTAGAGCCGGGAGACGAGTTCGCTAACGAGGAGCCGGTTGAGTTTGCTTTCGAGGATTCAGTCAACTCTGACAACTTTGCAGGCAAGATGATCATACCCTCGAAATCACTTCTATCTTTGCTTTGCTAGATGCTCGCTCTTTTGCTATGCCTATGCTACGATGCCTACCACTTGCTTGTTATGCCTCCCAAATTGTCATGTCAAACCTCTAAACCCACCATGTCCTAGCAAACCGTTGATTGGCTATGTTACCGCTTTGCTCAGCCCCTCTTATAGCGTTGCTAGTTGCAGGTGAAGATTGGAGATCGTTCCTTGTTGGAACTTTATTTTCTTGTTGGGATATCACTATATTATCTTGTTATCTTCATGCACCTATATACTTGGTAAAGGGTGGAAGGCTCGGCCTTTTGCCTAGTGTTTTGTTCCACTCTTGCCGCCCTAGTTTCCGTCATATTGGTGTTATGTTCCCGGATTTTCCATTCCTTACGCGGTTGGGTGATAATGGGAACCCCTTGACAGTTCGCCTTGAATAAAACTCCTCCAGCAATGCCCAACCTTGGTTTTACCATTTGCCACCTAGCCTTTTTTCCCTTGGGTTTCCGGAGCCCAAGGGTCATCTTATTTAAACCCCCCGGGCCAGTGCTCCTCTGAGTGTTGGTCCAACCTGTCAGCTGCCGGTGGCCACCCTCAGGGAAACTCGAGGGCTGGTTTTAGTTGTATGAATTGCTTATCCGAGTGTGCCCTGAGAACGAGATATGTGCAGCTCCTATCGGGATTTGTCGGCACATTCGGGCGGTGTTGCTGGATTTGTTTTAACTTGTCGAAGTTGTCTTGTAGAACCGGGATACCGAGTCTGATCGGAATGTCTCGGGAGAAGGTATATCCTTTGTTGACCGTGAGAGCTTGTCATGGGCTAAGTTGGGACTCCCCTGCAGGGATTTCAAATTTCGAAAGCTGCGCCCGCGGTTATGGGCAGATGGGAATTTGTTAATGTCCGGTTGTAGATAACTTGAACCTTAACTTAATTAAAATGAATCAACGGTGTGTGTTACCGTGATGGTCTCTTCTCGGCGGAGTCCGGGAAGTGAACATGGTGTTGGAGTAATGTTTGCCGTAGGTTGTTTCTCTAGTTCTTCGTTCACGCTTTGCCTTCTCTTCTCGCTCTCTTTTGCGAACAGGTTAGCCACCATATATGCTAGTCGCTTGCTGCAGCTCCACATATTACCTTGCCTTACCTATAAGCTTAAATAGTCTTGATCGTGAGGGTGCGAGATTGCTGAGTCCCCGTGACTCACAGATTACTCTCAAACCAGATGCAATGCCCGATGACTCTGTTCCAGATGATGCGCTTGAGCTCAAGTGGGAGTTCGACGAATACTCACGCCGTTACTATGTGTCTTTCCCTGATGATCAGTAGTGGTGCCCAGTTGGGGCGACTGGGACCGTGTCGCATGTTGGGGTTGATCTTTTATTTTGGTACCGTAGTCGGACCATGAGTGTATTGGATGATGTAATGCTATTTATGTACTTTGTGTGACATGGCGAGTGTAAGCCAACTATGTACATTTCCCCTTATTATCTGTTTTCATGGGTTGTTGTGAAGATTACCTTACTTGCGACATTGCTTTCAATGCGGTTATGCCTCTAAGTCGTGCTTCGACACGTAGGAGATATAGCCGCATCGAGGGCGTTATACCATTGCACACCTGCACGTTGCGTACGCGGTCGGCGAGCAGACCTAGCCTCCCTTATACAAGAGCAGGCGTTCCAGTCCAACCCGGCACGCACCGCTCAGTCACTGACATCTCGAAGGCTTCGGCTGATACCACGACGTCGAGTGCCCATAACTGTTCCCGCGTAGTTGGTTAGTGCGTATAGGCCAGTGGCCAGACTCAGATCAAATACCCAGATCTCGTTCAGCATGTTATTTTGGAATAACCGCGGACGCCGACCAGGGTCAGGCCCATCTCTCTCCTAGGTGGTCTCAACCTACCCTGTCGCTCCGCCACAAAGATCCACTCAGAGGGCCGTCGGGACAAACATCCTTTCGAGTGATCACTCGCGGGGACTCTACGTGCCGACCCTACTTTAGTCACAACAGGTATCATATAATATATATAAGTATATACCCGTGATCACCTCCCGAGTGATCACGGCCCGATAGTATAGCATGGCAGACGGACAAGAATGTAGGGCCACTGATGGTAAACTAGCATCCTATACTAAGCATTTAGGATTGCAGGTAAGGTATCAATAACTGTAGCAACAATGACAGGCTATGCATCAGGATAGGATTAACGGAAAGCAGTAACATGCTACACTACTCTAATGCAAGAAGTAGAGAGAAGAGTAGGTGATGTCTGGTGATCGGGGGGGCTTGCCTGGTTGCTCTCGCAAGAATGAGGAGTCGTCGGTGATGTAGTCGTACTTAGTGGCAACAGCGCCGATCTCAGGTCTACCGGAGAAGAAAAGAGGGGGAAAAATAGTAAATACGGAGCAAACAAAGCATCACAACATATAACAAGGCAATACGCGATGCCAGGGGTGATCTAACGCAGGGATAGGTGATACCGGCGAAGGAGGGAAATATCCGGGAAAGTATTCCCGGTGTTTTGCGTTTGCGGACAGATGAACCGGAGGGGGAAAGTTGCGTGTTTGCTAGGCTAGGGGTGTGTGGCGGACGAACGGGCTACGTATCCAGATTCATCTCGTCGTTCTGAGCAACTTTCATGTACATAGTATTTTTATCGGAGTTACGGTTAGTTTTCTATGATTTTCCAAAGTTTCAAGTATTTTTTGAAATTTCTGGATTTATTATATTTAGTTAATCCGAATTGACCAAGTCAATTTCACTAGTCAAAGGGAATGTGTGGCCCACATGTCATAGGCTTATATATTTTTATCTAATTTATCTTTTATCTAACCATATGGCCTATACACTACACCTAACCACTAATTAGCCTAACTACTACTAATTAGCTACTAACCTAAACAGGGCTGGCCTCATCCAGAGATCTAGCCGGCCACACGCACATGGCCTCACACACGCATGCTGCACCTACACACACGGCACACTACACAGGGCTGGCCAGAGGCACACAGCCGTGGCATAGCCGGCCACACACACCACACACATACAACCCCCATACACACCCATAACACACACGCACACTCACCCCATAGTACACTCGACAATCATCGAACCGTGGTGGTCGGGGATGCGCGCCACGGCGAGATCCTGCCTCCCCTATGTACGGAGACAGGAGAAGGCCTTTGGTGGGCTGGGCCTGAGTACTATTGCAATAGGCTTAAGTGCACAGTAGGTATAGTATATTATCCCTTTTTCTTCTTTGTATTATTTTTCACCACTATTTTGCATTTATATTATGCAGTAAATTATTATTTTTATCAATGAAACTTTGCTCATAAATCTTAGTCAACAATACAAGGTTGCACAAAAAGTTTGAGGCCAAATGGAACTGTTTAAATTTACATTTGAATTTAAGTTTGTTTATTTAACCCTGCTAGTCCACTAAAATATTTTTAGGGGCAATTTTAGAAGTCATTTGATGTTGGTTCCTGCATGCTAATTACTTAATGAATATTTGCAACCCAACAAACATTTTTGTTTTACCGTTTGAAGAAATAATAATTTGACTTGTAATTAAAATTTGAATTTGACTTGATTTTTGGGCAAGTGGCAATTTGCACAGTAATCATGATGACATGGTCACCATTAGGGGGGAGATTACTGTAGCATGATTCTCGGGGTGTTACAAATCTCCTCCACTACAAGAAATCTCGTCCCGAGATTTAAGAGGTCCACTACAAGAAATCTCGTCCCGAGATTTAAGAGGTAGAGTTAAGGGGGGGAATCGGTTATGAAATTCTAATGGATCTTCTCATTCTTGGTTGCTCTTCTCAAATAGGTCGACCCATTACTTTGATGTCTTCATTTTTCTGCTTCAGGTCATCATGATGAAGTCGTCATCCTTTCTTCGAAGTCTTCATCGTACTTACGTATAGGTAAGGGGAAGCTTGGCAATGATAGGATGATATAAGGGGTAATCATATGGGATTATCCCATTAATGAACTCATGAGTATCTCTCGAGTTGACCAAATGAAACACATCGAGAGCAACAAGGTACAATAAGAAGTTTCAAGCGGATAGACAATCGTCCAATGTGTGAAAGAGTGTGAAAAGGGGTTCAGAGCAACGAGAATAAGTATTGCATCTGTTACCAGAATAGATCACCAGTAATGTGGCTCGTGAATTACATACGAAGCCAAGCGTGAGGATTAAATTTTGAAACAGGGGTGTATCGGAGAGTCAGGTTTCGATCATATGGAACTATGGGTTATGGGCCTACCATGTAGTTAAAAGTAGGAAGGGCGTTGACATCTTGCACGGTCATGATAGCAAGACATGTCATAGGCTAGCCTATCAGTTATGTCAGCAAAAATGTCGGTAACAAGGGCGAGGGACAAAGAGAACCATTTTCCTGCTCGTTGAATGAGGTGGACCATTAGACAAAGTTCTCGTCCATCGGTGGCTACCGGAATGTCGTCAACAATAGTAACAAGGTCTTGCTTGATAGAATTGTACATCGAGGTGTTTACATAAGCAGGAGAATATTACTGCTTAAATCATATAAACCACGAGAAAGGTTAAACAAGACAATGGAAAGGAAAATGTGATCATCAGATTAAATAGAACAATGAAAAGGAAAATGTGTTTAAGCACATATTTCAGGGGTATATCCTTCCCAAGGACAAGCAGAGCATGATATCCATGACATGATAGAAGGTAGAAAACCATTTAGGTAAGGGGAGAAAAATTTCCTGACATTACCCATACAACGGTGTTTGGATAATTAATAAGGAAAATTTAGGATCGTGCTTCAAGTGTTCTTATTGATGATAGGACTACCACATACATGCTTCGAGATAGCATTGACATGGTCCTCAAGCAAAGGTCGAACTTCGGATACACAAAGGATCCCTCGGGATAAACTTATTAAACAAGGCATTCAATTTCCTCATGAAAAAAATGGTTAACCTTGTTAAAAAGGAAACTATAACACTAGGTCCTCTGGTCAGGTGTGCTAGGCATGACATCACCTTACCGGGTCATATAAAGACAATTGTTATAACTCTTGGAAATATGTCCCAATCATCATCTCTGACAGAGATTTAGATCTGATTGGTGTCAGGATGCCTCAGAGTCAGGATGCCTGACAAGAGAAAGGTGCGACACAAATTGTCGAGATGACATTGCAAGATTCTCGGGGAAATGAACTATGGAAGTGAGTTCCGAAACAAGAGTTGTATCCAAGGAGAGGAAGAGGATGTGGCTGATGGACTCAACAAAAATTATCGAGATTAACAAAAGATGGATTTCCACAATTATGTGAATGATACGTCCCCAACGTATCTATAATTTTTGATTGTTCCATGCTATTATATTATCAAACTTGGATGTTTTATATGCATTTATATGCTATTTTATATGATTTTTTGGACTAACCTATTAACCTAGAGCCCAGTGCCAGTTTCTGTTTTTTTCTTGTTTTAGAGTATCGCGGAAAAGGAAAATCAAACGGAGTCCAATTGACCTGAAACTTCACGGAACTTATTTTCGAAGGAAACCAAACCGGGAGACTTGGAGTCCACGTAAGGGAAGAAACGAGGAAGCCACGAGGCAGGGGGTGCGCCCACCGACCCTGGGCGCGCCCTCCACCCTCGTGGGCCCCTCATGGCTCCCCTGACGTACTTCTTCCGCCTATATATCTCCATATACCCTAAAACGATCGGGGATCACAATAGATCGGGAGTTCCACCACCAGAAGCCTCCGTAGCCACCGAAAACCAATCTAGACCCGTTCTGGCACCCTGCCTGTAACATCCCAAATTTTCAATTTGGAATGTTATACATAGATCATTCTTGCATATCATATTTTATTGCATTTCGTCTCGTGATCCTCGAAATCCTAAGCAACTCAAGGACCCTTAAGAGAGTTGGGGATTTCCCAGATTTCATATTTGATTTTTATCAAATATTGAAACAAGGACTTTTGGTTTTAATTATTTTTCTCTCCGAAAATATTTCATATTAAAATATATGAGAGGAGATAATATGACTTCTCCAAAATAATTGAAATATTGGAGGAAAATATTGAAATCAAATATTTGATTTTATTTGCATTAGAAAAATTGCACGTTTTCAAAATTGCACTTTAGGGCCAAGAAAATGTTCATCTCGTTCTAAATATTTTATTTAGACGGAAAAATTTTGTTTTGGCATTTTTAGATTTTTATTTTATTTTCTAGGATTTTTCTTAGTTCCGGCGGAAATATATTATTTAAAAAAAGGTTTCCGGACCCAGCTGGGCCGAAGCCCAGCCGGCCCGTCCCGGCCGTCTCCCTTGCGCGCGTGCCGCTGTGGGTAACTCGGACGCCCAGGGGAGTCCGAGCCGGACTCCTCCCCGGGCGCCCCCTCGCCCAAGCAAGCCGCCGCCCCCGCCCCTTTTAAAGGCCGCCGCCGAGCCCCGCCACCACCACCACCCCGCCACCACGCAGCCCGCTCCCGAGCCGCGGCCCGCCGCCTCCCGCGAGCCGCCACCGCCGCCGCTTCGCTGCCCCCGCTGCCCCGCGAGCCCTGCCGCCCGAGCCCCGCCTCGCCGGAGCCACGCCGGAGGTACCTCGCCGCCGTTCGTTTTAAAAAAAACAATCTGGTTTTTTTAGAAAAACCCTAGCCTGTTTTTTTTTCTTTTTCGCGGATGTTCGTTCGAACGTTCGTTTTAACGAACGGTTTTCTCCCGTTAGTTACAGACAACGAACGCTCGTTCGTTAGCCTGTTCGTTAGTTTCCTTTTATCAGATTATTCCGCGATTATTTGTGATCGCGATTTCTGATCCGATTTTCGTTCTAGTTTATATTTTCGCTCGTTTATCGGAATCAGGCGATTCAAGCGCCTAGATCTTCGTCTCGAGACCTTCTTTCCGCTTAACCAACTTGCAAAAATATTTGCTACTGTAAAATTTGACCTAGGTCCAGATTAGTAAATGGATCTTGTTTCTTTCGCCGTTTGAGTTTCGTTGCTCCGTTTGATTTGATTCTTTTTGCAAACCGGAGTTCTTAAGTTGCACTTTCTGGTTAGATCTTCTTATTTGAGATTTACCTATGTTTCTTAGCTTGATTGCTTATGTAAGTTATTGTTTGTTTACGATAGAATTCCTGGAGTGCGAAGCGTGTTATTTGGAGTCTCTAGGTTACGCGGATCGTCAGCAAGGCAAGTAACACTTTGATCATATCCCTTTATCACCCAGTTTTTATGCATTAGTTCCAATCCTCAAACATTGCATGGTTAGGATGTCATTAACATGTGGGTTGGGAAGTAGCTGATGAGGTAGAACCTATTACCCTGTTACATTCAAACCCCTGGGAGTTACTTCTACGCGTTGCTTATATTTCTATGTTATGCTCGTAGACGCGGTTTGGGTGAGTGAAATCCATGACAGATGTGAGATTGTTAATTAGTGGTTCAACTTAAGGTGGCAACTTAAATACACATCTTGGTGGATTGAGGCACCTGGAGTACCCAGTGCTGCCTGTATTTTTGGAAATCCCGGAGTACCCGTGTGATCTTCCTATGGACCGCCACCCAGGCTCAAAGGGAGTTGATATTATTCATGCTAGAAACTGACGTGTGCAGCCACAAGCTATAATGGGCTCTAGCATAGTTGAGTAAGTTACGTGAAGCTCTTAAAGAGGTCGTGTGCAGCCACAAGCTATTATGGGCTCTAGCATAGTTGAGTAAGTTACGTGAAGCTCTTGAAGAGGTGGATCAGCAGGTAGTGGGTTTGTAGGTTTGGTATGGTCTGCCCGGAGTAGAGAGTTAATGTTCTGAAAGACTGTGTCTCGGTAATCCGTTTCTCAAACACCCTGTAGTGAGAGAAAACCAATGGAGGAGATCGAGTCTTGTGGGGAAAAGTGCGCAAACCTCTGCAGAGTGTATAAACTAATCATGGTTAGCCATGTCCCGGTTATGGACAATCTTGAATATCTAGTACTTGGAGTATCTTAAGTATCTCATCACCCTAAAAATAATATTGTTGGGTTGTTAATCACCTTAATTGGGATTGAGTTGGAGGAACCTTCTCAATGATGTTTCAACTACCATGATAGTTAAGTTAAACTCTATTCCTTTGTCATAGGGAAAAATTGGCTTTTCGCAAAACTATAACCATAGAGCTTTCCACCAGCCAAATATGCATGTAGTGATAGCATTATTCCGTTCCTGCTCTACTGTGTTATTTTGCTAGCATATTCCATGTGTTGACCCGTTTTCGGGCTACAACGTATGATGTTGCAGACTTTTCAGACGAGGAGTAAGGTTCGTTAGGTCGTTGCCGTGCAGCTCAGCTATGCCGTTGGAGTTGATGGACTCACTTTATCTTCCAAGCCTTCCGCTATTATCGTTTTAGATGGCCTTAAGCCATATTTATTGTAATAAGTTCTCTTTGGAGACATTCGATGTAATAAGTGTGTGATTGCAACTCTGTTATAAATCCTCGAGTACTGTGTGTGTCAGCATTACCGATCCAGGGATGACACTGAAGCACAGAGACTTGACCGTTTGAGGTCGGGTCGCTACAAGATGGTATCAGAGCACACGCTGATTGTAGGACACGACCACTAAGCTAAAGCCATAGATCACTATTCTCTTCTCACTTCTGACTCCTCTCCATTTTCTACTCTTTAGGATGGCGGACGCAAGGAACAAGTTTGCACAACCGGATGAAGAAGCACCTTTTGGACGACACCTGAAGGAAGTCACTAGGTACCTGAACATAGGAATACCAAGCTTCACCGGGACCTACAACGCCACTTTGCCGGAAGAGGAGCGATGGATGATTCAAGTTCAAGTTCCAGGAAGGACCTTCATGCCAGTCACTAAACCTATAGAGTTTTCCTTCGACGCACCAACCTGGAGTTTAGGAAAGAGTATGGCAGCTCACATCACCATGGGACGCATTGGAGAAGTATATCACAAGGATCTTAAGGACACTATCTACCAGATATGTGGGCGCCGAGACGAGCAATGGGAGATGATCAGTACCAAGAAGGATAGATCAATTGCAGCTTTCATCCAGGAGTTAAACCAGCACATTCGACGTCAGGAGAATCAGATGTGCTCAGACATGATAGATTTGAAGAAGGGAAGACAAGGATCATCGAGCTGGAAGAAGAACTTAAGTCTACAAGCGATGGATATGAGGAGGAAATTGCGACACTACTGGAGAAGAATGATGACCTGATTAAGAAGATCAGAATATTTATGGGAGACCCCACACCAGTAGAAGAAGATGAAGAACCCAAGGAGATTCGCCCGAGGACTACATCATCATCGACGACACCGACTCCGACCTTAGCGATGATGACTTTGAAGACGAAGCTGGAGCAGATATCATGGAGTCTTCAACTGAGGAATATTTTTAGTAGACCACCATATCAGTAGTAGTATTCCACCATGTAAATAAAGTAGTCCGAGCACTTTTGCGATAGTTAGATCGATTGTATGCCTTGATTGATTGATTGAGTGAAATGTTTGTGTTTGTCTCATGTGCATATGGGTAGTGCTTTCTCATTAGACCTCACTCTATTCTAATCTCTCCCCTCTAGACCCATCAGATGCCTCCGAGACGTGACCCCGTATTTGCTTTCCCACCCGAGCTCACTCAGTTCATCCAGCAGCAGAATCCCCTGATGCAGTTGTTAGTTCAGAACCAAGGCAACAACAACAACAACAACAATCCACCACCACCACCACCAATTGACAACTTAGCCCGTTTTCTGAGGTTGCAGCCACCGGTGTTTTCCAATAGCACCGAGCCTATAGTAGCAGATGATTGGCTCCGCGGGATTGGAAGAGAGTTAACCACTGCAGGATGTACTGATGCTGAGAAGGTGCGTTTTGCCGCACATTAGTTGGATGGACCAGCAGCATCATGGTGGGAGAATTACACTGTCACCTACCCTATAGCCATGGTGACATGGAACCAGTTTTAGCAAGCTTTCCGTACAGCCCATGTCTCAACTGGAGCAATGAGTATGAAGAGGCGTGAGTTTCCCAACCTACGCCAGGGGAACCGTACTGTGGCTCAGTACGCGGATGAGTTTAGCAAGTTATCTCGCTATGCCCCTGATGATGTGGACACAGATGCTGCAAAGTAGGAGAAGTTTATGGAAGGGCTGAATGATGAGATGAGTATGCAGTTGATGGTGGCAACATTCACCAACTACCAAGAGTTGGTAGATAAGGCTCTTATGATTGAAGGGAAGCAGCAGCAGATTGAGAGCCGTAAGAGGAAGTATGGACAAGGGAGGTATAGCTCAGGAGCTCAGCAGAAGCCTCGCCTAACCCCGAACTCGGGAGGACTTGTTCATAACCATGGAGGACACACCCATAATGGAGGGAGTAACCATAATCATACTGGCCCTAGGAATGGGAATGGAGCAAGCAACAATCAGAACCGCCCAAATCCAGCCACACCCACCAAGAGAGACCTAAGCCACGTTACTTGTTTCAAGTGCGGGAAGACTGGGCACTATGCCACGGAGTGCCCTGAAGGGAAGAATGGAAACGGAAACTGGAGTGCTAAGCCCAACCCATTCAACAAAGGACAAGTAAACCACGTTAACGTGGAGGAGGTTAAAGAGCAGCCAGACGCGGTTATAGGTAAGTTTTTGGTTAAGTCATTTACCGCTCTTGTTCTTTCGATACTGGTGTATCGCATTCATACATATCAAGGGAATTCGTGGATAAGTTTAAACTACCGACCCAAACCCTTAGGACCCCTCTGTTAGTAAGTTCACCTGGAGCAGAGTATATGGCTAGTCGATGGTGTGATCAGATACCCTTAACCATTGGCAACCATGTTTTTCCGTCCAACCTAATTATCTTGGAGTCACAAGGGTTGGATGTGATATTAGGTATGGACTGGATGTCAAGGTACGGAGGAAACATTGATTGTGTTAGTAAGTCAATTTGTCTCACCACCTCAGAGGGAAAAAGGATCAAGTATATATCTAGGCATGCGCCAAGAAGTAGCCAAGTAAATACCCTCATGGGAGTTGTTCAGGAAGAAGTGCTTGTAGTAAAGGATTATCCAGATGTTTTTCCAGAGGAGTTACTAGGCATGCCACCGGATCGAGATATCGAGTTTTTGATTGAGTTATTACCAGGCACAGGGCCAATATCCAAGAGACCCTATAGGATGCCCGTGAATGATCTAGAGGAGATTAAGAAACAGATCAAGGAGTTATTGGAGAAAGGTTATATTCAACGGAGTTCATCACCATGGGGAGCTCCAGTGCTATTGGTTGAAAAGAAGGATAAATCCCTAAGAATGGTTGTTGATTATCGGGCATTGAATGAAGTGACGATTAAGAACAAGTACCCATTGCCGATGATCAATGATCTGTTTGACCAGCTGCAAGGAGCTAATGTGTTTTCGAAGATTGATCTACGATCAGGATATCATCAGTTAAAGATACAAGAGAAGGACATACCCAAGACGGCCTTCACCACATGGTACGGGTTATACGAGTATACGGTCATGTCGTTTGGACTGACTAAGGCCCCTGCCTATTTCATGAGCATGATGAACAGGGTGTTCATGGAGTATTCGGATAAGATTGTTGTGGTGTTCATTGATGATATAATGGTATATTCAAAGGATGAAGAGGAACACAAGGAGCTTTTGCAATTAGTTCTCGAGAAACTCAAGGAACATCAGTTATATGCCAAGTTCAGCAAATGCGAGTTTTGATTGAAGGAAGTCGGATTCCTTGGACATGTTATATTAGGAGAAGGTATAGTAGTAGATCCCACCAAGGTTCAGTCGGTCACTGAATGGTTGGCACCCACTTCAGTTAGCGAGATCCGCAGTTTTCTTGGACTCGTAGGATACTATCGGAGATTCATTGAGAATTTTTCCAAGATTGCGAAGCCCATGACAGAATTATTGAAGAAGGATACCAAGTTTAAATGGACGGAAGATTGTGAGGCAAGTTTCTAGGAGCTGAAGAAACATTTGACTACAGCCCCAGTGCTGACACTGCTGGATATACACAAGGATTTTCAAGTGTATTGCGACGCCTCTCGCTTAGGACTTGGAGGTGTGCTTATGCAGGATGGAAGAGTTGTTTCGTGTGCCTTGCGACAACTAAAACCACACGAGTTGAATTATGCCACGCATGATTTGGATCTAGCAGCCATGGTTCACGCGTTGAAGACTTGGAGACATTACCTTGTTGGAAATCATTGTGATGTGTATACGGATCATAAGAGTGTGAAGTACATTTTCACCCAGAAGGAGCTGAACCTTAGGCAAAGAAGATGGTTGGAGGTTATAAAGGATTATGGCATGAAGCTTCATTATCATCCAGGAAAGGCCAATGTCGTAGCAGACGCCTTGAGCCGGAAGAGCTATGCTAATACCCTAATAAGCATGGGATTGCCGAAGGAGTTAGCAGAGGATCTCCGGGAACTACGTTTGGAGATTGTTCCTAGAGGTTTTGTTGCAACAATGGAGGTGCAGTCTACATTGTTGGGAAAGATGCGAGAAGCTCAGAAGGATGACAAAGAGATTGCCGAGATAAAGGAGAAAATGAGCAAAGGAAAGGCCAAAGGTTTTCGTGAGGATGAGCACGACACCTTATGGTTTGAGGACCGTGTTTATGTGCCCAATAACGCAGAAATTAGGAAATTAATACTTCAGGAGGCACATGACTCACCATACTCGATACACCCGGGAACACCAAGATGTATTTGGATTTAAAGGAACATTTCTGGTGGACAGGGATGAAGAAGGATATCGCCGAGTATGTGGCCGTATGTGATGTATGTCAGAGAGTGAAGGCAGAGCATCAAAAGCCAGCAGGATTGCTACAGCCTATGCCGATACCCGAATGGAAGTGGGATAAACTTGGCATGGATTTTATCACCGGATTACCCAGGACCAAATCAGGATACGATTCTATATGGATAGTAGTTGACCATTTAACCAAAGTGGCACACTTTATCCCAGTGAAAACAACTTATACTAGTGCAAAGTTGGCCAAGATATATATGACTAGGATCGTATGTCTGCATGGAGTTCCGAGGACCATCGTATCGGATAGAGGGACATAGTTTACCTCAAAGTTTTGGCATCAACTGCGCCAGACCTTGGGAACCAGATTGGAGTTCAGTACATCATTTCACCCGCAGACAGATGGACAGACCGAGAGAGTCAACCAGATTCTGGAGGACATGTTGAGAGCCTGTGCGCTAGATTATGGATCTAGTTGGGATGACAATCTGCCTTACGCAGAGTTCTCATACAACAATAGTTACCAAGCCAGTCTGAAGATGGCACCGTTTGAAGCTTTGTATGGCCGAAGGTGCAGAACGCCATTGATGTGGGATGAAGTTGGAGACCGACAGTTGTTTGGACCAGACTTGATCAAAGAGTCTGAGGAGAAGGTTAAACTGGTCTGGGATAGACTGAAGATAGCCCACTCCAGGCAGAAGAGTTATGCAGATTCGAAACACAAGGAGGTAACCTATGAAATTGGAGATAGAGCATATTTGCGAGTATCACCTTTGCGGGGAGTGAAACGTTTTGGAGTTAAGGGAGAGTTAGCCCCGAGATTTGTAGGACCATATCGTATTTTGGAACGGATGGGGAAGTTGCATACAAGTTGGAGTTACCCGAAGGACTGTCAGGAGTTCACGATGTGTTTCACATTTCCCAGTTGAAGAAGTGCCATGCTGAGATGGCCGACATACCACTAAGAGATACCGTACCCATGGAGGTGATTCAGTTGGGCAATGACTTGACTTATGAAGAGAAGTCAGTCAAGATTTTGGAGTTTGCCAGTCGAGTCACCCGCAGCAAGGTTATTAAGTTTTGCAAGGTTCAGTGGAGCCAGCATACCGAGGACGAAGCCACATGGGAACGAGAGGATGATCTCCGCAAGGACCACCCACACCTATTTTCTAGCCAACCCGAATCTCGAGGGCGAGATTCATCTTAAGAGGGGTAGGTTTGTAACATCCCAAATTTTCAATTTGGAATGTTATACATAGATCATTCTTGCATATCATGTTTTATTGCATTTCATCTTGTGATCCTCGAAATCCTAAGCAACTCAAGGACCCTTGGAGAGAGTTGGGGATTTCCCAGATTTCATATTTGATTTTTATCAAATATTGAAACAAGGAATTTTGATTTTAATTATTTTTCTCTTTGAAAATATTTCATATTAAAATATATGAGAGGAGATAATATGACTTCTCCAAAATAATGTAAATAGTGGAGGAAAAATATTAAAATCAAATATTTGATTTTATTTGGATTTTATTTGCATTAGAAAAATTGCACCTTTTTAAAATTGCATTTTAGGGCCAAGAAAATGTTCATCTCGTTCTAAATATTTTATTTAGACGGAGAAAATTTGTTTTGCCATTTTTAGATTTTTATTTTATTTTCTAGGATTTTTCTTAGTTTTGGCAAAAATATTTAAAAAAAAGGTTTCCGGACCCAGCTGGGCCGAAGCCCAACCGGCCCGGCCCGGCCGTCTACCTCGCGCGCGCGCCGCCGTGCGTAGCTCGGACGCCGAGGGGAGTCCGAGACGGACTCCTCCCCGGGCGCCCCCTCGCCCAAGCAAGTCGCCGCCCCCGCCCCCTTTAATGGCCGCCGCCGAGCCCCGCCACCACCACCACCCCGCCGCCCCGCAGCCCGCTACCGAGCCGCGCCCCGCCGACTCCCGCAAGCCTCCCCCGCCACCGCCTCCCCGCTGCCCCGCGAGCCCTGCCGCCCCGCCGCCCGAGCCCCGCCTCGCCGGAGCCGGAGCCACGCCGGAGGTACCTCGCCGTCGTTCGGTTTTCTAAAAAAAACCAATCTATTTTTTTAGAAAACCCCTAGCCTGTTTTTTTCGGTTCGCCGGTTTTTTCCCGGTTTTTCTTTTTCACGGACATTTGTCCGGACGTTTGTTTTAACGAACGGTTTTTGCCCGTTAGTTACAGACAACGAACGCTCGTTCGTTAGCCTGTTCGTCAGTTTCCTTTTATCGGATTATTCCGCGATTATTTCTAATCGCGATTTCTGATTCGATTTTTGTTCTAGTTTATCTTTTCGCTCATTAATCAGAATCAGGCGATTCAAGCACCTAGATCTTCATCTCAAGACCTTCTTTCCGCTTAATCAACTTGCACGAGTTTTTGCTACCGTAAAATTTGACCTAGGTCCAGATTAGTAAACGGATCTTGTTTCTTTCGTCGTTTGAGTTTCATTGCTCCGTTTGATTTGATTTTTTTTGCAAACCGGAGTTCTTAAGTTGAACTTTCTGGTTAGATCTTCTTCTTTGAGATTTACCCATGTTTCTTAGCTTGATTTCTTATGTAACTTATTGTTTGTTTATGATAGAATTCCCGGAGTGCGAAGTGTGTTATTTGGAGTCTCTAGGTTACGCGGATCGTCAGCCAGGCAAGTAAAACTTTGATCATATCCCTTTATCACCCAGTTTTTATGCATTAGTTCCAATCCTCAAACATTTCATGGTTAGGATGTCATTAACATGTGGGTTGGGAAGTAGCTGATGAGGTAGAACATATTACCCTGTTACATTCAAACCCCTGGGAGTTACTTCTACGCGTTGCTTATATTGCTATGCTATGCTCGTAGACGTGGTTTGGGTGAGTGGAATCCATGACAGATGTGAGATTGTTAATTAATGGTTCAACTTAAGGTGGCAACTTAAATACACATCTGGGTGGATTGAGGCACCTGGAGTACCCAGTGCTGCCTGTATTTTTGGAAACCCCGGAGTACCTGTGTGATCTTCCTATGGACCGCCACCCAGGCTCAAAGGGAGCTGAGATTATTCATGCTAGAAACTTATGTGTGCAGCCACACGCTATTATTGGCTCTAGCATAGTTGAGTAAGTTACGTGAAGCTCTTGAAGAGGTGGATCAGCAGGTAGTGGGTTTGTAGGTTTGGTATGGTCTGCCCGGAGTAGAGAGTTAATGTTCTGAAAGACTGTGTCTCGGTAATCCGTTTCTCAAACACCCTGTAGTGAGAGAAAACCAATGGAGGAGATCGAGTCTTGTGGGGAAAAGTGCGCAAACCTCTGCAGAGTGTATAAACTAATCATGGTTAGCCATGTCCCGGTTATGGACAATCTTGAATATCTAGTACTTGGAGTATCTTAAGTATCTCATCACCCTAAAAATAATATTGTTGGGTTGTTAATCACCTTAATTGGGATTGAGTTGGAGGAACCTTCTCAATGATGTTTCAACTACCATGATAGTTAAGTTAAAATCTATTCCTTTGTTGTAGGGAAAAATTGGCTTTTCGCAAAACTATAACCATAGAGCTTTCCACCAGCCAAATATGCATGTAGTGATAGCATTATTCCGTTCCTGCTCTACTGTGTTATTTTGCCAGCATATTCCATGTGCTGACCCGTTTTCGGGCTGCAACGTATTATGTTGCAGACTTTTCAGACGAGGAGTAAGGTTCGTTAGGTCGTTGCCGTGCAGCTCAGCTATGCCGTTGGAGTTGATGGACTCACTTTATCTTCCAAGCCTTCCGCTATTATCGTTTTAGATGGCCTTAAGCCATATTTATTGTAATAAGTTCTCTTTGGAGACATTCGATGTAATAAGTGTGTGATTGCAACTCTGTTATAAATCCTCGAGTACTGTGTGTGTCAGCATTACCGATCCAGGGATGACACTGAAGCACAGAGACTTGACCGTTTGAGGTCGGGTCGCTACAAGATGGTATCAGAGCACACGCTGATTGTAGGACACGACCACTAAGCTAAAGCCATAGATCACTATTCTCTTCTCACTTCTGACTCCTCTCCATTTTCTACTCTTTAGGATGGCGGACGCAAGGAACAAGTTTGCACAACCGGATG
Source organism: Triticum aestivum (assembly GCF_018294505.1). Taxonomy (NCBI): domain Eukaryota; kingdom Viridiplantae; phylum Streptophyta; class Magnoliopsida; order Poales; family Poaceae; genus Triticum; species Triticum aestivum. The sequence goes on from NC_057803.1 coordinate 189,202,460, forward strand.
AAGAAGCACCTTTTGGACGACACCTGAAGGAAGTCACTAGGTACCCGAACATAGGAATACCAAGCTTCACCGGGACCTACAACGCCACTTTGCCGGAAGAGGAGCGATGGATGATTCAAGTTCAAGTTCCAAGAAGGACCTTCATGCCAGTCACTAAACCTATAGAGTTTTCCTTCGACGCACCAACCTGTAGTTTAGGAAAGAGTATGGCAACTCACATCACCATGGGACGCATTGGAGAAGTATATCACAAGGATCTTAAGGACACTATCTACCAGATATGTGGGCGCCGAGACGAGCAATGGGAGATGATCAGTACCAAGAAGGATAGATCAATTGCAGCTTTCATCTAGGAGTTAAACCAGCACATTCGACGTCAGGAGAATCAGATGTGCTCCGACGTGATAGATTTGAAGAAGGTGAAGACAAGGATCATCGATCTGGAAGAAGAACTTAAGTCTACAAGCGATGGATATGAGGAGGAAATTGCGACACTACTGGAGAAGAATGATGACCTGATTAAGAACATCAGAATATTTATGGGAGACCCCACACCAGTATAAGAAGATGAAGAACCCAAGGAGATTCGCCCAGAGGACTACATCATCATCGACGACACCGACTCCGACCTTAGCGATGATGACTTTGAAGACGAAGTTCGAGCAGATATCATGGACTCTTCAACTGAGCAATATTTTTAGTAGACCACCATATCAGTAGTAGTATTCCACCATGTAAATAAAGTAGTCCGAGCACTTTTGCGATAGTTAGATCGATTGTATGCCTTGATTGATTGATTGAGTGAAATGTTTGTGTTTGTCTCATGTGCATATGGGTAGTGCTTTCTCATTAACCTAGAGCCCAGTGCCAGTTTCTGTTTTTTTTCTTGTTTTAGAGTATCGCAGAAAAGGAAAATCAAACGGAGTCCAATTGACCTGAAACTTCACGGAACTTATTTTGGAAGGAAAGCAAACTGGGAGACTTGGAGTCCATGTAAGGGAAGCAACGAGGAAGCCACGAGGCTGGGGGTGCGCCCACCGCCCCTGGGCGCGCCCTCCACCCTCATGGGCCCCTCATGGCTCCCCTGACGTACTTCTTCTGCCTATATATCTCCATATACCCTAAAAACATCTGGGAGCGCAATAGATCGGGAGTTCCGCCACCAGAAGCCTCCGTAGCCACTGAAAGCCGATCTAGACCCGTTCCGGTGCCCTGCCGGAGGGGGAATCCCTCTCCGGTGGCCATATTCATCATCCCGGTGCTCTCCATGACGAGGAGGGAGTAGTTCTCCATCGGGGCTGAGGGTATGTACCAGTAGCTATGTGTTTGATCTCTCTCTCTCTCGTGTTCTTGATTTGGCACGATCTTGATGGATCGTGAGCTTTGCTATTATAGTTGGATCTTATGATGTTTCTCCCCCTCTACTCTCTTGTAATGGATTGAGTTTCCCCTTTGAAGTTATCTTATCGGATTGAGTCTTTAAAGATTTGAGAACACTTGATGTATGTCTTGTCATGCGTATCTATGGTAACAATGGGATATCACGTGATTCACTTGATGTATGTTTTGGTGATCAACTTGCGGGTTCCGCCCATGAACCTATGCATAGGGGTTGGCACACATTTTTGTTGTGATTCTCCGGAAGAAACTTAGGGGCACTCTTTGAGGTTCTATGTGTTGGTTGAATAGATGAATCTGAGATTGTGTGATGCATATCGTATAATCATACCCACGGATACTTGAGGTGACATTGGAGTATCTAGGTGACATTAGGGTTTTGGTTGATTTGTGTCTTAAGGTGTTATTCTAGTACGAACTCTAGGGCTGTTTGTGACACTTATAGGAATAGCCCAATGGATTGATTGGAAAGAATAACTTTGAGGTGGTTTCATACCCTACCATAATCTCTTCGTTCGTTCTCCGCTATTAGTGACTTTGGAGTGACTCTTTGTTGCATGTTGAGGGATAGTTATGTGATCCAATTATGTTATTATTGTTGAGGTAACTTGCACTAGCGAAAGTATGAACCCTAGGCCTTATTTCCTAGCATTGCAATACCGTTTACACTCACTTTTACCATTAGTTACCTTGCTGTTTTTATATTTTCAGATTACAAAAACTATTATCTACTATCCATATACCACTTGTATCACCATCTCTTCGCCAAACTAGTGCACCTATACAATTTACCATTGTATTGGGTGTGTTGGGGACACAAGAGACTCTTTGTTATTTGGTTGCAGGGTTGCTTGAGAGAGACCATCTTCATCCTACGCCTCCTACGGATTGATAAACCTTAGGTCATCCAATTGAGGGAAATTTGCTACTGTCCTACAAACCTCTGCACTTGGAGGCGCAACAACGTCTACAAGAAGAAGGTTGTGTAGTAGACATCAAGCCCTTTTCTGGCGCCATTGCCGGGGAGGTGAGTGCTTGAAGGTATATCTTTAGATCTTGCAATCGAATCTTTTTGTTTCTTGTTTTAGCACTAGTTTAGTTTATAAAAGAAAATTACAAAAAAAATGGAATTGAGTTTGTCTCATACGCTTCATCTTTTTAATATCTTTCTTGAGTATCATGGAAAGGAAAATTGTTCCGAAGTGTTAGAAGAATAATGCATTAAAATGTTTGGCACTAAATATTTGAATGATGAGCATGATTGCAATGTTGTTAGTATGAATTCCTTGAATATTCATGATGCTAATGATATGCAAAGCCACAAGCTTGGGGAAGCTATATTTGATGAAGATGATATTTTTTTGTCCCCCATGTTTTGATGAGCAAATTTATTATGATGAAATGATGCCTCCTATTTATGATGATTATATTGATGAAAGTGGATTTGGATAGGTCATAACTTTATTTTGTGATGAATCCACTATCCCGGAAGAGATTCCAATTGATTATGAGAACAAAGTTGCTATCTATGATGATTATTGTGATGACTTGTATGCTATAAAGAATAATGATATCCATGAAACTTGTCATCATGATTTTAGTTTTCAATTGGATTATGCCTCACATGATAGTTATTTTGTTGAGTTTGCTCCCACTATTATTCATGAGAAGAATTTTGCTTATGTGGAGAGTAGTAAATTTTCTATGCTTGTAGATCATGAAAAGAATGCTTTATGTGATAGTTATATTGTTGAATTCATTCATGATGCTACTAAAAAATATAATGAGGGAGGAATATATGCTTGTAGGAATTGCAATAATATCAAGTTTCCTCTCTAACTGGTTAAAGTTTTGAAGTTATGCTTGTTTTACCTTCCTATGCAAGTTGATTCTTGTTCCCACAAGTTGTTTGCTCACAAAACCCCTATGCATAGGAAGTGGGTTAGACTTAAATGTGCTAGTCATATTATTCAAGATGCTATCTTTATGTTTCAATTCTTATCTTTTATGTGAGCATCATTGAAATCATCATGCCTAGCTAGGGGCGTTAAACGATAGCGCTTGTTGGGAGGCAACCCAACTTTATTTCTATTCCTTGCTTTTTGTTCCTGTTTAGTAATAAATAATTCATCTAGCCTCTGTTTATATGTGGTTTTATGCTTTTAATTAGTGTTTGTGCCAAGTAGAACCGTTGGGAAGACTTGGGGAATGTCTTGTTGATCTTGCTGTAAAAAACAGAAAATTTAGCGCTCACGAGATTTGCTGCAATTTTTTACTGGAGATTGCTATTTAGTTAATTATTTTTGAAGATGATTAATAGACAAATTACTCACGTCCAGAAATTTATTTGAGAATTTTATGAGTTCCAGAAGTATACGTTTGATCCAGATTACTACAGACTGTTCTGTTTTTGACAGATTCTGTTTTCATTGTGTTGTTTACTTATTTTGATGAATCTATGGCTAGTAAAATAATTTATAAACCATAGAGAAGTTGGAATACAGTAGGTTTAACACCAATATAAATAAATAATGAGTTCATTACAGTAACTTGAAGTGGTGTTTTGTTTTCTTTCGCTAACGGAGCTTACGAGTTTTCTGTTAAGTTTTGTGTTGTGAAGTTTTCAAGTTTTGGGTAAAGATTCGATGGACAATGGAATAAGGAGTGGCAATAGCCTAAGATTGGGGCTGCCCAAGGAACCCCAAGGTAATATTCAAGGACAACCAAAAGCCTAAGCTTGGGGATGCCCCGGAAGGCATCCCCTCTTTCGTCTTTGTTCATCGGTAGCTTTACTTGGAGCTATATTTTTATTCGCCACATGATATGTGTTTTGCTTGGAGCGTAATTTTATTTTCTTTTTCTTTGCTTGCTGTTTGAATAAAATACCAAGATCTGAAATTATTAAATGCTAGAGAGTCTTCTCATAGTTGCATAATTATTCAACTACTCATTGATCTTCACTTATATCTTTCGGAGTAGTTTGTTGTTTGCTCTAGTACTTCACTTATATATTTTAGAGCACGGTGGTGGTTTTATTTTGTGGAAATAGATGAACTCTCATGCTTCACTTATATTATTTTGAGAGTCTTTAGAACAGCATGGTAGTTTGCTTTGGTTATGAAACAAGTCCTAATATGATGGGCATCCAAGAGGGATATAATAAAAAATTTCATATAAGTGCATTGAATACTAAGAGAAGTTTGATACTTGATGATTGTTTTGAGATATGGAGGTAATAATATCAAAGTCGTGCTAGTTGAGTAGTTGTGAATTTGTGGAATACTTGTGTTGAAATTTGCAAGTCCCGTAGCATGCACGTATGGTAAACCTTGTGTAACAAATTTGAAACATGAGGTGTAATTTGATTGTCTTCCTTATGAGTGGCGGTCGGGGACAAGCGATGGTCTTTTCCTACCAATCTATCCCCCTAGGAGCATGCGCATAGTGCCGAGGTTTTTGATGACTTGTAGATTTTTGCAATAAGTATGTGAGTTCTTTATGACTAATGTTGAGTCCATGGATTATACGCACTCTCACCCTTCCATCATTGCTAGCCTCTTCGGTACTGTGCATTGCCCTTTCTCACATTGAGAGTTGGTGCAAACTTCGCCGGTGCATCCAAACCCCGTGATATGATACGCTCTGTCACACATAAACCTCCTTATATCTTCCTCAAAACAGCCACCATACCTACCTATTATGGCATTTCCATAGCCATTCCGAGATATATTGCCATGCAACTTTCCACCGTTCCGTTTATTATGACACGCATCATCATTTCCATATTGCTTAGCATGATCATGTACTTGACATAGTATTTGTGGCAAAGCCACCGTTCATAATTATTTGATACATGTCACTCTTGGTTCATTGCATATCTCGGTACACCGCCGGAGGCATTCATATAGAGTCATACTTTGTTCTAGTATTGAGTTGTAATCATTGAGTTGTAAATAAACAGAAGTGTGATGATCATCATTTTCTAGAGCATTGTCCCAAGTGAGGAATAATAATAAAAATAGAGAAAAGCCATAAAAAAGAGAAGGCCCAAAAAAATAGAAAGGCCATAAAAAAGAGAAGGCCCAAAAAAGAGAGAAGGGACAATGCTACTATCCTTTGCCACACCTGTGCTTCAAAGTAGCACCATAATCCTCATGATAGAGAGTCTCTTGTTTTGTCACTTCCATACACTAGTGGGAATTTTTCATTATAGAACTTGGCTTGTATATTCCAACAATGGGCCTCCTCAAGTGCCCTAGGTCTTCATGAGCAAGCAAGTTGGATGCACGCCTACTTAGTTTCTTTTGTTGAGCTTTCATACATTTATAGCTCTAGTCCATCTGTTGCATGGCAATCCCTACTCCTTGCATTGACATCAATTGATGGGCATCTCCCTAGCCCATTGATTAGCCGCGTCGATGTGAGACTTTCTCCTTTTTGTCTTCTCCACATAACCCCCTCATTTTATTCTATTCCACCCATAGTGCAATATCCATGGCTCACGCTCATGTATTGCATGAAGGTTTATAGGTTTGAGATTACTAAAGTATGAAAAAATTGCTTGGCTTATCATCGGGGTTGTGCATGATGAGAGCATTCTTGTGTGACGAAAATGGAGCATGACTAAACTATATGATTTTGTAGGGATGAACTTTCTTTGGCCATGTTATTTCGAGAAGACATGATTGCTTAGTTAGTATGCTTGAAGTAGTATTGTTTCTATGTCAATATTAAACTTTTGTCTTGAATCTTATGGATCTGAACATTTATGCCAAAATAAAGAAGAATTACTTAGATAAATATGATAGGTAGCATTCCACATCAAAAATTCTGTTTTTATCATTTACCTACTCGAGGACGAGCAGGAATTAAGCTTGGGGATGCTTGATACGTCTCCAATGTATCTATAATTTTTGATTGTTCCATGCTATTATATTATCAACCTTGGATGTTTTATATGCATTTATATGCTATTTTATATGATTTTTGGGACTAACCTATTAATCTTGAGCCCAATGCCAGTTTCTATTTTTTTCCTTGTTTTAGAGTATCGCAGAAATGGAAAATGAAACGGAGTCCAATTGACCTGAAACTTCACGGAACTTATTTTTGGAAGGAAAGCAACCCGGGAGACTTGGAGTCCACGTAAGGGAAGCAACGAGGAAGCCACAAGGAAGGGGGTGCGCCCACCCCCCCTGGGCGCGCCCTCCACCCTCGTGGCTCCCTTGACATACTTCTTCCGCCTATATATCTCCATATACCCTAAAAACATCCGGGAGCACAATAGATCGGGTGTTCCGCCGCCAGAAGCCTCCGTAGCCACCAAAAGCCAATCTAGACCCGTTCCGGCACCCTGCCAGAGGGGGAATCCCTCTCCGGTGGCTATCTTCATCATCCCGGTGCTCTCCATGACGAGGAGGGAGTAGTTCGCCCTCGGGGCTGAGGGTATGTACCAGTAGCTATGTGTTTGATCTTTCTCTCCCTCTCGTGTTCTTGAGGTGGTATGATCTTGATGTATCACGAGCTTTGCTATTATATTTGGATCCTATGATGTTTCTTCCCCCCTCTACTCTCTTGTAATGGATTGAGTTTCCCCTTTGAGGTTATCCTATCGGATTGAGTCTTTAAAGATTTGAGAACACTTGATGTATGTCTTACTCTGCGTATCTGTGGTGACAATGGGATATCACGTGATTCACTTGATGTATGCTTTGGTGATCAACTTGCGGGTTCTGCCCATGAACCTATGCATAGGGGTTGGCACACGTTTTGGTCGTGATTCTCCGGTAGAAACTTTGGGGCACTCTTTGAGGTTCTATGTGTTGGTTGAATAGATGAATCTGAGATTGTGTGATGCATATCGTATAATCATACCCACGGATACTTGAGGTGACATTGGAGTATCTAGGTGACATTAGGGTTTTGGTTGATTTGTGTCTTAAGGTGTTATTCTAGTACGAACTCTAGGGCTGTTTGTGACACTTATAGGAATAGCCCAATGGATTGATTGGAAAGAATAACTTTGAGGTGGTTCGTACCCTACCATAATCTCTTCGTTTGTTCTCCGCTATTAGTGACTTTGGAGTGACTCTTTGTTGCATGTTGAGGGATAGTTATATGATCTAATTATGTTATTATTGTTGAGGGAACTTGCACTAGTGAAAGTATGAACCCTAGGCCTTGTTTCAACGCATTGCAATCAAGGTTGGAAAAAGCGGTAGGCGTAAGCGGGGTGGTTGTCCTTCGCCTAGTGGCTAGGCGATGCCTAAGCGCCATAGGCGCGGCCTAGGCGGTAATATGGTTTTTACTCGAAGTGTACTTGTGATTATTATATGGGTGTTGATATTAATTTAGGGCATATAAATAAGTTAATTGCCGGCTACTAACGTTGTAATATAACCTATTTGGCATATGAGTGCAATATGTGGCATGATTTCTTGCTTGGGTAGGCACTTCCTTGCTTTCCCTGCCTAGACCTCCATTTATGCCCTAGGCGAGGCGTTTGGCCATTGCCTAGCGCCTAGGCATGCCTAAGCGGCTCCTAGGCACTGCCTTTTCCAACAGAGATTGCAATACCGTTTACGCTCACTTTTATCATTAGTTACCTTGGTGTTTTTATATTTTTCAGATTACAAATACCTTTATCTACCATACATATTCCACTTGTATCACCATCTCTTCGCCGAACTAGTGCACCTATAAAATTTACCATTGTATTGGGTGTGTTGGGGACACAAGAGACTCTTTGTTATTTGGTTGTAGGGTTGCTTGAGAGAGACCATCTTCATCCTACACCTCCTACGGATTGATAAACCTTAGGTCATCCACTTGAGGGAAATTTGCTACTGTCCTACAAACCTCTGCACTTGGAGGCCCAACAACGTCTACAAGAAGAAGGTTGTGTAGTAGACATCAAATAACTCGATGCATCTTGTAATAACAAGAGCAGCTGGGAATGAAAGTAAGAAGGTTAGGTGTAAGTATTTATCCATAGGGATGTATCGGTGGTAGGGGATTGTAAAAGCAACGGGCACAAGGTCTCGAGAGAACATCAGAGAGTATCTTCGAAATCTTCTAATGCAGCAGGCGATCCTCTGTAATAGGGGGCTCTCCGGGGGGATGCGATCACGAGATCCTAATGTCAGAGTTAGCAAGTTCATTTAACCCAAATAGTAGAGAGATCAGAGTCCTAGAGTATAGGTCGAGGAATAAAAGATTCTAATACCACCCAAATGGCGACGTGGGCCCGTAAGCCACACAGCCATGTTAGTTAAAGTTTTGTAATGAATAGACTCAACTTTGGCCAAGGGATGTGGAAGGGGGATTCCTACAGGCAGTCGGCTCTGATACGAACTTGTGACTCCCCCGATTCAATCATACACTAATCATACACGCAAACGTGTACGATCGAGATCAGGGACTCGCGGGAAGATATCACAACACAACTCTACAAACAAAATAAGTCATACAAGCATCATATTACAAGCCAGGGGCCTCGAGGGCTCGCATACAAGAGCTCGATCATAGACGAGTCAGCGGAAGCAACAATATCTGAGTACAGACATAAGTTAAACAAGTTTTCCTTAAGAAGGCTAGCACAAACTGGGATACAAATAGAAAGAGGCGCAGGCCTCCTGCCTGGGATCCTCCTAAACAACTCCTGGTCGTCGGCGACGGCCGACACGTAGTAGTAGGCACCTCCAGTGTAGTAGGAGTCATCGTCGACAGTGGCGTCTGGCTCCTAGACTCCATCTTCTAGTTGCAACAAGCGGGTATAGAAAGGGGAAAAAAGGGGAGCAAAGCAACCATGAGTACTCATCCAAAGTACTCGCAAGCAAGGAGCTACACTACATATGCATGCATTGGTATCAAATGGAAAAGGGGTAGCATATGTGGACTGAACTGCAGAATGCCGGTATAAGAGGGGGATAGCTAGTCCTATCTAAGACTACGCTTCTGGTAACCTCCATCTTGCAGCAGAAGAAGAGAGTAGATGGTAAGTTAACTAACTATCATCGCATAGCATAATCCTACCCGGTGATCCTCCCCTCGTCGCCCTGTGAGAGAGCGATCATCGGTTGTATCTGGCACTTGGAAGGGTGTGTTTTATTAAGTATCCGATTCTAGTTGTCATAAGGTCAAGGTACAACTCCGGGTCGTCCTGTTACCGAAGATCACGGCTATTCGAATAGATTAACTTCCCTGCAGGGGTGCACCACATTTCCCAACATGCTCGATCCCCTTTGTCCGGACACACTTTTCTGGGTCATGCCCGGCCTCGGAAGATCAACACGTCGCAGCCCTACCTAGGCACAACAGAGAGGTCAGCACGCCGGTCTAAATCCTATGGCGTAGGGGTCTGGCCCATCGCCCATTGCACACCTGCACGTTGCGTACGCGGCCGGCGAGCAGACCTAGCCTCCCTTATACAAGAGCAGGCATTCCAGTCCAACCCGGTGCGCGCCGCTCAGTCGCTGACATCACGAAGGCTTCAGCTGATACCACGACGTCGAGTGCCCATAATTGTTCCCGCATAGTTGGTTAGTGCGTATAGGCCAGTGGCCAGACTCAGATCAAATACCTAGATCTTGTTTAGCGTGTTATTTTGAAATAACCGCAGACGCCGACCATGGCCAGGCCCACCTCTCTCCTAGGTGGTCTCAACCTACCCTGTCACTCCGCCACAAAGATCCACTCAGAGGGTTGTCGGGACAAACGTCCTTTCGGACCCAATCCATGAATCACTCGCGGGTACTCTACGAGCCAACCCGACTTTAGTCACAACAGGTATCATATAATATGTATAAGTATATACCCGTGATCACCTCCCGAGTGATCACGACCCGATAGTATAGCATGGCAGACGGACAAGAATGTAAGGCCACTAATGGTAAACTAGCATCCTATACTAAGCATTTCGGATTGCAGGTAAGGTATCAATAATTGTAGCAACAATGATAGGCTATGCATCAGGATAGGATTAACGAAAAGCAGTAACATGCTACACTACTCTAATGCAAGCAGTAGAGAGAAGAGTAGGCGATATCTGGTGATCAAGGGGGGGGCTTGATTACTATCCGTCGTATCTACTTTTCCAAACACTTTTGCCCTTGTTTTGGACTCTAACTTGCATGATTTGAATGGAACTAACCCGGACTGGCGCTGTTTTCAGCAGAATTACCATGGTGTTATTTATGTGCAGAAACAAACGTTCTCGGAATGACCTGAAACTTCACGGAGTAACTTTTTGGAAAATATAAAAATTACCTGCAAAAGATGAAGGCCAGGGGGCCCACCACCTGTCCATGAGGGTGGGGGCGCGCCTACCCCCAGCGCGCCCCCCTACCTCATGGGTCCCCTGGAGCTCCTCTGACTCCAACTCCAACTCTATATATTGTGCTTCGGGGAGAAAAAAATCAAAGAGAAGAATTCATTGCGTTTTACGATACGGAGCCACCGCCAAGCCCTAAAACCTCTCGGGAGGGCTAATTTGGAGTCCGTTCGGGGCTCCGGAGAGGGGAATAAGTCGCCATCGTCATCATCAACCATCTTCCATCACCAATTTCATGATGCTCACCGCCGTGCGTGAGTAATTCCATCGTAGGCTTGCTAGACGGTGATGGGTTGGATGAGATCTATCATGTAATCGAGTTAGTTTTGTTAGGGTTTGATCCCTAGTATCCACTATGTTCTGAGATTGATGTTGCTATGACTTTTCTATGCTTAATGCTTGTCACTAGGGGCCGAGTGCCATGATTTCAGATCTGAACCTATTATGTTTTCATCAATATATGAGAGTTCTTGATCCTATCTTGCAAGTCTATAGTCACCTATTATGTGTTATGATCCGTTAACCCCGAAGTGACAATAATCGGGATACTTACCGGTGATGACCATAGTTTGAGGAGTTCATGTATTCACTATGTGCTAATGCTTTGTTCTGGTACTCTATTAAAAGGAGGCCTTAATATCCCTTAGTTTCCATTAGGACCCCGCTGCCACATGAGGCTAGGACAAAAGATGCCATGCAAGTTCTTTTCCATAAGCACGTATGACTATATTCGGAATGCATTCCTACATTACATTGATGAACTGGAGCTAGTTCTGTGTCACCCTAGGTTATGATTGTTACATGATGAACCGCATCAGGCATAATTATCTATCACCGATCCATTGCCTACGAGCTTTCCATATATTGTTCTTCGCTTATTTACTTTTCTGTTGCTATTGCTGTCATAACTACAAAATACCAAAAACATTACTTTTGCTATCATTACCTTTTGCTACCGTTACCACTACTATCATATTACTTTGCTACTAAACACTTCGTTGTAGATATTAAGTTTCCAGGTGTGGTTGAATTGACAACTCAGCTGCTAATACTTGAGAATATTCTTTGGCTCCCCTTGTGTCGAATCAATAAATTTGGGTTGAATACTCTACCCTCGAAAACTGTTGTGATCCCCTATACTTGTGGGTTATCAAGACTATTTTCTGGCGCCGTTGCCGGGGAGCATAGCTCTATTCCTTGAGTCACTTGGGATTTATATCTGCTTATCATTATGAAGAACTTGAAAGATCCAAGAACCAAGATTCATCCCTCAACTACGAGGGGAGGTAAGGAACTGCCATCTAGCTCTGCACTTGATTCACCTTCTGTTTTAAGTAAGCTTGTGACACCTAAACCTGCTTTTGCTATTCGTTCTGATATGTCGCATGTTATTGATGATGCCACTTCTGCTATACATGATACTTATGATGAAACTACTTCTATGCTTGATACTATTGTGCCACTTGGTGAATTTCTTGATGAACAACTTGCTAGGGCTAGAGAGATTGAAAATATTGAATCTAATAATACTGATGAAATTGATGATGAAGACTTGCCTGTTATTCCTGAGGGTTATGTTTTTGATAAAGAAGCTTCTTTAGCTATTTTAGCTTGCAAAGATAGATACGAACTCAAGAGGTTATTAGCTAAATGGAATAAGCAATCTCTAAATGCTAGAATGAAACCTGACCCTGCTTTTGCTACTTCACCTATCTGTGTTACCGATAAGGATTATGAATTCTCTGTTGATCCTGATATAATTACTTTGGTTGAATCTGATCCTTTTCATGGCTATGAATCTGAAACTATTGTGGCACATCTTACTAAATTAAATGATATAGCCACCCTGTTCACAACTGATGAGAGAACTCATTACTTTTATATCCTTAAAATATTTCCGTTCTCATTAAGGGTGTCGCTAAGATATGGTTTAATTCTCTTGATCCTAGTTGTGTGCGTAGTCCCCGGGATATGATTTATTACTTCTCTGCTAAATATTTCCCTGCTCATAAGAAACAAGCTGCTTGAAGGGATATATATAATTTTGCGCAAATTGAAGAAGAGAGTCTCCCACAAGCTTGGGGGAGGCTTCTCCAATTACTTAATGCTTTGCCTGATCATCCTCTTAAGAAAAATGAAATAATTGATATCTTTTATAATGGACTAACCGATGCCTCCAGAGATTACCTGGATAGTTGTGTTGGTTCTGTTTTCAGGGAAAGAACACCGAATGAAGGTGAAATTCTATTGAATAATATGTTGACAAATGAAAATAATTGGACACCTTCAGAGCCAATTCCTGAGCCTATTCCTAAACCAACTCCGAAGAAGAGGGGTATTCTATTTCTCAGTCCTGAAGATATGCAAGAGGCAAAGAAATCTATGAAAGTAAAAGGTATTAAAGATGAAGATGTTAAGAATTTACCTCCTATTGAAGAAATACATGGTCTTAATTTACCGCCTCTTGAAGAAACATATGATCTTAATCCATTACCTATTGAAGAAACTTATGGTCTTGATAACCCGACACAGGTAGTAAAGGTAAATTCTCTCTATAGATATGATAAAGCTGAAATCCCATTTACTAAGTTTGCTAGCCCATGCTTAGATGAGTTTGATAAATTTATGGTTAAACAAGAAGATTTTAATGCTTATTTTGGTAGACAATTGAAATACAATTCAAATATGCTTGAACACTTGGGTGATTATATGGCTAATGGCAAAGGTGAACTTAAACTTATTAGTAAACATGCTTCTATGGTTACCACTCAAGTAGAAGAAGTACTCAAAGCTCAAAATGATTTGCTCAATGAATTGAATAGTAAAGATAATGATAATGCTGTTAGAGTTATGACTAGAGGTGGTAAAATGACTCAGGAACCTTTGTATCCTGAAGGCCACCCTAAGAGAATTGAGCAAGATTCTCAGAGAAATAATATAGATGCACCTAGTCCTTCTAAAAGGAAGAAAAAGAAAAATGATAGGACTTTGCATGCTTCTAGTGAACCTGTTATTGAAACACTTGAGAATCCAAATGATATTTTTATTCCTGATGCTGAAACTCAATCTGGTAATGAACCTGAAACTAGTAATAAGGTTAATGATAATGTTCATGATGATGCTCAACCTAGTAATGATAACGATATAGAAATTGAACTTGTTGTTGATCTTGATAACCCACAATCAAAGAATCAACGTTATGATAAGAAAGACTTTGTTGCTAGGAAACACGGTAAAGAAAGAGAACCATGGGTTCAGAAACCCATGCCTTTTCCTCCCAAACCATCAAAGAAAAAGGATGATGAAGATTTTGAGCGCTTTGCTGAAATGATTAGACCTATCTTTTTGCGTATGCGATTAACTGATATGCTCAAAATGAATCCTTATGCTAAGTATATGAAAGATATTGTTACAAATAAAAGAAAGATACCAGAAGCTGAAATTTCCACCATGCTTGCTAATTATACTTTTAAGGGTGGAATACCAAAGAAACTAGGAGATCCCGGTGTACCAACTATACCATGCTCCATTAAAAGAAATTATGTTAAAACTGCTTTATGTGATCTTGGAGCCAGTGTTAGTGTTATGCCTCTCTCTTTATATCGTAGACTTGATTTGAATAAGTTGACACCTACTGAAATATCTTTGCAGATGGCTGATAAATCAACTGCTATACCTGTCGGTATTTGTGAGGATGTGCCTGTTGTGGTTGCAAACGTTACTATTTTAACGGACTTTGATATTCTTGATATTCCCAAGGACGATAGTATGTCTATTATTCTTGGAAGACCCTTTTTGAATACTGCAGAGACTGTTATTGATTGCACTAAAGGCAATGTCACTTTTCATGTTAATGGCAATGAGCATACGGTACACTTTCCGAGGAAACAACCTCAAGTTCATATTATCAACTCTATTGGAAAAAATCCAACGATTATATTTGGAGGTTTTGAATTTCCTCCTCCTACTGTCAAGAAGAAATATGATATTCTTATTATTGGGGATGTGCATATCCCCGTTGAGGTAACATAGTGTTATTCGAAATTTCTTCGGTTCCATGTTATTCCTAATGAGTTCGTTAACAAGACTTGATCAACCTTGTTATTGGATTCCTTTTGATGAGCATGAGATGAATGAAACTAGAAGGCACAACCTTCTGTACCCTCCTTTTACTTTCTGTTATTTATATTAAATAAAATTAAAATAAATATTTTTCTGTTTGTTATCTGATTATCCGTGCAATATAAAAATACCCCGAAAATAAAAGTTCTCCAAATGCCCTGAAATTTAAATATGATTTTTTTTCTAGAATATTTGAGAATATTTGGCACTGAGAACACAACAGGGGGGTCAACCACCTGCCCACGAGGGTGGAGGGTGCACCCTACCCCACTGGGCGCCCCCCTACCTTGTGGGCCCACGGTGGCCCTCCTCCACTTATCCTTTCACCCACACACTCCTTCTTCCTCCCCCAAACACGAATATCCAGCTCAAACCCGAGTCCAAGCTCATTTTGTGTGACGCCCCAATTTAATCGTACACTAATCATACACGCAAACGTGTACGATCAAGATCAGGGACTCACGGGAAGATATCACAACACAACTCTACAAATAAAAATAAGTCATACAAGCATCATATTACAAGCCAGGGGCCTCGAGGGCTCGAATACAAGAGCTCGATCATAGACGAGTCAGCGGAAGCAACAATATCTGAGTATAGACATAAGTTAAAACAAGTTTGCCTTAAGAAGGCTAGCACAAACTAGGATACAAATCGAAAGAGGCGCAGGCCTCCTGCCTGGGATCCTCCTAATCTACTCCTGGTCGTCGTCAGCGGGCTGCACGTAGTAGTAGGCACCTCCCGAGTAGTAGTAGTCGTCGTCGACGGTGGCGTCTGGCTCCTGGTCTCCAACGTCTGGTCGCAGCAATCGGGTATAGGAAGTGGGGAAAGGGGGAGTAAAGCAACCGTGAGTACTCATCCAAAGTACTCGCAAGCAAGGAGCTACACTACATATGTATGCATTGGTATCAAATGGACTAAGGGTATCAAATGTGGACTAAACTGCAGAATGCCAGAATAAGAGGGGGATAGCTAGTCCTTTCGAAGACTACGCTTCTGGTAACCTCCATCTTGCAGCAGAAGAAGAGAGTAGATGGTAAGTTCACCAAGTAGCATCGCATAGCATAATCCTAATCGATGATCCTCCCCTCGTCGCCCTGTGAGAGAGCGATCACCGGTTGTATCTAGCACTTGGAAGGGTGTATTTTATTAAGTATCCGGTTCTAGTTGACATAAGGTCAAGGTACAACTCCAAGTCGTCCTGTTACCGAAGATCACGGCTATTCGAATAGATTAACTTCCCTGCAGGGGTGCACCATATAACCCAACACGCTCGATCCCATTTGGCCGGACACACTTTTCTAGGTCATGCCCGGCCTCGGAAGATCAACACGTCGCAGCCCTACCTAGGCACAACAGAGAGGTCAGCACGCCGGTCTAAATCCTATGGCGCACGGGTCTGGGCCCATCGCCCATTGCACAGCTGCACGTTGCGTACGCGGCCGGTGAGCAGACCTAGCCTCCCTTATACAAGAGTAGGTGTTCCAGTCCAACCCGGCGCGCTCCGCTCAGTCGCTGACATCACGAAGGCTTCGGCTGATACCACGACTTCGAGTGCCCATAACTGTCCCCTCGTAGATGGTTAGTGCGTATAGGCTAGTAGCCAGACTCGGATCAAATACCAAGATCTAGTTAAGCGTGTTATTTTGGAATAACCGTGAACGTCGACCAGGGCCAGGCCCACCTCTCTCCTAGGTGGTCTCAACCTGCCATGTTGCTCCACCTCAAAGTAATAGTCGGGGGCCGTAGGGAACTCAGGCCCACCACTACCTGGATGGAGCCACCTGCCCCTTCAGCCCCCATCTCCAAACAGTATCACTGGTAATGTAATAGTGAAAAGTATATATTATATGCCCGTGATCACCTCCCGAAGTGATCACGGCCTACTAGTATAGCATGCCAGACGGACAAGAGTGTAGGGTCACTGATGGAACACTAGCAGCCTATACTAAGCAGTAGGATAGCAGGTAAAGGTAATAACAGTAGTAGCAAGGACAGGCTATGCAGCAGTATAGGATTAACTGAAAGCAGTAAAATGCTACACTACTCTAATGCAAGCAGTGTAGAGGAGAGTAGGCGATATCTGGTGATCAAGGGGGGGGGGCTTGCCTAGTTGCTCTGGCAAGAGAGAGGGGTCGTCAACCCCGTAGTCGTACTGGGTAGCAGCGGCGTCGGTCTCGGTGTCTAGCAGAAGAAGAGGGGGGGAAGAAACAATGAATACAATGCAAACAGATGCATAACGAAGCATGACAAGGCAAGGCGTGATGTTAGGCGTGCCCTAACACGGTATGAGGTGATACCGGTGAAAGGGGGAAACATCCGGGAAAGTATCCCCGGTGTTTCGCGTTTTCGGGCAAAGGACCGGAGGGAAAAAGTTGCGAGTTCGATAGGTTAGGGATGTGTGGCGGACGAACGGGCTGCGTACTCGGGTTCGTCTCGTCGTTCTGAGTAACTTTCATGTACAAAGTATTTTCATCCGAGTTACGGTTTATTTTATATGAATTTTCAACGATTTAAACAATTTCTGAAATTAAATTAAATACGAAACAAATAAAAAAACAGAACACTTTTGTCACCTGGTGCTACCCTAGTATGTGAGTATGACAGTGGGGCCAGTGGGGTTGGGTTGACCCAGTCAAAGGTTGACTAGTCAACATATGAATAGTGTAAGTGGGTCCCGCGTGTCATTGTCTTTAGTTTTAATAAAATGGTAATTAACCAGGGGTGGTCCCACATGTCATTGTTTTAATAATTTCCAAAAGATCTATCTAATCTAATTAGATGGGACCCACTTGTCATTAGCTAATAGGCTAAATTAGCACTAAACTACTACTAAACTAAACCTAGACTAATTAAACAAGGGCCGGCCATTAACCCAGCCGGCCATACGCATGGCCATGTACAGGGGGCTTGGCCAGGAGCTACAGCAGCAGATGGTAGTAGTAGCAAGCGAACCGTAGCAGCTAATAACAAGCAGTGGCAGTAGTATCAGCAGCACGCGGCGGCAGTAGTACACAGCGGCAGCAGCAAAGCATCAACAGAAACAAGTAGAGCAGCCTGGCGTCCAGCAGCAGCAGTGAACGCGTGCGGAGGCAGCGGCTCGCGAGCAGCAGTAGTTCAGCAGCGAGCAACGCAGGCGCGGCGAGGAGCTGGCAAGGGCGCGCGTGGGAGGTGGCAGGGGTGTGGCCCGCGCAAGGCGGGCTCGCGCGCACGCAGTGGCGCGAGGCCACGTTTGGGCAGTCGCTCGCGGGTGCGCGGCCAGGGCACGGTCGGACGGAGCTGCAGCCACAGCGGCAGAACGACGGCCGAACAGAGGGGAAACAAGAGGGATGAGCTTTCCATATATTGTTCTTCGCTTATTTACTTTTCCGTTGCTATTACTATCATAACTACAAAATACCAAAAACATTACTTTTGCTATCATTACCTTTTGCTACCGTTACCACTACTATCATATCACTTTGCTACTAAACACTTTGCTGCAGATATTAAGTTTCCAGGTGTGGTTGAATTGACAACTCAGCTGCTAATACTTGAGAATATTATTTGGCTCCCCTTGTGTCGAATCAATAAATTTGGGTTAAATACTCTACCCTCGAAAACTGTTGCGATCCCTATACTTGTGGGTTATCAGGTTTGCATGGTTGCTCTGGCAAAAATGAGGAGTCGTCGGTGATGTAGTCGGACTCAGTGGCAACAACACCGATCTCAGGTCTACCGGAGAAGAAAAGAGGGGAAAGAAATAGTAAATATGGAGCAAACGAAGCATCACAACACATAACAAGGCAATACACGGTGCTAGGGGTGATCTAACGCAGGGATAGGTGATACCGGCGAAGGAGGGAAATATCCGGAAAAGTATTCCCGGTGTTTCGCGTTTTCGGATAGATGAACCGGAGGGGGAAAGTTGCGTGTTTGCTATGCTAGGGGTGTGCGGCGGACGAACGGGCTACGTATCCGGATTCGTCTCGTCGTTCTAAGTAACTTTTATGGACAAAGTATTTTCATCGGAGTTTCGGTTAATTTTCTATGATTTTCCAAAGTTTTAAGTATTTTTTGAAATTTCTGAATTTATTATATTTAGTTAATCCGAATTGACCAAGTCAATTTGACTAGTCAAAGGGCATGTGTGGCCCACATGTCATAGGCTTAGATATTTTTATCTAATTTATCTTTTATCTAACCATATGGCCTATACACTACACCTAACCACTAATTAGCCTAACTACTACTAATTAGCTACTAACCAGGGTTGGCCTCATCCAGAGATCTAGCCGGCCACACACACATGGCCTCACACACACACGCTGCACCCACACACACGGCACACTACACAGGGCCGGCCAGAGGCACACAGCCGTGGCATAGCCGGCCACACACACCACACACATACAGCCCCCATACACACCCATAACACGCACGCACACTCACCACATAGTACACTCGGCCATGGCCGGCATGCCATGGCCAGTAGGCAGTAGCAGTCGCAGCCTGAGGTAGCAGGCTGCAGTAGCTCCAGCAACCAAGTAGCGCTAGCAGTGGTATAAGGAAGGAGCAGCAGCAGCGACAACTAGCAGATACGGCAGCAGTGGCTAGCATCTGTAGCTCAGCAGCGGGCAACATCAGTACTGCAGTAGTATAGCAGCGGCAAACAGAAGCAAGGGCAGCACGCGGCAGCAAAGAGCGGCAAAGAGCAGCGGTAGGGGAGCCCAGAGCGTGCAGGGGCGGCCAGGGCGCGTGCGGTGAGCGCGTCCACGCAGCGAGATGGAGCGCTCGGCTACGGCGGCTACGGTGGTGGATCAAGCAGGGAAACAGGGGAATCAGCGTGGCTCACCGAAAGGGAGGCTGGGGACATGCTTGCGACAGCCGAGGTGGCACGGTGGTGCAGATCGACAACGAGATGCCGCGGCCGTGGCAGAGAAACCGGCTCGATCCTGAGTACACGGCGCGTCTCCTGTCGAACGGATGCACGGGGATGATGGAGTCGGCAATGAAGAAGTCCCTGGACAACCTCCTGGTCGCCGAGGAGGCCGGTGGCCACGGGGACGGCAACAGCGCGTC
Source organism: Triticum aestivum (assembly GCF_018294505.1). Taxonomy (NCBI): domain Eukaryota; kingdom Viridiplantae; phylum Streptophyta; class Magnoliopsida; order Poales; family Poaceae; genus Triticum; species Triticum aestivum. The sequence continues at coordinate 189,222,372 of NC_057803.1, forward strand.
AATGGTAGCTCGGAAGCGAACTAAACCGAGAGGGAGAGGACCAGCAAGGGGATAAGCGAGGGCTAGGGTTTGTCTACCGGGTCGGGGGTCTTCTTATCCATCTCCTTTTGCTCTTGTAGCGCCTCGGTGGCAATCATCGAACCGTGGTGGCCGCAGATGCGCGCAACGGCGAGCTCCTGCCTCCTCCTATGTACAGAGACAGGAGAAGGCCTTTGGTGGGCTGGGCCTGAGTACTATTGCAATAGGCTTAAGTGCACAGTAGGTATAGTATATTTTCTCTTTTTCTTCTTTGTATTATTTTCCACCACTATTTTGCATTTAGATTATGCAGTAAATTATTATTTTTATCAATGAAACTTTGCTCATAAATCTTAGTCAACAATGCAAGGTTGCACAAAAAGTTTGAGGTCAAATGGAACTGTTTAAATTTACATTTGAATTTAAGTTTGTTTATTTAACCCTGCTAGTCCACTAAAATATTTTTAGGG